>NW_003852411.1:17225271-17231147 GCF_000181295.1 Otolemur garnettii
AAAAAAAAAAAAAAAGTACCATACTGCTATAGTATTGATATGGTTTCTTTATCACCTTAAGTTGAAATCTGATCCCCAGTTTTGAAGGTGGGGCCTAATGGGTGGTTTTGGATCTTGAGAGTGGATCCTTCATGAATAGAATAGTGCTCTCTCTCATGGTGAGGTGGTGTGAGTCCTACTGTATTACTTCCCACAAGAGCTGCTTGTTAAAAGAGCCTGACACCTGTCCCCTCTCTCTCTCTTGCTTTCTCTCTTACTACATGATCTCTGCACATACTGGCTTCCATTCATCTTGTGTCATGAATACAAGCAGCCTGAGGCCCTATCCAGAAGCCAACCAGATGCCACACCATGCTTCTGGTATGGATTGCAACACGTTGAGCCATTTAAACCTCCTTCTTTTAGAAATGACCCAGTCTCAGGCATTCCTTTATAGTAAAAAACAAATAAATGAACATACTGATGTAAGATATTAATAACAGGGGAAACTGAGTGTGGGGTACAGTCCATTATGCACTGCCTAATGACATTCAGGTCAATGATGGACCACATGGCCAATGGTGGTCCCATAAGATCATAAGAGAGCTGAAAAATTCCTATCACCTGATGACCTCATAGCCATCCTGATGTTATAGGATAATGCATTACTGACATGTTTGTAGTGGTGCTGGTATAAACAAACCTCCTGGGCTTCCAGTGATTCATCAGTCTAGCACAGACAATTATTTACAGTACATCATACTTGATAGTAACAATAAATGACTGTTACTGGTTAATCCATTTACGAGACTATACTATACACTATACTTTTTATTGTTAGAATGTGCTCCTTGTACTTTTTTGAAAAAAAGTTAAAACAGCTTCAGTCAGGTCCTGCAGGAGGCATCCAGAATAAGGCATTGTTGTCATGGATGACAGCTCTATGTGTGTTATTGCCCTGAAAACCTTCCAATGGGATAAGAGGTGGAGGTGGACGACTGTGTAGGCCAGGGCTGTGTATTTTACTGTATTTTACTGTGCCTTTTCTATATTTATGAATACTTACCATTGTGTAAGTATTGCTCACAGTATTCAGTACAGTAACACTCTGTACAGGCGTGTGGTCTAGGAGCAATGGGCTATACCATATAGCTTAGGTGTGTACAAGGCTATTCCATTTAGGTTTGTGTAAGTATGCTCTAAGGTGTTTGCACAAAGACAAATCACCTAACAGTGCACTTCTTGGGACATATCCCTAGCTTTAAAGAATGCATTTGTGTAAGAGAATTGTCTGTTGTCTTCACAATTTTTCTGTAAATCTAAAACTGTTTTAAAACACAAGTTTATTAAAAAAGATACACATACAACTTAACCTCACTGTGTGCAGACTCATACAGTGCCACATTTCACCGCTCTCCTCCATTAGCACTCCACTGGAGAGAATGGATATTTCTTTTGAGAAATTGCTGTGAATTTAAGAAACAAACAAACAAACCTTTGTATAAAAAACTTAAAATGACTGAAGCAAAGAGAGCAAAAGAGATATAGTAGCTGAAGCTCGGGAGCTGGGAAGAAGGCCTTTTAGGCCCACAGAATGATTTTGGATTTTACCTAAGGAGTGGGAAGCCACTAGATAGATTTCAGTGAGAAAGTGACATAATGTGATTTGCGTTTACAGCCTGTTTGAAATGTATACGTGATGACTCATGTGCAAATTATAACTTTATTTTCTGTAACACAGCTCAACTAGCTTCAAAGTCCTCACTTCCTCTTAGTAGCAGAAATAACTTGAAGGCATATTTATAAGTGTATAAGTCACTCTGGGAAAAAAACTTAATAACTTCTCAATTAAAGCAGCTTTTTTTTGAGTTTTTTTTATTTTTTCAAATTGATATGAGGGTACAATTTTTAGGTACATTGTTCTCACTTCCAGGATAAAGTTCCATTTTTAGAAGAGCCCCTCACCAGAGGGCATGTTATACACCTTCATGACCTCCCTCCTCCCCTCCCAACTTTCTTCTACCCCCGCAACTTCCTTCTACCCCCAAACTGGACTATATTAGTGTTTTATTGTCCTTATGAGCATTTAATTGTTTATATACTGATTTCATATTAGCATGGAGTACATCGGATATTTTTCCATTCTTGTGATACTTTACTAAGAAGAATGTATTTCAACTCCATCCAGGTAAATGTAAAAGATGTAAAGTCTCCATCTTTTTTAATAGCTGAATAATATTCTATGGCATACATATACCACAGTTTGTTGATCCATTTATGGGTTGGTGAGCACTTAGGTTGCTTCCAAGACTTAGCAATTATGAACTGAGCCGCAGTAAACATTCTAGTGCAAATGTCTTTGTGGCAAAATGTAAATCAGCTTTATTAAGGATAAATATTTAGTGTTTATTTTCCTTCTTTGTTTTCTGCCTTTACCCCTTGGTGCTATGGTTTGAATATGTCCTCCAAAGGTCATGTGTTGGAAATTTAATCCCTAATATGACAGTGTTAAGAGGTGGGAGTTTTAGGGGGTCATTAGATCGTGAGGGTCTGTCCTCACAAATAGATTAATTCTGTAGTACAGGATGGGGTTCATTACTGTGGAAGTGGAATCCTTATTAAGCATGAATTAGGCCCCCTTTGTTCTCTCTTGTATGTTTTCTTTCACCATGGGATGCTTTGGCCATGTTATGATTTACCAAGAATAACTTCACAAGATGCCACCCCTCAACCTTGGGCTTTCTAGGCTCCAGAACTACTTACCAAGAAAATTTAATTGTAAAACAGCTTCAGGCAGGTCCTTTTGGAGGTATCCAGAAGAAGACATTGTTAACATAAGAAATGACAGCTTCGTATGTGTTATTGCTCCTGAAAACCTTCCAGTGGGACAGCAAGGTTCTGTTCTTTATAAATTACCCAGACTCAGATAAATAAACTAAGACACATTGTAATAGGGGACTAAGTTTTTGGATGATTTATTTAATGCCCAGTATTGGGAAGAAATACATGATCCAGTTGCCTTCTTTTGCTATTTCTTGGCCTTTTATTTTAGTCTGTGTAATTCTTGTAACATTGAGTCCTTCAACATTATGCACAGGCATCTATTGAGATATAACTGTTCTTGCCTGGCCTTTGGTATTACAGAAAAGCACCTTCAGCAGCTAACACAAAGAAGTATTATATGGCAGTTTAAAAGAGGAGAAAGCCAGATTGCCTGGATTCAAATTCCAATCTGCTGTTTACTGGCTTAATCTCTCTTTTGCTGCAGTTTTCTTATCTGTAAAATGAAGATGTTAATAGCATCTACCATACAGAGATGTTTTTCTGGTAGGGAGGAATGAGTTAATATAGGGATGAAATTTTAAAAATCTTAAGTGTTATGTGTTAGTTACTATCATTAATGGCCATGACACACAACATTACTGAGGTATCATCTAGCTCTAGTAAGAGTAGCCCACATAACAAAATTCCAAAACTACAGATGTTGGTGTGGATGTGGAGAAAAGGAAACACTTTTGCACTGCTGGTAGAAATGCAAGCTAATATGCTCCTTTTGGAAAGATGTTTGGAGAACACTTAGGGAACTAAAAGTAGACCTGCCATTCAATCCTGCAATTCCTCTACTAGATATATATCCAAAAGACCAAAAATCACTTTACAGTAAAGATATTTGCACCAGAATGTTTATTGCAACCCAATTCATAATTGCCAAGTCATGGAAACAGCCCAAGTGCCCATCAACCCAGGAATAGATTAACAAATTGTGGCATATGTATACCATGGAATATTATGCAGTTTTAAAAAAGATGGAGACTTTACTTCTTTTATGTTTACGTGGATGGAGCTGGAACATATTCTTCTTAGTAAAGTATCTCAAGAATGGAAGAAAAAGTATCCAATGTACTCAGTACTATTATGAAACCAGTGTATAATCACCCATACTTTCATATGAAAGATAAAACACTATAGCCCAGGATAAAAACTATAGCCCAGGATAAAGGAGGAGAAGAAGAAGGGGAAGGGTGGGAAGGGGAGAGGTTGGATGGAGGGAGGGTAAACGGTGAGACCACACCTATGGTGCATATTGCAAGGGTACATGTCAATTGTATTAAGTATAAAGTATAAATGTCTAAACACAATAATTAAGTAAGTGAGGTGAAGGCTATGTTAACCAGTTTGATGTAGTATTCTAAATTATATATAAAATCAGCACATTGTACCTCATAAATGCACTAATGTATAAAGATACTATTTAATAAAAAAAAAAGAGACAGTGGTATTAGATTAAAACTACATGGTAATGTTATTTGCAGGCTTTCTGCTTTGTTTGTCTTTTGGATTTTATATGTGATTCATTTTAAAATGAAGTAAAATTTAAAACTTGGCACAAAAATAAAATAAAATGTTTTTAGACTTGAAAAAGCAAAACATTACAAAAAGAGTAGAATTCCTGTATACTTTTCACTTGGTTTTACTAAGTATAATGTTAAGATTAGTACTTTTTACTAAGTACTAATGTTATAATATCTTATGTAACTATGGTACATTTGTTAAAACTAAAAGATTTCTATTAGTACATTATGATTTGGTAAACTTGCAAACATTATTTGTGTATCACCAGTTTTTCAAAAAATGCCCTTCTTCCATTTCAGCATCCAAATACACGACAGCACATTGCATTTAGTCCATTATATTTCTAAAATATGACACAGAAATTTCTGCTTCTACCCAGGACAAAGGAAACAATTCCAAACAATAAAATACAACACAAAAATGGACAAAATAGGAGAGGCAATTTGTTCAGGCACTGAATAACAGTCAGTGCATGGCTGAACACTGAAAAAAAGAAACACTCCCAGTGAGCCTCAAGACTACCTCAGATTTTTATTCGGGATATTTTTCTGTCATACAGGAAGAAAGCAAAAGCCAGGTGGAAGTGCTCTTGTGCTTAGGTGGCAAAGATAAGAAAAAGACTTTTGAAGCAGCTGGAATTTCTGGAGCAGGGGACCTGAGATGAGGGAGCTGCATGTCAACAGAAGCCCAGATATCTGTGTGGGACTCATTATGGTACCAGGGCCATGGGTTGGCCTACACAAGCACAGGACAAGACTACTGAAGCCCAGTAGGGATTGCCTGCAACAAGCTGAGAGAGAAATTATCATATTGAAGTCTCAGTCCAGCCAGAGTTGAAAGGCCCTGATGACTATCTTCAGAACACCCTGGAACTTCAGAAAGGCCATGATTTCCAGTAGGAGCTATGCTCCAGAATAGGGGTCACACTTGAAGCTTAAAAGTGAAGCTTAAAAGCTTAAAAGTGAAGCGTGATAAGGCCAAAGGGTCCACTAGATTTAAGAAGTTTGACTGAATGCCAGAACAAAATTTAACCTTCTTTAGAGTAAAAACACATAATTCAGGTCTCCTCCAACATATCATTCACAGTATTTATAAAATAGACATATGTGTGTTTATAAATGTGATAACTATGATTAGTATGCATATTATAATCTTTTTTTAAAACTAAATCATAGCTGTGTACATTAATGCAATCATGAGGTACAGTGTGGTGTTTTCATATATAATTCGAAATACTCTCATCAAACTAGTTAATGTAGCCTTCGTGTCATTTTCTTAGTTATTAAGACGTCCATACTCTGCTTTTAGAAAGATTCACTTGTACCCTTGTAAGATAAACCATAGAGTTGATCCCACCAATCACCCTCCCTTCATTCACCCACCCCTGACCCACCCCTCACCCTCCCCCCCATATTCTAAGGCTATAATTAGGTTATATGGCCTATAGATATATGAAAAAATGCTCACCATCCTTAATCATCAGAGAAATGCAAATCAAAACTACTTTGAGATATCACCTAACTCCAGTAAGATTAGCCCATATC
>NW_003852411.1:17232045-17233912 GCF_000181295.1 Otolemur garnettii
AAAAAAAAAAAAAGAAAGAAAGAAAGAAAGAAAAGAAAAGATAGACCTATATCTGACCATCTCAATTTTATTAAATGTAAAAAGATAGAGATAGGTTAAAAATAAAGGATGGAAAATATATATCATGTAAATAGTATGCCAAAGAAAGCTGAGAGTTTTATTAATATTAGGCTTACTGGACCTCAAGACAAGGAGAATAGAGATGGGGATAAATGGGTCAATCCATGAAGAAGATGTAGCAATCCTAAAATGTAGGTGGCTAATAACTGAGCTTAAAAACTGGTGAAGCAAAGACTGACCTAAAGAGACAAGTTTACAAATCCATAATCAGAAGTGGAACTATCAATGTACCCTTTAATAACTAGATAAAAATTGGTAAGGATATTGATTATCTAAAAAAACTTGTTAACCACCCTAACCCTAACAACATACCCAAGAACTTCAGAACTCATATTCTTCCATGTGCACAGAGAGGGTTTGCCATGAAGGACCTCATGCTGGGAAATAAAACAAATCCTGATATGTTATAAAAGTTTGAAATTTTCCAGAGTTTATTCTCTAAACACAACAAAATTAAATTAGCTATCAATAGCAATTAGGTATTTAGGAAAGCCTTAACTATTTGGAAATTGGACAGCAAACTTCTAAATAGTCAAATAAGAAATCTAACAAATATTTGAATCAATATGATAATAAAAATACAACAAAATGTGATAGAGCCAAAGAGTACTGTTAAACAAAAATTATAGAAGACCTTTTTTTTTTTTTTTGACTAACCCCCTGCACTTGGCCCCAAAAGACCAGAATAAAAATCAAAATGGAGTCACTTATAATAACCAAATTGAAACAGTTGTAATCAGAGAAATCAAGGGAGGAAGACTGCCTAATTATCCAAACAGGTCAGTTTCAGTTTTTAATTGGCATGATAATGAAGTTTCCTCTGTTTTAATCTTTACAACTAGGAGTAACCCAATATTAACTAACAATTTCTATATTGTTCTATCTTCCTGTTCCCACCTTACAAGGTGGGAGTAACAAAAAATAACCTAATGTTAACAATTTCTCTATTATTCTGTTGTTCTATTCCTACTTTATAAAGAAAATAACTTTGAAATGACCAATTTGCTTTTTCTTCTTTATTTTTGCTTTCTTCTGCCTTTTAACTTTAAAAAAAAATTTTTTTTTTGAGACAGAGTCTCTGTTTTCCTGGGTTGAGTGCTGCGGCATCATAGCTCACAGCAAGGTCAAACTGTTGGGCTCAAGAGAGCTTGCCTTCCAAGTAGCTGGGACTATAGGTGACTGCCATGATACCCAGCTAATTCTTTTATTTTTAGTAGAGACAGGGTCTCATTCTGGCTCAGGCTGATCTTGAACTCCTGATTATAGGTGTGAGCCATCGCACCCGCCCCTCTTCTGCCTTTTTAATGTCTAAAAAGCTAGCCTCCTCCACTGGACTCAGGGAACATTTATTCTATTTCGTGGAATAAAATGTTATCCAAATTTTATCTTCTGACAGTACAATAGAGAAAGCCTTGGAAGCACTAATAGGAATTATGCTAAGACTCCTGGATGCCATAACTTCCAGGACTCCAGTCAAAGTTTCAGCATAAAGGCTCAGCTAGCCATACATTCTCATTTCATTGTCTATCATTTTCATTTCATCTCATCTATCTCCCTCAATCACATTTTCTGATGACCAGTACATGTAGACTGGGAGGCTCTTTATATAGAAAGAAGAAAAAAAAAATTGGGGAGGGTGACCAGAAAGATCACCTATATATCTGTCTAACAAGGGTACAAGTGAACTTTTCTAGAACTAGAATATAAATGTTTTGACACAATGACTAAGCAAATCACATGAAATCTA
>NW_003852411.1:17233952-17239173 GCF_000181295.1 Otolemur garnettii
TACAGCTATCATTTAATAAAAGAAAAAAATTGCTTAATTGGAACAAAATGCTCTTTAGCAAAATTTTGGTTAAGCCCTCTCCTTCCTCTAGGCCCCCAACTTTTGCCCCACCATCATCCTGGGCCAGGGCAGAGCCTCTCCTAAGAATAAACTGAACTCAGGGTAAAATTGTCTCTGATCAACTATTTGATCACATCATCTATTCCCTCCCCCCTTCCCCAACACTTGGTTCTTTCTAGCTTTGTTTACTTCTCTCTATAAAAGAACTCTTTCTGCCTGACTCTCAAGTCACTTGTAGACATGTGGTCAAAGCATTTTGCCCTATTGCAATAATTCTTTTGAATAAAATCTCTGCTTATTGAATCCAGATTTGACTTTTATTCCACAGCCTCAATACTAATTTCTCATATTATTGCCTACCTGTGACATCTTCAACCTAATTGTTTTATATTTTATACTTCAATTTTAGTTAACACTCAGGTTAACATAGCGAGACACCACATAGGGCAGATTGTTACTGTCCAGCTGAGGTCATCGTAGACCTTTTAGCCTCCAACCAATTCAATAGCAGACTACAGATACATATGGGAATCCAAGTGAGACTGAAGAATTCCAGCCAAGCTCCACAGAAATTGCCAAACTATAGAGCCATTAACTATATAAGTGGATGTTATTTAAGCTGCTGAATTTATAAATATTTGGTATGCAACAATAGGTTAAGGATACGTTGACCGAACATAGGAATGAATGAAAGAATGAACAAACGAATGAATAACATCAATTTAGATTTCACTGAGGACTCCCAAGTAGGAAAAGGCAAACAAGGACTTGCACAGCAGACTGTTACTGAGGCTCCTGATCTGATACATAGTTTGTGAACTGACAAAGATGAAAATATATCTTTTGGGTTTATTTTTGAAACTTCAGTTGCTATGGGGGTGTTTGGAAATGTAACAAATGTTGTCACCCACCATAAATATGGAGTCATGATATTAAGAGGATACTAGCCTGTTCTCTGTGAGTCATAGATTCACCCTGAACTAAAAAATACCTTCATGATGTTGTAAACAAAAGTCAAAATTACATAGGAAGTTGAATTGTTCTTTATGTCATTTTAAAAATGAGAATATTGGGTGGTGCCTGTAGCTCAAAGGAGTAGGGCGCTGGCCCTATATACTGGAGGTGGCAAGTTCAAACCCTACCGTGGCAAAAACTGCAAAAAAAAAAAGAATATTAATTCAACATCCATTCAGTAAAAATTATTAATCCTGCCCTTTATGTTTCAAGTACTCTGCCAGATGCTGAGAATAGACCAGAAAAGGCACAGTCATTGCAATCAAGAATCTTAGTCTAGTTGAAACACAATGGTAAATGCAATGACTGCAGTTAAGGAATTTATTACCTATGTAACTATACATTTTGTGATAGCGCTGTAACAAGCATGGCCGGACTCAGGGCTGAAATGATGTGGTCAGAATTTCGTTTCTCTCCATTTCTTAACTGTTTTCCTTGGAATTTGTCTCATTCGTGGATTCCACATGGTAGCAAGCTGGTACCAGGGTGGTGGTTAACAGTCTCAGTCCCTGTCTAAGGGAAGATCTCTTAGGATTCAGATCCAATGAAAACAAAGAAATGAACCAAATTCTCCCTCCTGGACATTCTCCAGCAAATGTTCTTCTTTCCTAAATCATTTGCAATCTCTGGGGGAGGCATTAAGAATATGATTCACTGATTAGTTTAAGCCAGGGTCATGTTACACTTCCTGGAGTTTTGGGAGTAGCTGTTTCGACCCCTAACGCCCTGTCTCTGTCGCCACTTGAAGGAAACAAGTGTGACAAGGATAGACGTACAAGCTTGCAAGAAGCGAGCTAACCATGAGTGCAGGGTAGCCCCGAGCAACCTCCACAGTAGCTATTTATTGAGACTGCAACAAACCGGTGAGGCGAGTATTAGATGATGACGTGTGCTTAGGGATTGCCACAGCTCCGGCTTTCTCTCCGCGACTAACACCTCCGCACGAGTTGCCGGAGGAGCCTCCCCAACGCTGCAAATCATCTCGGTTAGAGGCCATCGGCTCTCAGCGTCCTCTACAGCTACCTGTTTAGAACCACACAGACTGAAGACTAAGAAAGGGCACGAATCCCCAAATGTCACCAGACTTAGGGCAAATGGATGGTGGGATCCAAAATACTAATGTGCACTATTATAGGGTTAAGATTTCTTGTTCTCATTTACTGCAAAATTTTACCCCGTTGATGATTTGCGTTTTTTTTTTTTTTTTTGGTTTTTTTTTTAGATGGGTTGGCTATGTTGCCCAGGCTGGACTTGAACTCCTGGGTTCAAGGGAGCTTCCTCTCTCAGCCTCATAAGTAGCTGGGACTACAGTTGTAGGCCACTGTGCCTTGCCTGATTTGCTTTTTCATGCTACCTTTTGCCTTCAACATTTGCAAGTTAAATTTTCATTGTTCTTAGTGTTGATACGGTCTTGCTCTGGCTCAGGCTGGTCTCGAACTCCTGAGCTCAGGCAATCCACCTGCCTCGGCCTCCCAGAGTGGTAGGATTAGCCCATCCTTTTCTTAGTGAAAATTTTAGAACCGACTTTTTTTTTTTTTTTGAGACAGAGTTTCACTATGTCACCCTTGATAGAGTGCCATGGCATCACAGCTCATAGCAACCTCCAACTCTTGGGCTTAAGTGATTCTCTTGTCTCAGCCTCCCAAGTAGCTGAAACTACAGGCGGTGGCCACAACTGCTGGGTATTTTTTTATTGTAGTTGTCATTGTTGCTTAGTTGGTTGGGGCTGGGGTTTGAACCCACCTGCCTGAGTGTATGTGGTCAGCACCCTGCTCACTGAGCCACGAGTGCTGCCTAAAACGTGACTCTTAATGTTGTCCTCAAGAAAGTCACATCACATTCTGTGTCTTTCTCAGAAAGACAGACTTTCCATTAGTAAAACAAATAGAACATGTGATTTTACAGTTCCAATTAATAAAATTTCTATTCAAACTGTGACAGTGAGCTGTTAAGAATAACTCCTGGTTACCTGTATTGGTTTGCTAGGCTGCTATAACAAGATACCAGAGACTGTGTGGTGCAAACAACAGAACTTTATTTCCTCACAGTTCTTAAGACTGGGAGTTCAATATCAGGTGGCAGCAGGTTTGATTTCTCTTAAATTTGTGGCAATCTGCCATGGCAGCAATAGAATAACAATACACTGTGAATGACACTGTAGAGGATGTCATTACCGAGTTAGATTTTCAGTATAGAATGCATGCAGCATGTAATTTCTTCAGCAATAGCTCAACATTTGGTTACATTTTGTTACCAAGTATTTGAGAGTTATGCAGTAGGAATATGGAATGGCTCATGATAATCTATTTTTATTTGTAACTTTAGTTCCTCTGATTCAAAACCAATCTATGCTCTTGTTACCAGTTAAACTATTGTCAAACAGAAATGGCCCAGATTCAGCAATGCTCAGTTATTGGATATAAAGTGCCAAGATTCTGGCCATTAGCTTTCAGCTTTGACCTAATTTTTCCAAACTGAAGATGAGATGATGCCAGTTCTACTATCTCTCTATAAATTGATAAATGCAAATGGAGTTGATGAACTAGCTTAATGGTAGATGGTCAGGGCTCTGTGTGGGAGGACTCAGGGTGTGAAATAAGGTGTACCTACTCTACCCAAATAAACAAATAAGATACAAGAATTGCCACACTGCTTAAGAGAGTAAAGGGGAAACACTATTAGAGGAATAACAGCTCAGATAACCTTCAAAGATTAAGAATATGCCCCCAAACTAACTTTCCTTCTAAGCAGATACAAATCTAACCAAAACCATTATAGTATGTATCTATTCTTCATCCTAGGTTGTTTATACAAGTTCACAATTCAGTTGTACTTTATATAATGCAATGGCACGATTCTTTTATTGCAGGCTTCTCTCCTGAGAATGTAGGCAGGAGTCCAGGGTTATTTGATTGCAAGACAATTATGAATGGGCCTCAAACTCCTCTTTGATAACCCTGTTTTGTCCTTAAACAAAACTTTCACATATCACTTTCTCTGCCACTAGTGGGATTTCTAATCATGGAACTTCCAAGCAGGTCGTAAAGAAAAACTCACTCTTTTTGGTGAGACATGACCCACCTGTAAAGTACTACAAGCCTGGGTATACCAAATCTGAAAAGTTTAAATTTTAAACATTGCTAATATGCTGCTCAAAAGAAATGCTCATTGGAGCATCTTGAATTTTGGATTTGTAGATTTGGAATGCCAAACCAGCAAGTATAATGCAAATATTACAAAATCCAAAAAAATCCAAAATGCTTTGGGTCCCAAGCATTTTGGATAAGGGATACTCAATCTGTAATTAAATATGCATCATGCTGTGAACTGAAGTTAGTCCATAACCTCCTCATCCTCCAGGAAACTGGTCCCTTTCCTCCTCTTCCACATAGCACTAAAACTGTATTTCATCAGTTGATGATTTTGTTCTGTCTGCTTGACAATGTTTTATATTAAGTTCATATTATATAGTATAATAATAATCTTTAGGAATGATAGGAGTAGGCATTAGAGAAGCTATTATTTACATCTGAATACTCAGCGTTATAGGCAGAAAAATATCACTTTCCATCTAGGAAGGAGTCTTGATGCGAATTACAATGGACAATGTACTTAACACTGGAAATGCTTTAAACCTTTTTTTATTCTAGCTATATACATCTTCCCAGATCCTTTACTTATGGTACATTACATGCACACGTGCTTAAAACCATGGAATAGAAAGATATTATCTGCTTTACTGTCAGTGAGTTGACTTTTTTCCTTCTTATCTTACCACTTTTTGATGATATCAATTGTTCTGTTCTTACAGAATTCATTACACCTCATTTTGCTTTCAAGTGGATTTATACCTTCCCATACCTTTGTCAAAGACATACTCACCATATGTAAAACAAGTAAAGGTTTTACAGTCAATGTTGGTTCCTTCTAATCTTGTGCTTAGTACCATTATTTATCTTCTATAAAAAATGGTTATAATTTTACACACGATGGGAGAGGAATGAAAGCTAATGGTAAAATTTCATACAATGAAAATAATGGGATAGACATTTTTGGGAAAAAATCCTTAATGATAAATATTAAAAAATTATAGATCTTCATAGATATGTCTACCTGTTTTCAACAGATATACTGGAGCTTTTCATTT
>NW_003852411.1:17243186-17243760 GCF_000181295.1 Otolemur garnettii
CACATATTCTTTTTACTTTCCTTACATCACAAATCTGTGTTTTCAAAGGGTCAGTCACCTGCATCAGACTTACCTGGGTGCTGGTAGAAATGAATAGTCGTAGGCTCTAACCCAGGCTTATAGGAATCTGCAGTTTTTTAACAACCTCTATAGATGATTCTTTTAGGCACCAATGTCTGACAATTGCGGATGTAGCAATATATTCAAAACATAATAGATCCTTAAAAACTATTGATAATTGATACACTATTCCCTTACAAATTTCCATATATTTTTCTCATGTGCTGCACATTCTCTGGGCCTTAGCCCTGTGCTTTCAATCACTGTCTGGACATGTTTCCTTGATGTTTTTTCATCTCTCACTCAACATATTCAAAAATGAATCACCCACTGGACGTCTACAATGCTACCAAGATAAAGTTACCATAGAAGCCATCCTTGGAGTCATTCCTTACTCTGTGTTCTACCACTTTTAATTAATCAACACATTGGCCATTCTGCCAACCACAGAAAAGGCAACAATGAAGACAGACAGACATGGGTCATGCCCTCAAGGATTTTAAAGATTCTTTTA
>NW_003852411.1:17244535-17256723 GCF_000181295.1 Otolemur garnettii
TGTTGATGATCTTTATAGCCAACGATAATTATTTCAAAACAATTATATAATTCTCATTTATTCTTAAAAAAATCTTTTGTCTTCCTTTAACTCCCTGAATATGTATGTAGTTTATTATGCCATGTGTATTTTCACTGCAATGCTTTATCTCCAAACATATATCTTTAAGAGAGCTTCTGTTTGTTATTTGGTTTGACATTTCCAGTTGTTTATTGACTATTTTCCAAACTAGATTCACAACTTCTTACAATCTGGCCCTCAGACAAATTTCTCCTGGCTAGCCTCTTCAATCACTATCAGATAGATACCTGAACTTGATGTAAATATCTTTACTTATTTATTTTCTGGGCTCATGCCTGTAATTATACTTTCTTACTGACCAATGCAGATATTTCTCTTAAGGCCTAATTCCTCCCCTCCTCAACATGGTTGGCCCTCAGTATTTGCTTTTGCTTCGGCTCCTAGGGCAATTCTCCACTTTACTCATTAAGCACTTAGGATGTGTTCCTTAGTATCATTACTTATTTTTTTCTAAATTGTTGATTATTCCATTAGCTTTCTAAATCTAGGAGTAATGTTTTATAAAATTCTTTTTTAAAATAAAATTCTTTCTCTTCCTTGACCAGTCCAGGCTTATACATAGTAAGTGTTTAATACATACTCATAAAATTCATTACATTCATTTATGTATGCATTCCTTCAACAATTATAGAATGCCCAATGAAAACCAACATGGTCCTTACTTTCATGGATCTTACAATTTAGTTGGTAAGACCAATATTAAACATACAATTAAAATAAAAATATGATCACTAGTTTTATCCATCTGTTAATAAAGATGTTTAATAAACACATATCATAGGCCAGGCACTGAGTACAAAACAAAGCTGAAAGGTTAATGGATGAGAATCATATATAAACCGTTAAGATACAATTTTACAAGTGCAAAGAAAATATCCCAGGAACACAGAGGATATAACTATATCTGCCAAAGACAGTCAGGAAGGCTTCACACTTTAAATTCTGAAAATGAATTTTAACAAGGGGTTGTATGATGTGACAGTCTAAGAATAACATCAGTTTTTAGAAATCAGATAAGCCCATCCTATATCATTAACGGGGGGGTGAGGGGAGGGAGGCTAAGCTAAAGCTAAACCCAAGATGCTGAGACTTGAAAGGTGAACAGCTAAGAGTTGAGGAGTGTGGCAGCCCTATAATTGTTTACTGGGCAGATTAATGGCTAGGTCTGGGTTGCTATGCCTTCATTGGACCTGCTCCCTTACCACCAGGAGTTTTCCCTAGGGAAAGCCCTTAGCTGTCCCTACCGGCTTCTTCAACACTTAACACAAAATTAGTCTGGGATCATTTCCTCTAAGAGATGTAGAATGATAGAATTGAAAAAGATACTGAAAATCACACGAATCACTTGTTTCTAATTTTCATCTCCCCAAATCTCAGAGATTCCCAAAGTGGCAGATGAAAATAGGTCAATTTTCAACATTCAAAAACAGCTTACTAAAACCTGCATATTTTCTTGTGGTATTTAAACGCCACTCCTTGTTTTAAGCTACAATTACATCAGATCCATATTAAACCGAGGTTCTGACTGAGCTGCGGTCTGATTAAGTATAATCGTTTTTCCCATTACTATGTTCAATTTGGCAAACAACTTTTCAAAATACAGGAGTGAGGTCATGGACCAACTGATTAAACTGGTAACACTTGCTACAATGCTTGTAATCTAAAAACACTTTTCGCTGACTTCCTCTTATTCCTCACAAGGCTGTGGAATGAGTATCAGCACAGCCAGGGGACGCTGGCTCAATGCACTGTTTTTTACATCAAACACCTTCTAGGTTCTTTCCGTGTTATTTCCAGTTGACAGCACCTTCACTCTGATTCAGAAGCACCTGTCGTGTCCTGCCATTGGATCACAGCGCTTGCCGGGCCGTAGACAAGGACCGCTCCCTCTTCTGGCTCAGGAATGCAGTTTGCTCGCACGCATGCGCAGTACAGCGACCCCGCGTCTGAGCGGCTCTTCTTCTTTTGGGGCGGATACCCTGGGTAACCCACTAGCGTCTGCGCCCGGGCGCGCCTGCGCAATTGCTTTCCGAGTGCTCTACTCCGCACTTCCCTCCCCTGCCTTCCCCGGTCTTTCAAACCACCCCACAAACCCCTACTATTCATTCCGCCCTCCTCTACTTTCTCACTTGGTTCAGACAGGCTGCCTGCTCTCCGGCACGTCACCAACGAGAATAAGTAGACTCATAACACCAGGCCACCGCCGTCGCTCTGTGCGCGTCTCGGCGCCGCTTGCTGCGTCCGAAGTTGTATCCCCCGCCGCTCCCGCCCCTTCCGCCGCGCGCGAGCGCGCACGGCCCGCCTCAGCGCGCCGGGGTTGGCTGCGGCGGGCACCGTGGCGGCTACGGCCTCAACAGCGGTAGTGGCTTCTACTCGGCTTTTTTAGTTTCCTCCGCCCCCTCCCGTCGGACTCTGTTGTGTGGTTGCCTTGAAAAAACCAACTTTATTGTTCCTCAGCCCCACCTCCCGGCGCGGCGGCGTCCTCAGGATGCACTGAGGTGGAAGGGAGGGGAGGCGGCGGAGGGTCGCGGTCGCGGTCCCTCTCCTCCGAGCGCCCGGCCGGAGGGGAGGGAGTCACGATGTCTGGTAGCCGCCAGGCCGGGTCCGGCTCCTCTGGAACGAGCCCTGGCTCTTCGGCGGCCTCCTCGGTGACTTCCGCCTCCTCGTCCTTATCCTCTTCGCCGTCGCCCCCTTCCGTGGCGGCTTCGACGCCGGCACTGGTGTCCAGCGGGGCAGCCGGGGCCGCGGCCTCGGGCAGCGTCGGGGGCCAGGCGCGGCCTGTGTTGGTGGCGGCTGCCGTGTCGGGCAGCGGCGGCGGGAGCGGCGGCGGGGCGGTGTCCGCGGGCTTGTCCCGGCTCAGCTGCGCGGCCAGGCCCAGCGCCAGCGTAGGAGGGAGCAGCTCCAGTCTAGGCAGCGGCAGCAGGAAGCGACCTCTGCTCGCCCCCCTCTGCAACGGGCTCATCAACTCCTATGAAGACAAAAGCAACGATTTCGTGTGGTGGGTGTGAAGAACGGTCCCCTCTTGGCTAAATTATGAGTTTCTACTGCTTAGACTGGCGAGGTCCAGTGAGGGGTGGCCTGTGGGAGAGCCTGGGGTACTCCTGACTGTGGTGGTGGCTGCAGAGAGATGCGAGCGTTTGCAGAACATTCAAGCTCTGGGTGGGGTGGCGTGGGGGGAATGTTGGGGTCTCGAGGCCGGGTGGGGATAATTAAGAGATAAGTGCTGATGAGGAAGTGAGGGGAGTTAAGGGAATAATAAGTGAGGGAGGAAGTGGAAGGTCAAATAAAAAAGGTTTTGGGTATAAGGAGAAAGTTGAGCAAGGAGATTGTGTCTTGAATTTTTTGGCTGTCTGATGAGTTAGGCACCCAGTCTGTCGGGAGTAGTAGTTGAGGAGAATTAAATTTGTCAAGGGAGAGGATTAAGCTTCTTGAGATTTCAGAGTGATGGAGTTTTTGGTCAGAATTTGCTTATTTGAAGTATGGTAGTTGATGACACAGGGGTATGATGTTTTAGGCATTAGTAGTATCTAACGTAAGTAGCCGTCATGGTGTGTATAAATTTCTCTCTCTCATTTCAGAGGGTAGGTCATTTATCAATCTGCTGTTGAGGCTATTGGAGTCAAAAGTATGTTCACAAAAAAATTTTGCTTCTCAACCAAGTATCTTGAAAGAGGGAACCACGTTTATTAAATATCACCCGTGTGTCAAGTACAACTGTACTACACTGTGTAATAGTGTGCTCGGACTTATGACTTGAGACATCCTTGGTATAGACATTTTGTCCTTGTAGTTAGCACCTTGAATGGTATAGAGTAGTATTCAATGGTGATATTTGACACAGAATAGTTAGTCTTATTAAGTGAAACGTAATATTGATTGCCTTGCTATGATTGTTCTGGGATTTTCATTGGAGTTTAGATATTGTTGGTAGGATTATGAGAGTAATTGTTTTTAGCTGGTTATGAACTGGTAGTGTTTTGTGTTTTTTCTCTGGAGGAAATTTTTGATAGACTTACTATCAGCGATGTAGGAAGTTGGCTTGCATAGTCATTATGAGGGAAGTTGATTGACTTCAGGGTTGAAGACAGTCTGAGTTGGTGTTATTAAGTATGATACGGTTATAAATTGGAACTGTTAGGAGAATTATTGATTGGACTTAAAATTGCTAGTTCTAGCAGAAACACAATAATGTCTTTGTTCATATTTTTGCTTTTGTCTTTAATTCTGAATTCAGAATTTATCTTTCATTACATTGTGGGCTTTTATTGTGATTGTTATTTATAAATAATTAGAGCAGTTTATATTGGGTCTGATAGGGGTTTGTACTTCTGCACAGTTGAGAGTGCCTCAAGATAAGGTATAAGTTAATAAAACAAAGTTGGGTTTGCAGAATTTACTTGTCTTTTCTAGTGCATTGGAAGGCAACAAACATGCCAGTATCCATCTGCTTACGTGAAAATAGTGTAAAAGATTTGAGAAATAAGGGAATCAATCATTCAGTCATTCAACAGATATTTGACATTTACTCTCTGCCAGGCCCAGGCACCATATGTATTTCAGTGTAGGCTGTTATCGGGAATTGGAGACACTGATTTTATGTTTAGGAATAAGATTATTAAAATTTTTATTAGTTTATCACCTAATTTTTAAAAAATTCGGGGCATGCATGGTGGTTTACATCTGTTGTCCCAGTAACTTGGGAAGCTGAAACAGGAGGATGGCTTGAGCCCAGGAATTTGAGGTTGCAGTGAGCAGAGTGTGTGCCACTGCCCACTAGTTTGGGTAACAGTGAGACCTGTCTCTAAAAATAAAAACAAAAAAATCAGCATAGTTTGAGTACTAACCATGTTGCTTAGACTTTTGTGTATTCCCGTATGGAAGTGTCTAATGAAAATCTTTAGTTAAGAATTCTGGGTGGAGCCTGTGGCTCAGTAGGTAGGGCGCCAGCCCTATATACTGAGGGTGGCGGGTTGGAACCCGGCCCTCGCCAAACTGCAACAAAAAAATAGCTGGACATTCTGGCGGGCGCCTGTAGTCCCAGCTACTCCTGAGGCTGAGACGAAAAAATCGCCTGAATCGCCTAAACTCGGGAGTTGGAGGTTGCTATGAGCTGTGACGTCACAGCACTCTACTGAGGGCAATAATGTGAGACTCTGTCTCAAAAAAAAAATTCTAAGTATTTTACGTATTTTACTTTCTATATAAGAATCTCATTAGTTCATTGTTTCTTTTTTCTAGTGAGGGTGAATATTCGGGAGAATAAATTATGAGAGTCTGTTATGAAGACCAAAGCCTGGTTTGATTTTGGCCAATTGGGATAGGAGATGGTGGATTAGGCAAGGCCCTAAGAATCCTTTTCATTTCTGGTTGGTTCTGAGTGGTTGCTTTTGTTTTGCATACCTCAAGGTCAAATTACTCTCTGCTTTTATATCTAAATGAGGCCTAAGTTCTAATAATGATGATAATTATTCCTCCCTAGGACATTTTGAAGATATATTACACATTTTATGTTATTTTAATACAATTAATACAATTACATTCCCATTGAAGCACAGACAAGTAATTTTGTTTTAGATTGATCAGCTAAGGACAAAAATGAGAACTCAAATCTCCCACTTCTCAGCTTAGTGCTTTTTTTGTTTGCAGTTAGAAAATTTCAGATCTATAAATTTGTATATTTAGCTCAGTGGTTCTTAAATGGCATAGATTGGGAGAAGCAGCTTTTTATAATCACTTGAGATAAATATTTTATTCTTAATCTCTCCCTTTCCCTGCCTGCCCACATCCCAAGAGGACACGCCAGAATTCCAGGCTAGGGTGGATGGTGTAGTTTACAATACTTACCTGGTGATAAGGACACTGACTTCTCCTCTCTTTGGGAAGAATTGATTTACGTAGTCACATAACCTAATTTCAGTAACACATAGTGGCCTTTCTTGACTTATTTAGGTATTGTTGGTAGCATTATGAGAGAGTAATTGTTTTTAGCTGGCTACAAATTGGCAGTGTTTTGTGCCTTTCCTCTGGAGGAAATTTTTTGATAGTCTTAAAATCAGTGATGTAGGAAGTTGGCATGTGTAGTTGTTATTGGGGAAGCTGACTTCAGGATGTTATATTTGAAATTAAGTTTATATTTCATTGCAGAATTGATAAACATTTTAGGGATTTATAGTTTGCACTTTAATATTTTATATAAAAGTTTGAAGGTATCAAGTTGCAGATAATTTTGTTTTATCAATAGAGAAGCTGTGATACAGGAGAGAGTAATATTTTCTTTGATGTTGGCTAAATCTTCAACATTAAAAGGCACTCTTTGTGCCTAAAACCCAATTTGGTTTTTTCAAATTCTTATTTAGTCCATTTAACTAAACTATGAATCTAGCCAGTATTTGGAAGATAACTTCTTTCTTTTATCGTGACTCTTTTTATTCTTTAACATAACTGCTGTCTCTGTGTGACTGCCAAGGATCTGAATGACCTTTTCTACCTCTGCAAGTTCTACTTATTTAAATTGGAGCAGAAATACAGTAGAACTTCTGTAGATGACCACCTTACCGCCTTAAATTGACCTAATTTTCATAGACTGGATATACACTGTAGGTAATCAATGGAAGTTCTTTATGTTGACCACCTCCGTATGTTGACCAGTTTGTTAAAGTCCCTTGGGTTGTCACCTTACAGAGGTTCTGCAGGTATTTGTTTGTAAGCAGATAGTAAGCTCCTTGTGAGAAGGTTAACTTTTTAATCATTTGCTTTATAGAAAATAGGATCTACATTTAATAGATCTACCGTGAAACTAAGACAGACTGTTTATTCTTAAGGCACTCACGATTTAATGCAAAGATTAAAGACTTTTAACTACATGATTATAATACATAACCTGGCATCATTGCCTCTTTTACTACCATGGTAGCTATTAGTACCATTTGCTTTTCTTAGGAGTATGGCAGATTTTAAATACTCTAATGAATGTAGATGTTGTCTCAAAGTCCTCAGCAAGCACTTACATAGCCATTACCTATTAATCATTTAGCACTGAAGATGAAACCTTTTGACTATTCTTGTTACTATATTTATGTTTTTCAAACTTAAAATGTGAAATAGGGCTTGATGCCTGTGGCTTAATTGGCTAAGGTGCCAGCCACATATGCCTAAGATGGTGGGTTTGAATCCAGCTGGGCCCACCAAAAACAACAATGACGGCTGCAACCAAAAAATAGCCGGTGTTGTGGCAGGCACCTGTGGTCCCAGCTACTTGGGAGGCTGAGGCAGGAGACTTGCTTGAGCCCCGGAGTTGGAGGTTGCTGTGAGCTGTGATATGATGGCACTCTACCTAGGGGGATAGCTTGAGGCTCTGTCTCAAAAAAATAAAAAAATAAAATAAAATGTAAAATAGAAGATATCATAGAACCATCATAATAAAAATAAAGTTTGATGAAGCTTTTTATGTGTGTATGTGTATGCATATTTATATATAAAACATATATATATAGCAGATATGAACTTTATTTCTAGGTATCAGTAAAGAAATTGTGAAGCTCACACAATAATGGTGTATAATTTCATCTTTGATAATTAGGAAAGTAAGCGGAAAATTTAAGTAGCCTTTTACTAAAGGATGTAATAAGTAATATTTTCCTTTTGTAAGTAAGTCTTTGTGCCTTTCCTGATAATGAACTAACATTACTTTGAGTTGCCATCAAAGTAACTGCAACCTTAAACCTTGTTGTTCACTTTTCCCCCTTGTATTTGTATGTTTCCTCTTGATGGTGATTTTTTTCTGTTTTATGTAATTATTTTAATTTACCTCTTTCCTCAGAAACTTCCATGAGTTAGGAGGAAAGGTTTGTTGACAGTGAAATCAGCCAATCTTCACTTTTCTAGTAAAATTTACAGGTTGAGTGTCCTTTGTCCAACACTTGGGAACAAAAGTGTTTCAGATGTCATATTTTTTTGAACTTTAGAATACCTGAATTATACTTAGTGTTCTTAATTGGAAAATCTGAAATCCAAAATGTTCTAATGAGCATTTCCTTTGATTATAATGTTAGCATTTAGAAAGTTTCAGATTCAGGCTGGGTGTGGTTGCTCATGTCTGAAATCTTAGCAGCCTGGGAGGCTAAAGCATGTGGATGGCTTGAACTGATGAGTTCAAGACCAGCCTAAGCCACAGTGAGACCCTGTCTCTAAAAATAGCCAGGCATTATGCCAAGTGCCTGTAGCCCCAGCTACTGGGGAGGCTGAGGCAGGAGAATCACTTGAGCCCTAGATTTTGAGGTTGCTGGGAGCTATGACACCAGGGCACTCTGCCAAAGGCGAAGAAGTGACACTCTGTCCCAAAAAAGATAATAACAATAAACAAATAAATACAAAGTTTCATATTTTGGAGCATTTGGGAGTTTGGAGTTTCAGATTAGGGATATTCAACTTTTATACAAAATAAAATGCTTTTTAACCTGCATGCAGTGTGGCACATGCCTGTAGTCCCAGATGCTCAGGAGACTGAGGCAGGAGGATTGCAGAGCCAGGAATTCAAAAAATTAACATAAATGCTTTTTCAATTCTTGACCTGGTATACCTGTTGATGTTTCCCCACCCCTGTCTTTGCCCTACACCATGCTTTTTCTTTGTCTTCTGTCTTTGTTCATATATGTATGTGCTATGTTCTATTCATATAGGTCCCTACCTTCTCAAATAATATTTTCAGTAAGAGTAACATTTTTTCTTCATATCCTCAAATACAAGTTCTTTCATTTTTCACAGTTAAATTTCACGGATCTTGTCTGTTTCTGTATGGCATAAAGGGTAGATTGCAAAAGGTGGTCCGATTTCTAGTTGTCCCTATTTCTGGTATAACTTTGGGGGTTTGTCTTTCTTTCAAGTCTATGTGGCTTGGGGTGGGTCCTCTCCTTTGCCAATTTCAGAGTTAGAGCACATGATCCTGGTGTATTGGAATCCTCTGCCCTCAGTATTAGTTCAGGGTGGGCATTTGGCTGTAATAGAAATAATGAGACAAAGTGGGCTTTATAAATTATAGATGACTATTTTGGGAGCTCTTTAAGGTATCTGAAACTTATAGTTAATAAATTCTAAATCCACTCTAATGTGAAAATTGAATGTGTAGTACTAAAAATTGGTTTGGCATAGGCACTTATAAGTGCTCAATTACGAGTTGCTGATACTTGCCAGGCTCTATTTTAAGGGTTTTTACATTATGAGTGCAGCCTTCACAGCAACTGTGTAGGTAGGTAGGTATTCTTATAGTTACCATCTTATAGCAACTGTTTAGGTATAGGTAGGTATTCTTATAGTTACCATTTTGTAGATAAGAAAATGAGGTCCAGAGAGGTTATATAACTTGTCTCATTTTACACATTTAATAATGGTGATGACAATATTTATATTCAGACATTTTGGCTTAGAGCTCAGGTTCTTAACCACGATATCACCTTGCCTTTAACTAGAGGCCGATTTTGTTTAAAATCAATTTAATTAAGATATAATTTGTGTGCCAAGTGCAGTGGCACGCGCCTGTAATCTAGGAGTGTTGAGGTCGGTGGATCGTCTGAGCTCAGGAGTTCCATACCAGCCTGAGCAAGAGTAGAATACCATCTCTACTAAAAATAGAAAAACCGGCAGCGCCTGTGGCTCAGTGAATAGGGCGCCGGCCCCATATACCAGAGGTGGTGAGTTCAAACCAGGCCCCAGCCAAAAACTGCAAAAAAGAAAAACTAGCTGGACCTTGTGATGGGCACCTGTGGGCCCAGCTACTCAAGAGGCTGAGGTGAGAGGATCTCTTAAGCCTAAAAGTTTGAGGTTGCTCTGAGCTATGACATCAGGCTACTCTACCCAGGGCCACAAAGTTGAGACTCTGTCTCAAAAAAAAAAAAATAATAACCATAATAATTTGGGTAAACTAAAAATTGTCAGTGTTAAGTGCATAGTTCTGTGATTTTTGACAGTTGAATACACTTGTGCAACCCCCCCCCCGTCATGATAATGATACATTTCCAGAAAGTTGACTTGTACCAAAACATTGTCTATCCTTATGTCTGACACTTGGCAACCAGTTGTCTACTATTGCTGTTGTTTTGTTTTGTTTTTTATTCTCGAATTTCATATTAATGGAGTCCTTCAGTATGTAATCTTTCGTGTCTGGCTTCTTTCATTTGGTATGTTTTTAAGATACAGTGATATTGTTGAATATATCATTACTCAGTTTTTTTCTTTTAATTGCTTAGTAGTATTCCATTATATGGATATAACATGAATTGTTTATGTATTTGCTAGTTGAAAGATATGTGAATTGTTTCTTTGTAGTTTTTGGCTATAAGGAAGAAAGCTGCAGTAAGCATTCACATTGAGGTTTTTGTGTAGACGTGTCTTTGCATCTGTTGGATAAATACCTAGAAGCGGATTGCTGGGATCTGTGGCAAATGTATGCTTAAAAAACCTGCAAAACTCTATATTTTATTTATTTATTTTTTTGAGACAGTCTCTTTCACCCTGGGTAGAGTGCTGTGGTGTCATCGCTCACAGCAACCTCAAACTCTTGGGCTCCTTTTGTCTCAGCCTCTTGAGTAGCTGGGACTATAGGTGCCCACCACAACACCCACCTAGTTTTTCTATTTTTAGTAGAGATGAGGTTTTACTCTTTTGCTCAGGCTGGTCTTGAACTCTTGAGCTCAGGTGATCCACCCACCTCAGCCTCCCAGTGTGCTAGGATTATTGGCGTGAGCCACTGTGCCTGGCCCAGCAAAACTGTTTCTAAAGTGACTATATATGATTTTGCATTTCTACCAGCAATGTATGAGATTTCCAATTGTTGTACTTCCTTGACAACATTTGGTATTTTCAGTCTTAAATTTTAGTCATTTGGTGGGGACAGAATGGTATCTCATTGTTTATTTTTTATTTTTTATTTTCAGTGTTCGGCTGGGGCTGGGTTTGAACCCACCACCTCCAGTATATGGGGCCCGCGCCCCACTCCTTTGAGCCATAGGCGCCACCTGGTATCTCATTGTCTTATGATAGTGTTGAATAGACTTTTCTGTGCTTTATATGCATATCTTTTGTGAAGAGTTTGTCCCAATATATTGTCCATTTTTTTCTTCAATTGTCATATTGCATTGTAAGAGTTCTTTATATTTTGTGGATATATATAAAGACCTGTGTATTGTGATATTTTCTCCCAAGTTATTTACCTTTTCAGTTTCTTAATAGTTTATAAAGTGTAAAAATTCTACATTTTAAAGTCTAATTCATTGTTTTTTATTCTTTGGGAGTTTTGTGTCCTTGTTAAAAAATTACTAAGGTGAAGTCACAAAGAGATTTTGTTTTATATTTTCTTATAGCTGAGTGATAGTTTTTATGGTTATGCTGCATTTCAAGTTAGTTTTTCTATAGGGTGCTAAAGGTTTAAGGCTTTCTCCAACCCCCATGGATATCTGATTACCACACTACCATTTGTTGAAAAGCCCATTTTGTTCACTGAATTTTCTGGGCACCTTCTCAAAAATTTACCAAACATGTATGAATTTATTTCTGGAATTTTTATTTTGTTCCATTGATCTATATGTTAATATGTACACCAGTATTAACACTGTCTTGATCACTGTACCATTACCGCCAGTTTTGAAAACAGAAGTATGATTTTGTTTTTTCATTTTAAAGTCATTTTGGTCAGTTAGGTTCCTTGCATTTACACATAAATTTTAGATTTAGCTTGCTAATTTTTACAAAAAGAGATGTGGGATTTTCATTTGGATTACTTTAAATCTGTGGCTTGTAAAGACTTGACATTTTAACAGTATTGAGTCTTTTGAACCATGAACATACCATATTTCTCTAATTACAGTATTTAGGTCTTCTTTAATTTCTCTTAGCAGTGTTTTATAGTTTTTAGTGTTGAGTTTTACACTATATTTTGTTAAATTTACCCTGAGTATTATGTTTTGATGTTATTGTAAATGTTCTTTTAATTTTAATTTCTAATTGTTGTTAGTATATAAACAATTTTTGTATATTGATGTTGTATTGTGAATTTTATATTTTTGCATATCGTAAGAACTTAAGAGTATGTATTTTATCTTTAATTGTTTTTTTTT
>NW_003852411.1:17256913-17262540 GCF_000181295.1 Otolemur garnettii
AACTTTGAATTCATTTGTTGTTTTTTACAGTTTTTAGTAGAATTTATGGAATTTCCTAAGAATACAATCATGTTATCTATAAATAAATAGCTTTGGTTCTTTCTTTGCAATTTTTATCCCCTATTTTAAAAAATAGATTTAATGGATTTATTTGACTTATTACTTTTTAAAAGGATTTTCTTTTGTACTTTTGTTCATGAATGACGTTGGTCTGTGGCAGCAGTTCTCAACCTGTTGGGTGCTACCCCTTTGTAACAATGAAAATATATTTTGCATATGAGATATTTACATTACAATTCATAACAGTAACAAAATTACAGTTATGAAGTAGCAAAGAAAATAATTTTATGGTTCGGGATCACCACAACATGAAGAACTGTATTAAAGGGTTATGGCATTAGGAG
The DNA here is from genome assembly GCF_000181295.1 of Otolemur garnettii. NCBI lineage: Eukaryota > Metazoa > Chordata > Mammalia > Primates > Galagidae > Otolemur > Otolemur garnettii. Next base: position 17,257,318 of record NW_003852411.1, read on the forward strand.
GCATTAGGAAGGTTGAGAACCTCTGGTCTATGGCTTTGTAATTTTTTTCCTGGTTTTCACATCAGAGTATATTAGTTCCTTAAAATTGGTGGCTAAACAACAGAAATTTATTTTAGTCTAGTTCTGGAGGTTAGAAGTACAAAACAAGTATAGGTGGATTTTGGCTTGCGATGTGTTAGCACATAGTCAGTGTATGTGTTGTCAATATTGTAATCCTTCTTATAAAAATACCTGTCATAATGGATTAGGGCCCACCTTATGACTTTATTTTGCCTTGATTACCTATTTAAAGGTCTAATCTTCTAATGCAGTTACATTATAAAGTAGTAGGAATTAGGACTCAACATTGTGACTTTCTTTTGGGAGGGGTGGAAATACAATTTAGCTTGTAAGTAATGGTAAGGCAATGCTAGCTTCTAAAAGGAAGTGAAAGAGTTTATATTAATCAGGGTGATACTTGCTTTGTAAGAGTAGGGGAGGATTTCTTCCTTCTCAACGTTTTGGAATAGATTCTGCAATATAGGTACCAGCTCTTTGAGTGTTTGATGGAATTCTGCTGTGAAACTCTCTGGTTGGGTGCTTTTTTTTTTAATTGGAATTTTTTAAAATTGTTTTGATTTTGGAGCTTGAAATTGGTCTGTTCAAGAGTTCTGTTTTTTCTTGGTTGAGTCTAGGGAGATAATGTGATTCCAGGAATTTGTCCATTTCCTCTACCTTTTCAAATTTCTGGGTGTAGAGATTTTTGTAGTATTCAGTGAAGATCTTTTGTATCTCTGTGTTATGGGTTGTTTGTTATTCACCCTTTTTCATATTGATTTGGGTTATTAGAGATCTTGCTTTTCTGTTTCTAATCTGGCCAAGGATGTATCAATATATTTATTTCAAAGAACCAACTTTTTTTTTTTTTTTGCAGTTTTTGGCCAGGGCTGGGTTTGAACCTGCCACCTCCAGCATAAGAACCAACTTTTTATTTTGTTAATCTTCTGAATTATTCTTTTGTTCTTGATTTCATTTAGTTTTGATCTGATTTTGGTTAATTCTTTTCTTTTGCTGGGTCTGAAATGGGATCACTCTTTTAGCTCCTTGAGATGAGTCATCAGATCATTGACTTGCTCTCTTTCTGATTTCTGGATTATAGGCATTTAATGTGATGAATTTCCCTCTTAGTACTGCCTTTGCAATATCCCAGAGGTTTTGATAGCTTGTGGCTTCATTGTCATTCTGTTCAAAGAATCTAATGATTTCCTTCTTTAATCTCCTTTTGACCCAGCTATTGTTTAGCAGTAGGCTGTTTAAAGACTTGGTGTGAGGATGATTGTTTTGGTTAGCATTGAGTTTTATTTTTATTCCACTGTGGTCTATAAAGATGCAAGATATAATTTCTATTTTTTTTTTAATTTGGTGAGACTTGATTTGTGTGCTAGCATGTGATCTGTCTTTGAGAGTGATCCATGAAGAATGTACATTCAGTGGTATTGGGGTAAAATGTTCTATAGATGTCTGTTAAGCCCAGTTCTTGAGTTATGTATAAGTCTGTCATTTCTTTAGTTTCTCCTTGGAGGATCTGTCCAGTTCTGTCAGTGGAGTGTCAAAGTCCCCAGATATTATGGTGTTTTGGATTGAGAAGGGTTTGTTTTATAAATCTGGGAACGTTTATGTTAGGTGCATGTATGTTTAGAATTGATATGTCCTCTTGTATTGTTCCTTTGACATACATATATATGTCCATCTTTACCTTTCTTTACTTTTGTTGTTTTAAAGCCGATTTTATCTACCAAGAGGACAGCAACATGCTTTTTCTTTTGGTTTCAATTTGCCTGAAAATTTTGTTTTACAACCTTTCATCCTGAATCTTGATGTATCATTGGGGGGTAGATGTATTTTCTGAAAACAATAAATACTTGGTTTGTACCTCTTTTTTTTTTGGCTGAGGGTTGGGTTTGAACCCGCCACCTGCAGTATATAGGGCTAGCCCCCTACCTGTTTGAGCCATAGGCGCTGCTTGGTTTGTACTTTTTTTATCCAGTCAGCCGGTTCATGCCTCTACAGTGGGGTATTAAAGCCTTTTGCATTTATCAAGAGAATTGATAAGTAGCGTAGAGTTCTGTTTGTCTTGTTATGTGGAGGGCTGTTACCTTCTTTTATCACTTGGGCCACTGTGAAAGCTGTTTTGTTCCTTTAGTTTTCAGGTGTCTTTACTTTGCTGGTTGTCCATTGTGTTGGTTTGTGTATATTACAGGCCCAAGAACTTTCTGCAGGGTGGTCTTTGCTTATCAGTACAATATTTGATTTCTCCATCAAAGATGAAACTTAGTTTTGCAGAGTACGGAACTCTAGGTTTGTAGTTTTTGTTTTTTGAGAAGAGTGAAGATGGGCATCTACTCTTTCCTGCCTTGCACAGGTTCAGCTGACAGCTGAAATTCTGATGGGTTTACCCTTTTAAATGAGTTGCTGATTATACCTGACTGCACATTTTTTTCTTTTATTTTGACTACAGCCAGGTTAATTACAGTGTACCTAGGAGATACTATGTGAGTAGGTGCGTGTCTTAAGTGTTTAGTGATATTAGAGAACTTTTCAACTATAATATCCTGGGCTAGTGTTTCCATGCTATCAGGACTCTCTTCTTCCCTTTCAGGGATTTCTATAATTTGTATGTTGGTATACTTCACGTAGTTTCTTAAATCTGTAAGAGATTGCTCTGCTTTTACTTTCTTCTTTTCTGTCTCTTTTAAATGACTGGGTTAGCTTGAGAGCCTTGTCTTTGAGCTTTGAGATTCTTTCTTCTTCATGGTTTAATCTGTTATTGGAACATGTAGTATGATTTCCTTCTGCTGAGTTTCCCCTTTTCCTTCAGTTCTCTTCATCATTTTGCCATCTATAATCTGAACTCTCTTTTATTTCCACAATTTTTTTGTAGTTAAGATGTTCTGAGGTAGTTACATTATATCTCTTGTGGGAGATGATCTGGTCTAATACTTTATGATTGCAATGATTTTTTTTTTAATTTCTTGGTTTTTCCTCATGTATGGTTTCTTCTTCTTTGATTCTGGATATGTTCTTATGGAAGGTTGGAAAAAATATCCTAGGATACTAGAGAGAGCTCCAAAACCACTACTGTTTTTAGAGGTGAAGCTCTAAGGATGGAAATTGAATTTCACATCTTTCAGCAGTTTGTCAAGGAGATCAGAACTTGTTTTCCTATTCTGGGAGCAAATGCTGTAAGGGTGAAGCATGTGCCCTAGGAAGTAGTGCCCGAGGCCAGAAGTAGATGCCCCATCATCAAGAGCACCACAGCCTGGCTCTGGAAACTGTGTGATCCCTGTCACTGAGGTGGAAGATGTGTTCCTGTGATCCAGATTGTGCATAGAGATTGATAAGTGGCCTGTAATGGGTGACAGCACCTCCCTAAATCTGTTTGGCAGAGTCAAGATGGCTACTGGCACCTGGAAAGTAGAGCTGAAGTTGGTTAAGCAGCCAAACCCTGAAAAGCCACACCATTCTACACCCTAGATTCTTGGAGTGACAGAGCCCTACTCCCCTTATATTTGATAAATAGCTACATGTTCCCATACTCCATACCTAGACTGGCGTACTATACTCCAGAAGGGAAGTGCCTAGGCACAAGTTCATGGCTCTGTCTGTAAAGAAATTGCAAGCCAGGCTGTAGTCCCTCCAGCCCTCTACCATAGGGCTCTCATTTGAGCACACAACAGTCTTATGGGTGCCCAACTCCTACGTGTCTCCCTTTGCTTTCTCCATGTAGGGGGAAAGGCCCACCTGGAAATCAAATCAGACATTGGTCTTCTTGGCAGGGGACAGTGGGGAGTGATGGTGATCCACCCGCAGCACCCATCAACTTTCTGTGTAAGCTCTATCCCTGGGTCACCATGCTCCCCTGTACCTGTTTTATGTGCCAGCCTTCCTCTTTTTGGCTTTTCCACTTCTGATGTTCCATACTGTCACTCTTTGCTTTCCCAGCACTTTTCTGAGTAGGACGATCCAGAATATGGCAGCTGTTCTCTCTTCTCTGCTGCCTTCCCAAGGGAGCCGCCTTCTTCCACTTTGAGAATCATGATAAGGATGGAACAGAAGACAAGCCTGGAAGATAGACCCTGTTAGGATTCACTGGAGGAAAGTAGAGGACTTGAAGATGTCAAAGGTAGAAGGAAAGTTAGGAGTTGAATCAGTACTTTTTAAAAAATGGCAAGAATAAACAAAAGAACACTAGAGGTTTAGATGACAGACTAATCTGTGATTGTTCTATTTTTGGTAGAGATGGGATCTCACTCTTGCTAAGAGTTTGTATAAAACTGGTATTGTTCCTTAAGTAGTTAGTAGGATTTTACCAGTGAATCCACAGTTTTTGTGGGAAGATTTTTAATTACTCATTCAGTTTCTTTAATAAAGCCCTATTTAAGTTCTATCTATCTTGATCTCTACTAGTTTAGCAGATTTCCATTCCACCAAGTTGTTGAATTTATTGGCGTATTGGCCTAAAGTTTGTTATATACCATTTATTTTAATGTCTAGGATTTGGTAGAGTATCCCACTTTTCATTTCAGATACCAGTAATTTGTATTCTTGTCTTTTTTTTTTTCCTTGAACACTTTAAAGAATTATCAATTGCATCGATCTTTTTAAATAATCAGATTTGTTATTACTGATTTTCTTTTCCCCTCCTTTTTTTATTGTTTGGGATTCGCTGAGGGTACAAAGAATTAGGTTACATTGATTGCATTTGTTAGATAAAGTCCCTATTATACTGTGTCCTGCACCCACCATGAAGCCTCTATCCTCATCTCTCTCTGCTACCTCATTTCCCTACCCCACATGATTTTCCTTATAGTTTGTTAATTTTCTGTTCCACCAATTTGCAGTTTTACTTTTTTATTTCTTTTCTTCTCCATATTTGGAGTTTCATCCTTTCTTTTTGTGATTTCTTAAAGGAAGAAATCACAGTCTATAGGCAGTACCTGGGTTATAAATGGATAGGTTTTATGGGTTTGCTCTGAAGTTGACTTTGTAAGTTGGAGCAAGTATATTTACTTATTACCTGTAATAACTTCTTTTGTAAATGGGAATCGTATATTAATCAGATGTTTGTAATTCAGAGTTGCTCTAATAGCCTGGTTTTATGTGCTAGTTGTGTGTAAGTTGGATATTTTTAACTTGAGACTGCATGTATTGATTTTGGCTTTCTTTTCTAGTAAAAACATTTAA
>NW_003852411.1:17263344-17270414 GCF_000181295.1 Otolemur garnettii
TTTTAAGATTTCCATTTTAGTTTCACTGTTGGCTTTTAGAATGTGTGTGTATATTTATAGGAGAGTACATAATTTGAAGGTACTCATTTTTTTTACTTTTCACATTCTACCTTCAAGTACTATTATATCATTTCATATACAAGGTATATGGATACTTCCATTCTATAGAATCCATTCTGTTACTCCTTCACAGCTGTGTTAGTTCTCTATTCCTGGAAAATAGACATAAAATTCATACACATAAAACATAAAATTCACCATTTAACCGTTTTAAAGTGTACAATTCAGTGGTTTTTGTTGCGCTGTCATCACTAATGTGTAATTACAGAACATTAGTATCAGCCCAAAAAGAAATTGGGCTGATACTCTCATTCTCTTCCATTGGTGATCACTAAATTACTGTCTGTCTCTATGGCTTCTCTGTTCTAGACATTTAATAGAAATGGAATCATACAATATATGGTCTTTTGTGTCTGGCTTCTTTCACTTAACATGTTTCTAAGGTTCATCTGTATTTTTGTGGCTGAATAATTTATTATATGGATAGAGCAGATTTTAAAAAATCATTTAGCAGTTGATAGATATTTGGGTTGTTTCCACTTTTTGCATGTTATGAATAATGTTCCTGTGAACATTGGTGTTTGAGTTTTTGTTTGAACATATGTTGTAGTATGGGATACTTATTGAGGAGTGTAATTTCTAGGACATAATGGTAATTCTGTTTTCGCTTTCTGAGGACTGCCAAACTGTTTTGCATAGGACTGCACTATTTTATATAATTATTATAATTTTATAATATTATATAATATAAAATAATTATACTTATATATGTATATTTATATTATATAATTATTCTTTTCTGTAATGTATAAAGGTTCTAATTTCTCTATATCTTTGCTAACACATTTTGTTTTTTCCCTTTCCTTTCCTCTCTCTCTCTCTCCCCTCCCCCAGATTATAGCCAACCTAGTGGGTATGAAGTGATACTTCATTTTTATTTGCATTCCACTTTTCACTAGTAATCTTGAGCATCTTTTCAAATGCTTAATGATTCCCATATTGCTTTCTAAAGATTATGTTTTTATATTTAATGACTGAGTCAGATAACATTATCTATTTTAATACCCAAAGGAAAGTCGAAGAAATTGTTGTGGTCCAGAATTTGGTTGAATGCATTTCCTATATAAGTGTATGTATGTTATATACAGGGTGTCCCAGAAATCATCCCTAAATTTGCCATACACAGAGAAAATGAGAAGTTATATTTAATGTACCTTTATTTATAAAACTTTAGGGGTGACTTTTGGTACCCCTTTTATAGCATTTGGATTTTTTTTGATTCAAGAATAGAAGACTAATTTACTTGGTATTTTAAATTCAGCACTGTGTTTATGACATAGAACTTAATTATTAAAATAACTTTTTTAAAAGGTTAATTTTAAAAATCCAGGAATACATTTTGCGTGCATTTTGGGGATTTTCTTCACTCCTAAATAATGGGATGGGGATGCTGTCTATTGAAATATATTAGATATGGTACCCATCCTGCCCATACTTTGTTTTTATAGTCTCTACTCTGTAGACATTTGTTTTTCTTCTATGTGAGCTTAATATTTTTCTCTAGTTGATTGGCCTCTGATTGGGTACTCCTCTGAAGTTTGGTTGCTAGTACACCAACCTAGCAATTACATCTTGATGGAATTGGCTTAAAAGATATTTTGGGCCAATCATATTTTCTATCTTAGGAATTTGAAGAACACTACATAGTGTTGGTGCTGGAAGGGCTGTAAATATATGCATGCATAATAGTAAGTTGATAATTTCGAAGAGCAGAAAAAAACTTAGTCACATCAATGGTAGAACACAATAGTAAGTTGATAATTTTGAAAAGCAGAAAAAAAGCTTAGTCACATCAATGGTAGAAGATCTATATTCCATATTCCTGCCCTGGAAGTCTCTAGGTCCAGCATTCATCCAACACTATAGATTTTAGATTTTGTGTTTGAGACCTGGTCCACTTACTACTTGTGGTTTGTTATGAGAGAATTCTCTTAATTGCTTCACCTGTATCTAACTTACAACTTCACAAAGTTAATTAAAATTTTCTTTGGTGGTGGTTAGAACTGATTCTGTGTTTGGGGCAAACCCTTGGGAATGTATGAGTGAAATAAAGTCCAGAAAGTCCTTATTTCTGTATCTCCAATCAGGAGAGACATTTGTTGGCCATATTTTGTTCTCTGATCCAGTCTACTTTTATGAATTCTAGAGATTGGCTTGTCTCCTTACCTTTTCATGAGTATTACTTATTGTATTAATTATCGTATCTTTTCTTTCCTGGTCTGTTGTAGTCTTATCCTTTTTGAAGTTCTGATCCGGAAGCTAGCATATAGCTATTTTGAATCCTTATTTTTTAAAGATTTTAAAGATTTTATTAAGTTACAAAGTCTAAGATAGTTGCTTTTATTCCTTTTCTTCTTTACCTCTCTTACCTTAATTCATAGAGCCTGTGACATAAGGCAGTGTTAAACTCTGGTCTTGATGGAGGTGAATTAGGGAGGAGTTGCCTTACAAAATATTAATTAAGTTTAATCTCTACTTTTGAAAAAAGGGGCATTTTAAGTTTTTTAGGACTTTTTATCACAGCAAATAAACTAGGAAGGAATGAGATGACGGGACAGACACTTGAACTTACCTGCTGCCCATGAAGATTGATTGGTGTTGGGAAATTTAGTGTTACCAGTGTAGATATAAAGACTTGAGGTTTTTTTATTATTTTTTTCCCTTTTCACTTACTTCTGTTTCTTTCAGTGCTGAATCCATTTAGGGCAAATGAGTTGCTGGTGGTGTAAGGCAGTGGTCTCCAATCTTTCTGGGACCAGGGACCAGTTTCATAAAAGATAATTTTTGCATGGGCTGTGATAGTTTTGATAGGAGTCTGCGCACGATTGATTTATTATGGTCTTTGTGCAGTCAGACCTCTTGTTAATGATAATCTGTATTTGCAGCCACTCTGCATGCTAACACAACTGCCTCAGCTCCACCCTGATCATAGGTATTAGATTCTTATAAGGAGCACAGACTAGATCCGTCATGTGTACAGTTTATAGTAAAGTTTGTGCTCCTATGAGAATCTAATGCTGCTGCTGTTCGGACAGGAGGCAGAACACAGGCAGTGATGTGAGTGATGGGGAGTGGCTGTAAGTACAGGTGAAGCTTTGCTTACTCTGACTCCAGCTCGCTTCCTGCTGTGTGGTCCAGTTCCTAACAAGATAGGGACTGCTACCAGTCTGTGGCCCAGAGGTTGAGGACTATAGCTGTAAGGGGAAGGAGGAAGCTAGAGAAATTTAAAGTTTTAGACATTTTGAGTGAAAGAAATATTCTCATGGCTCTTCCACTGGATGTCTGTCTTAAAGGATATATATAAATTTGAGCATACTTAAAATAATTTTTCAAAGGCCTTCTGTTAGCTGATAATTGGGATTTTTGATTTTCATAGTCACAGTGATGTACATTTTTTTTTTAATTTTCTAAGATCAAAACAATGCACATAGGACACTGGATTTTTAATTTAAGTCCTTAAGATTTATCTTTGGGCAAATAATTTAGTTTTCAAGTCTGTTTCTTCATTTATAAATTAAGATATAGTAATATTCTTCTGTAGGCTTGTGAAATTTATATAATGCATGTAAAAAGGCATTGTTATTTACAAAATCAACAAAAAGAGTTAAGTGATATTTGCCAGAACTTTGCATTTTGTACTAAACTACGAAAGTGGTTCTGTGGTCCTGTTTAGGTAAAGATGTAACTACTCCGTATTTTCCTAAACTAGATTATGCCTGGGCTTTGATTATCTTGGTAATGTTAATTTTTTTTAAGTATTTAATCTTTGTAAGTTTTAATTTTTTGTCAGCTGAAACCAGTACTATTATGAGATGGCACATTTTATGAAAGCATAATGGAATTAGTGTTAGTACCAAAATAAGTGGGTTGAACTATTAATATATACATAATACTTTATTGAAAAGTATAATTTGTAAGTACTTACTAAATTTACTTAGTAAGTTTGAAAGCTGCTTTTTTTTTTTTTTTTTTATAAATAGGATCTTGCTCTGTTGCTTAGGCTAGAGTGTACTGGCATCATTATTCCTCACTGCAGCCTTAAATTCCTGGGCTCAAGTGATTCTTCTCCCTCACTTAGCCTTCTGAGTATTTGAAAGATATTTTGCTGAGTAATAAATATCTGAATCGAAAATTACATCTTTGAATATTTTAAAGAAGTCACCCCATTGTCTTTTGGCTAGCATAGTTTTTGATGAGAAGTCTGCTTTAGTTTTTACTTTTTATTCTTCTATATGTATATGTCTTTTTATTCTATATATATATAATTTTTTTTTTTTTATCCTGCTTGGGTTTTCTGAGTTTCTTGGATCTGTGGTTTGATGTTTTTTGTTATTTTAAAGAGATTCTAGTTACTATCTCTTTATGTATTTCTTCTGTCTTACTTTCTTTTTCTTTCTTTTTTTTTTTTTCTTTTGAGACATAGTCTGACTTTGTCACCCTTGGTAGAGTGCTGTGGCATCATAGCTCACAGCAACCTCAAACTCTTGGGCTTAAGCAATTCTCTCATCTCACCCTCCCTGGTGACTGGGACTATAGGCACCAGCCACAAGGCCCGGATACTTTTTTTTTGTTCAGTGGACTTGGACTTATTTTCTGTCTTCTTCTTCTACAACTTGAATTATGTGTTATCCTTAGAATATTTGATCTTGTCCCATAGCTCTTGGATGATCTGTTCTGTTTTCTTTTCTCTTGTGTTTTAATCTGGATAATTTCTGTTGAACTACTTAAGCTTTACTCCTTAACCTGTGTTTTGATGAGCCCATTGAAAGAATTCTTTTAGTTTCCCTGTCTGTTGAAATTCACTTTCTTTTTCTTTTCATGCATATTCCTCTTTACCACTATAATCACTAACATACTAATTTTATTACTTTTAAAGTTCTTGTCTCATAGTCTAATGATTTGAATTATCTCATGAGTCTCATTGACTGCTTTGGCTCTTGACAAGAGTTGTTTAATCTTTTAACTCTGCTTTATGTGTATTTCATATTAGCGATTGCATGTAGAACAGTAGAGACTAGTGTTTATGCCTGGAAATGATCACACTTCTTTTGTTAGAATGTTAGTGTGGAGATTGAGTCAATCTATTTAGGAGTTGGAATGAATTGGAATTTTGTTGTAGCTGTACTTAATTTCCACCAGTGTTATCCTGAGTTTAAAGAGTGAGGTGTGGGGTGTCAGAGAGCTTTTCTTCCTGTTCATATTATGTCCTCAGTTTTCAGCTTCAAGATTACATTTAACTAAGGATAAATCCATGCTCTTTCCCCTGCCTGGTGTGAGACTACTGATTTTTATTATTTGTTACTTAAGGCTGGTTTCTTACCGTTGCTGGGCTTTTATTTATTTATTTCAACATATGGTTTAGTTTTTTAATTTTGAGTGTTAAGTCCCCCAGAATATTCTAGCACCAACAGACCCTTCAGTGATTGTCTTGTATTCAACCACAAATTAGAACATTGTCTTCCTTCAGGCTGCTTTTATAAAAATACCATAGACTGGGTAGCTTAAATAAGAAAAATATTTAATTCTTACAATTCTGGAGCTGTGATTAGACGCTAGGAAATCCATTGTTTGATCACAGTTATTTTTTGGCTTGTAGATAGCTGTCTTCAAGTGAATAAACTCTCATTTTACCATATCACTGATCCCATCAGGGAGTCACTATCCTCAGGTTTAGCAGATTGAATGAAAGTCTCTTCAAGACAATTGTAAATTACTGTCTTATTTCCTATCAACTAGTTGTATTTGGGAATGTGGGGAAGAGGAGAGTCTGGGATATGGCGAGTTAGCAACATTTCCAAAGCTGGGGTTAGATGTACATTAGCTGGCTAAATGTAAAACTGGCTGAAGATCCAAGTACCCATGGCTTTTAAGTTCTATTATGAATTTTCTTAACAAATGCTGCATTACAAAAGTAAGGGGCACCGTTGTGTGGAAAATCTGGATATCAATGACTTAACCAAAAAGTGATTCAGAAAAGTTAAACACTGAGAAATTGGAATTGGTAAGAAAACCTTAATTTTAATTCTATATAGATTCACAAGGGTAATATTTGATAAAGTTTAAGTCTAAAGGACTTTTTGGAAAAACATAAAATTCTTACCTGATAATCAAGTATTTAATATAGCAGAAGCGTTTGTTTTTTGGTGGCATATAATGGTGCATCTTATTATTGAAGACATCTTAGATCTTATTATATAGGGAATTGTGTCCCCCTCCCCCTTCATTTTTGATCTCCATTCTCAAGTTTCTAACCTCTTAGATTTCTGTTCTATTGTGATTTATACATGATTCACTATGGCAGTTTTGAGACAGACTATGTTATGGTCCAGTATTTTACTTTCAAGAAACACAGTCAACAGTGTTCTTTCTGATTCACCCATGCAAGTTTCAGCTTGCTCAGGTTGTTAGTGTTGCTGGGAGGGCTTCTTTTGGCTTGTTAGTGTTGCTAGGAGGCCTTTCCTTTGTTTCTGTCTGCACAGATTTTAGGTTTCTTGATGTGTATCCCAAAACTTATGTAATGACCCATGTATAAGAAGTTCAGGAGGTATCTAAATTATGAAGGAAAAGCCCTCACAGATGGGATTAGCACCTTTGTAAATGGATTTGAGAGAGTTGATTTCCTCTCTTTTGCACTTAGCCATGTGAGGGAATAGTGTGCGTCCTTTATTTGCTTTTCTACCTTCTACTTACACAATATTCAAGGTACCACCTTGGAAGCAGAGACTTCATTAAACACCAAACCTGGCAGTTCCTTGAGATAAATAGTCTTACTCCGTGCTCTGGGTAGAGTGCTATGGCATCATAGCTCACAGCAACCTTCAACTCTTGGGCTTGAGCAATTATTTTGTCATACCTCCTAAGTAGTTGGGACTACAGGCGTGCACCACCACTCCCAGCTAGTTTTTCTATTTTTAGTAGAGATGGAGTCTCACTCTTGCCTTAGGCTGGTC
>NW_003852411.1:17271688-17272368 GCF_000181295.1 Otolemur garnettii
TTAAATGTTTGTAGCACTATACCTAAAACAGCAATGTATGTACCTTAATTAAAATATACAGTAGAACTTTTGCGGTGGTTAACTTATAGAGGTTTTACTGTACTTCATTGCTTAAAAAAAAGAAAAAAAATTGTAGTGATCACCTGTGCCTTTAGTGAATTGTAATCTTTTTACAACTGAGGAGTCCTCCCCTGATGTTGATAGCTACGGACTGATCAGGGTGGTGGTCACTGCAGGCTTGAGCTGACCATGACAATTTGTAAAATAAGACATCAGTGAAGTTGGTTGCACAAATTGAATCTTCACTGGGGCATGAGATGGTTTTTAATAGCACTTTACCTACAGAACTTGAAGACAATCCTCTCCGCCCTGCCACCACTTTACCAACTAAGTCTGTGTAATATTCTAAATCTTTTGTTGTCACTTCAACAATGTTTGCAGCATCTTCACCTGAAGCAGATTCCATCTCAGGAAACCACTTTCCCTGTTCATCCATGAGAAATAACTCCTCACCTGTTCAAGTATTTCATGATGCTACCGCAATTCTGTCATAGCTTCAGGTTCTACTTCTAATTCTAGTTTTCTTGCTACTTCCACCACATTTGCAGTTACTTCCTTCACGGAAGTCTTGAACCCCTCAAAGTCATCCATGCTGGTTGGAACCAACTTCTTCCAAAATC
>NW_003852411.1:17272496-17280265 GCF_000181295.1 Otolemur garnettii
TCAGAAGAATCACTGTCTTTGGCAGCTACAGCATTATGAAATGTATTGTTTCTTGGATAATAGGACTTGGAAGTCAAAACTGCTCCTTGATCCATCAACTGCAGAATGGATGCTGTGTTAGCAGGCATGAAAACAACATCAATCTCTTTGAATGTCTCCGACACAGCTCTTGGGTGACCAGACCATTGTCAGTAAGCAGAGTGTTTTGAAAGGAATCTTTCCTTCTGAGCAGTAGGTCTCAACAGTGAGTTTAAAATATTCACTGAGCCATGTTATAAAATAGGTGTTCCATCATCCAAGGCTTTGTTGTTCTATTTATAAAGTACAGGCAAAGGAGACATAGCATAAATCTTCAGGGCCCTAGAATTTTCAAAATGGGAATGAGCACTGGCTTTAAATTAGTCACCTTGGAAGCTTTGAAGCCAGGCCCTGACTTCTCCTCTCATCTCTAGCTGTGAAACTCCTAGGTGGCATCTTCTTTCAAAAGTTGATTGTTTTGCCTGTTGAAACCGGAATTGTAAATTTATCACTCAGGGAATTTGGGATTTGAAAGAATAGAGTGCATTTAGATTAGCAGGTCTGTATGTTAGTGTTTTGAGTACAGGGAAGGTAGAAGAAATTGGTAGAACTTAATGGCTCTGGTGACTGCATTGCATTATTAGAAATTATTCGCAGACTTAAAATATTGGAGCCATTTAAATTTATTCATTGAATTCATTTTGAAGCTTGATGGCTATTGAGATCATCTTGGAAAAATAGTCATTTTACCAGCAGTCCTCTAAAGTTTAACTCAATAGAAATGTCCTCTCTTGTTGATAGAATGTTTGAAGTCTTATCTCTTAATCATATATTGAAATATAATGGTATTGGTATTAGTACTCGCCTTTTCTAATTTGTAATCACTTCACTTAAAAAAATCAATTATTTTCTGTTTTCTTTTTAGCCCCATCTGCTTTGATATGATTGAGGAAGCATACATGACAAAATGTGGCCACAGTTTTTGGTAAGATGCTTTTATCAGTAAAATAGTCTTTTGGTATTTTAAACTTTATTTGTAAATGTAGCCAATGAGAAATTATGCATTTTAAATTAATTTTGGCTATCTTATATTGTTTTTCTTGATTTATTTTTATAAGCTTAGGAGTTCAAGGTAGTAAACATATAGTTGGTACATAATTTCTATGAGATAGATAGATTTAGCATAGACCTTACAGATGGATTTAAAAACTTCTGTGTTGGGCTGGCGCGATGGCTCATGCCTGTGTTCCCAGCCCCCTGGGAGGCTGAGGTGGGTGGATTGCCTGAGCTCACAGGTTTGAGACCATCCTGAACAAGAGTGAGACCCTGTCTCTAAAAATAGCTGGGCATTGTGGTGGGCGCCTGCAGTCAGACCTACTTGGGAGGGTGAGGCAAGAGAATTGTTTGAGCCCAATAGTTTGAGGTTGCTGTGCACTATGACGCCATGGCACTCTACCCAGGGTGACAAAGTGAGACTCTTGTCCCTAAATGAATGAATAAATAAAAATAAAAACTTCTGTGTTTATTAATTGTTAATAGTAACTTTGATTAGTGTTTTAGAAAATTGAGGATGCTGGGCAATCAGGACCAAGCATCGAAGCATTGGTTACTCTCTTGTACGGATAGGTGGGAGGTTCCATAAAGCAGGCTTAGAAAAACATGTGGAAAGGATTTAGAGGCCTACATGGAAGCAACCTAAATGCCCATCAACCCATGAATGGATTAATAAACTGTGAGATATATATATATATATGTCTGTATATACACACTATGGAATACTATTCAGCTATATAAAAAGATGGTGACTTTACATCTTTTGTATTTATCTGGATGGAGTTGAAAGATTATTCTTAGTAAAGTATTATAAGAATGGAAATGAAGGGATCCAGTATACTCAATACTAATGTGAATCTAATAGAAACACAACTATATGCCCATATGAGAGAATAACACAAGTCTATTCAAATGGGAGGAGGGGGGAGGAGGGAAAGGAGAAGAGGGAGGGGGATTGGTAAATTCACAACTTAGTGGACACATTGTGAAAGTGCACAGTACACTCTGGATGAAAGGCTCAACTGCCTTGACTACAACTTGAACTTTACCTTAGAAACACAAACAGTGTAACCTAATCATTTGTGCTCTTTTTAATTGGACTTAAAAAAATAAAATATTTAATGAGGAAAAAATGATTTAGAGGCTTAAAAGTCTGTGTTTTTTTTTCTACATTTGTTCAACATGATCTTTATATTTTATCATGTCACATTAATCTGTGTATTTAAAAAATCTTTAATTCTAGTAAAGTACACATAGCATAAAATGTATAATCTTAACCATTTTTGTCTGTATACAATTCTGTAGTATGTTCATTTTGTTGTACAGTGGATCCCTAGAACTTATTCATCTTGTACAACTGAAACTTTATGAACATGAAGCAACAACTCCCTATTTCCCTTCCCAGCAGCCCCTGGCAACCACCATTCTACTTTCTATTTCTATGAATTTATCCTCTTGAGACCTCATATAAGTAGAGGTATTTGTCTTTTTGTGACTGGCTTATTTCATGTAGCATAATGTTCTCAATGTTCATCCATGTTGTAGTTTGTATCAGAATTCACTTCCTTTGTAAAACTGAATAATATATTCCATTGTATGCATATACCACATTTTCTTCCCTCATTCATCAGTGGGCAATAAGGTTGCTGCCTCCTCTTGGCTATTAGGAATAATGCTGCTATGAAGATAGGTGTACAAATACTTCTTTGAGATCTTGTTTTCAATTCTTTTGGATATATTCTCAAAGGTGGAATTGCCGGATTATGTAGTAATTTTGTTTTTAATTTTTTGAGAAACTGCCATGTTCTTTGTAGGGTTTGCACGATTTTGTATTCTAACTAGCAGTGCATAAGGATCCTGATTTCTCCACATTCTTGCCAACTCTTATTGTTTTCTATCTTTTTTTATAGTGCCCATTCTGATGGGTTTGGAATCTGTGCATTTTTAGTTTCTTTTAAAATTTATTTTACATATTTGGTTAGCATATCATTTTATATTATTTTAGCCTTAGTATTTCTATTATGTTCTCATAATTTTTATATTCTAATTCATACTGAAGTCAGACCTTTTTGCTGCTTTTAGGTTGAATATGTTATATGGCAGGTTGATATCCCTTAGTCATGAAGAGTATTGGGTATTAATACCAGTCTATAAGACCTTTAGTTTCATCTGGAGCATGATGCTTCAGTGATAGGCCAATCTTCTGGTTATTTAAAAGTGTAGAATAAAAGTAACTTTTTTAGCTTGCATAGTCTATTTTATTATAAAATAAAAAGGATTGAAGTGATAAGAGCAGTGTATACTCTTGGCTAAAAAAGCAACTTTTATTGAACAGAAAGGTGTAATATGAAATATCGGTGTCTCCTTTCCCCTAGTCTTTCTTGCCTACCTCCTCAGAGGTTATCACTGGTGAGAAGTGATTATATATTCCTAATCTTTTTACCAGGTTTTTTAAAAAGACCATTTTGCTTTCTTAAATACTTCTGTAGTGTAGAGTTGTATTAGCATTATTATGATTAATGAATCACTTTCTGCTCTGTATTGCTAATGAAATTCTGGTCATGCTTTTAAGATGAAACAGGTATCTTTTCAGGTTGATTGTTGGGCAGTTGTTTTCTTTTTGGTCCGTATATTGCTCTATAGTATTCCGTAAGAAATCATATCCTTCTTTCAGAGATTTTGGATTTTGATTATTCTGGAAAATTGAGTGATGTATTTTAGGTTTCTCTACCTTGGTACATTTGACATATTACACTACATAATTTTTTGTTGTGGCCTGTACATTTAGATAGTTTAGTAGTGTCCCTGGCCTCTACTCAACTCAGTTGCAATCATTCCTTTTCTTTTTTTTTTTTAATTCTGAGACAAGAGAAGTTGTCATCCTTAGTATTACCTTGGCATCATAGTTCATAGCAACCTCAAACTCTTGGGCTTAAGCGATCCTCTTGCCTCAGCCTTCCTAGTAGCTAGAACTACAGGCACCCGCCATAGCGCCCAGCTATTTTTGGAGGCAGGATCTCACTCTAGCTCAGGTTGGTCTTGAACTCATGAGCTCAGGCAGTCCACTCATCTCAGCTTCCCAAGTGCTAGGATTATAGGTGTGAGCCACCGTGCTCTGCCAGTTTCACCTGTTCTCTCCGCAGTTGTGACAACCAAAGCCTTCAGACATTGCCAAACACCCTTTGGGAGAATTGCCTTCCACTGGAGAACTACTAACCTAGATCTAAAAGAGCAAGTTCTTGACATTGATAGATAAGAAGTCTATTTTTGGCTGTAAAACTTACCCAACCTTTGTTAAGTCATTCAACCTACCTCTTTTGCTGTCCTTTGCTCTTCCTCTTTTTCTTCCCTCCTTCTCCTTCCTTATTCTCTTTGTACTCTTTTATTTCCTTTCCTTTCATAGATTTAAAAGTATTGAAGTCTGAAATAGATTGTAAAGTGAGGTTTTTATTTTTCTTAATTGTTTTCTAACTTACATATTCACTGTGGCATTTTAAAAAAGGCTGTGGGGGTGGTGCCTGTAGCTCAGTGGTTAGGGCACTGGTCACATACACCAAGGCTGGAGGTTCGAACCTGGCCAGGGCCAGCTAAAACAACAATGAAAATTGCAAAAAAAAAAATAGCAGGGCCTTGTGGTAGGCACCTGTAGTCCCAGCCACTTGGGAGGCTGAGGCAAGAGAATCGCTTAAGCCCAAGAGTTTGAGGTTGCTGTGAGCCATAACGCCACAGCACTCTACTCAGGGCAACAGCTTGAGACTCTTGTCTCAAAAAAAAATAAAAATAAAATGAATTAGGCTATGGAGCAGTTCAGTACTCTTGCCTCACTATGTTGTTAAGTGTAATAAATTACTTAATGACTTTATAACTGGATAGGCCTGGCCTTTTCAATGAATTCTTTAATCTTCATGGTGTTTTTAGGTCATTGATGGAGAGCCCCATTGGTTTCTTAAATAGCTTTTTTTGTCCCTCCTCTCAAATTAAAACAGTTCAGGCAAAGATCCTCACTAAAATTTGATTTATTTTGTCTTACCCTGAGGAGACTGTGTTTTAAGATATTAAGCAGAAAGTGGGTTTTGATAGGATAGAGACCATAATGTTGGCTGGAGCTAATAATTAACATAACATTGGCAGGAGCTAATAAAACTGGAGGGTGGCAGTTCTAATGTCAGCCTTCCTATGCTGTACAACTATTTTGCAGTTTTGTTTAAAGCAAAAGTTTCCGATTATTTACTCTATCCTAACATGTGAAGTCTATGGTACTTCATACTGCCTATTGAATCAACTTTCTTCTAGCTTATATCCTGACTAGTAAGCTAGAGCAAACATTATACTACTTCAAAGCTCCATCCAAATTAATAGCACTAAATCAAATTGGACCACATAAACTTTATCCGTCAATCCACATGAAAATGATAAATCTTCCCTAATAACAGGTTGGAGGCAGTAGAGCAGGAACTTCTTTCACTTTATTCGTTTCTGTCAGAGAAATCTTATTCTTTCATGTGAATCTACTGTTAGTTGTAGTCTGAATCTCAATGAGATAATAAGGAATACATATGTATGGCTTCTGTATAATACAGAGATAATCTAGGCTCTTTGTTTTTGTGCCCTTGCTGCCTCCAGCTTGTCCCCTGAAGATTCTCAGACCTCATGCCTACTAAGTCCTTACTTACTATTTTGCTTCATTGTAAGTTAGCTACAATTAACGGGTCCTTCATCTTCATCATCATCTTCCAGTATGTGGATGATAAAGCATGGGTGTCAGATTGCCTTTTGAGACTCTTTGCTAATTTGTCATCTTACACTATGCTATTAGTCTTTCTTTATACCTGGTTATTATATGTGACAACTGGTACTGATGTATTGTTGATGTTCATATAATTTTCTGATTACTTAGGAGTTATTTTCATTCTACCCATTTTTGTTGATAGAAAAAGATACTTGAATTTTGTTTGCAGACATATATGTAATAGAAGAAACAACCATATACAAACATCCATTTTTTATTATCAGATATATTCTTAATAGAGGAAATAGGTACTCAGTTATGTCAGCAAACTATGGTAGTAAATAGTTCTTTTTGCAGTGTGAGTAGCTTGAAAATATCTCAGGTGGAACCAAGGTATTGCATCCCTTTTACTACTTTATGCCCACCAATTTTTTTTTCTTTTGAGACAGTTTCATTCTGTTGCCTAAGGCTAGAATGTGATAGCCTAGCCCACAACCTCAAACTCCTGTGCTCAAGTGATCCTCCTGAGTCAGCTTCCCATGTAGCTGAGACTACAGGTGCCTGCCACCACCCCTGGCAAATTTTTGTATTTTTTTTATGGCAGTGGGGTTTCGTTCTTGCTTAGGCTGGTCTTGAACTCGTGAAGTGAAGGGATCCTCCTACCTTGGCCTTCCAGAGTGTTAGGATTGTAGACATGAGCCACTGTACCTAGACATGCCCACTGATTTTTGATCACTAGTCTAGGCACTTACCCTTCTCTTGATGTTCGAAGCATTTTATCTTATCTCCTGGTGGGCTAACCAGATGAGAATGAGTTAGAGTTACTGGGGTAAAAAGTATTGAGAATTTCTAGTAAGGTTTAGTATGACCCAGAGGGCAGCAGAATTATGTTGCTTTTTGGTTATATCTGTCAGAGATAAGTAAAAGAAAAAAAAATCCCTGCATTTAATAAACTGAAGAGGGGGTGGCAGGCACATCCATAAATAAGTATAAGATAGTAACTCTAATATTTTTTAAACTCAAGCAGGTTTACTCTGGGGTGGTTGAGTAAACAGTAGGGTGGTAGTGAAGTAGTAGATGCTAAGGTAACCTGATGCAGCTTATTATTTAAATTTTATAAAATGGTATGTAATTTGACACACTTTAATTTTATAGGTGAATATTTTAAAGTGTGATACAGAAAAATCACTTGAACTTTTGTTCCTTAGGACAATTCCTTCCAGCTGTGTCGCAGACTAATTTTTCTTCTGGGATAGTGTGGTAGTAAGCCTGTTGATAAGGGATATGGTTAAGATGCTGAAGAAGAGAAAGGAGGGTATTCTTCTAGGTTTTGGAATAATTTTTTGTGTATTGACAAACTCTGTGACTTAAGAACTTAGCTTGTTCTTCTTGTCATGTTATTTGGTCGTTTTCTAACTATTTAATTTTTTTTTCAAAAGCTGTTTGTTAAAGTACAAAATGTCTTCTATTTATCAGTCAACTATCTCTTTTCCCCATCTCTTTATCTTTAATAACCTTAGATTCTTTTTTTTTTATGACTTTCTTTGTTTGAACTTGCTGGTTTTTCTTTCCTTTTTAAAAATACTAAGCAAGGAAAGAACTTGCTGATTTTTTTAAATGCTAAAACTTACATGTGTATTTCCTGGTAATGTTAACTGTTTTCCTTTTTCCCTAAGCAACCTAAAAATTTCTCCATGTTGAGATTCTTAGTCTGTTGTATTTGCACATCTACATTATGTTTCTCCCTTGTAATAAAAATGATTTTAAAAAATCAGTGTATCATTTCCTTCACTGAAATTTCCACACAGGAAATTTTCAGGAAGATACAAAGTATATCTTGTGATATATGGTAATCCTACCCTTGCCCTAGTTGCAAGATATAATGTTACCATTTCTGGGCTCTGGGGGCAAGTCATCTATTAAGCAGATACTTGAACAGTATCTATTATGTGGCAAGGATTTCTCAACA
>NW_003852411.1:17280285-17285938 GCF_000181295.1 Otolemur garnettii
AAGACCATTGTTACTTCTATTCTCTTATCTTTCTCCATTTTATTTATCTTGAATGTAACACGTTAGATGAGAAAGTAGTTGATAACCAGAACAGTGGATATAGGTTTTTATTTTGTATTATTTTGCTTTATGAAAAAGTGGAGGAGGGTAAGTAGATTTAAAAAATCAGCTTTAGTTATAAAGCTGAAATAAATTTGTAGTAATTTGGGTACATAATAAAAGAGGTTTATTCTCTGTAGGAATGGTCTTTATAAATCACCCTTGTAATTTCTTAGAAATAATTTTTTTCTGATTGTTAGAAGTAACATTTACTATAGAAACCTAAATTAGAGAATCTACAAAAAAAGCATTTTCTATAATTATTACTATATGACCCAGATAAAAATACTGTTCACATGTGACAGATGTCTTTCTTAGTTTATTTTAAATGTACATAGGCTTGGCGCCTGTAGCACTACGGTTACAGAGCCAGCCACATACACCCAGGGTGGCGGGTTCGAACCCAGCCTGGGCCAGCTAAACAACTACAACAAAAAAATAGGTGGGTGTTGTGGTGGGCATCTGTAGTCCCAGCTACTTGGGAGGCTGAGACAAAAGAATCACTTAAGCCCAAGAGTTTGAGGTTGCTGTGAGCTGTGACGCCACAGCACTCTACCAACGGTGACATGATGAGACTCTATGTGAATAAATAAATAAAGGTACACAAACACAATGCAAAACAGACAAGGGATTAAATTGTATCCTGTGTTATATATTGTTATGTTTATTCACCAATATTGATATAGTGACTTTTTTCCCCCCATGTCAGTTTTAAATTTTTTTGTGATTTGACTGAAAAATATTTAAAGAGTTTTTTATTATAAAGAAGTACACAGACATACAAGGTACAGAATTATGTAATTTAAAAAAGGGAAAGTTTCCATAATCGTATTTTTCTAGCAATAACTGTAAATAATTTTTTAAGGTATAAATCTTACAGTGTAATTTTTATCAGCTATGTAACATGGCATTTGATTAATGCTTGCAAGTTTATTTAGTTTCTATTTCCTGATGTTTAGGTTGCATTTATTTTATTTTACTATTTACAGATAACCCTGTATTGAACACTTTTCTGCATATATTTCTTTTGGATAGATTCCTTGTAGTAAAATCACTTCATTAAAGGAGATGGAAACCTTAAGGTTTTTCACATAACTTGCTTTCCAAGGAAGTTGTGCCAGTTACATTTTTCGCAACAATACCTAAGATTATTGGTAGCCATGTGTACTTTTAAACTATGATAGTAGTTCTTTTTTTAATTTTTTCATTCTGCTTGGCAAAAACTAATACATAATTTTTTTGTTTGTTTGTTTTGATATGAGGTCTCCTTATCTTGCCCAGGCATGCTTCAGACTCTTAGAATCAAGTGATCCTCCTGCCTGAGTCTCTAGGTAGCTGAGACTGGAGGTGTATGCTACTAGCTTTAAATTTAAATTACATTTTTGTTGCTAGTGAAGATTATGGTTTTCTCATGCCTATTGACCAATTCTTGTCTTTGGTTGAATTTTCTGTTTTTCTTTTTTATTTGAATGAACTATTTTTGTATTAAGGTTATCTTTACTCCAAGAATATGAATAGTCTATTCAATTAGCCATAGGGATTTTTTGTATTAATATAAAATAAGTTGCATAAACTTAAAATTTATTTAATACATCTTTCTAAATTTTATATCCAAAAGGCTTATCATACAAATTTATTTTAATTTGTGTATACTCTTTATCCAATAAATACCCTCTGTTATTGATAATATGAAAATATAAGCTGAAATAAATTTGTTAGATTATGTACATTGAAAATGAAGAATAGAAGAGTAGTAGGCATGATTTTGTGATCAGTTTATTGATTTTTCGTTGATTTAATTAAGCCTTTTTTATTTTTTCCCTGCTAATAGCTACAAGTGTATTCATCAGAGTTTGGAGGACAATAATAGATGTCCCAAGTGTAACTATGTTGTGGACAATATTGACCATCTGTATCCTAATTTCTTGGGTGAGTCTTTGGAATGATTTTTATTTATTGTTTAATATTCTGTCTCCAAAAGTGTGTGCTAGCACTAATTTATTCAGAAAACCTAGTTTAGAAGTAAGTAGGTCTCTCTCTACTACTCACCCCAATGCTGTCCTCTTCCTGGATTATGGCATAGATTTCATACATTGTTAGTAGGATATTATATTATTTTTAAGTTTCATTTTAAAAAATTGACATAATTTTTAGATTATTACATAGATGTCTGAACAGGATGTGAGACTTAACAAAAATGCCATAGACCTGGAATACCATTAGATGTCTATGTAGGATTATGCATTCTTGCTGCAAGGAAGACGTGGTTATAAAACTTATAAGAGAAAAATGATAAGAACTAGAGAAGAGACATGAATATGGAACTTCTAAGTATAAATCGTAAATGGTTGGAAATAATAGCTACTCAGAGGCCAATTGTGACAGAACAGTCTACATGTTAACTAGCCTTAGATAATTGTAGGAAACCTTTAGTCTGACTGTTTTGGGAATGAATAATAAAAACCAAAGATGAATTTTGAAATAGAGGTTGGCATGAAGTAGGCATGTATATCAAAAAGTCAATTCTAATATGCTCAAAGTTAAGGTTTGGTGACTACTTGTGTATAATATTCTGACTTGCTTGATTCAAATGGTGGTCTATAGTAAATGATGAGTTTGTATTTCTTCAGCTGTGACTTTCATTTTTACCTCTTCTCAGAAAGTGCACTAGCTATAACCCTTTTTCCTCTGTTATTCTTCACTGCAATCCAATATTTTTTTCTTAAGGAAAATCACTGCATGACTGTATAGCAGAAAGGGGCCCTGGTGGAAATATTTTGATTTTCTGCTAAAATGACAGATTCTTCTAAGTACATAAAATCTTAGGGCAGACTTGGAGAAAAAACTTAAGAAAAGAACAAAAGAGAAATATTGAGTGGTATGGTATCCTGCAGAACTAGTCTTAATGAGTTAAGTTAGCTATGAGGGAAATCAAGTCTCACAAAGCAGAATCTTTTGTCTGCTTGCAAATTTGGATTGATACTGCCCTGTGAGACCTAGAATCACTTTTCTCTCTCCTGTCATTACTTTGGGAAACTCTTTGTTCCTTTGGAATAAAGACAGAAGGGAATCTTATGTTCTGATTATTTTGGTAATTACTGAATTTTTAAGGCAGTATTCTTTAATGAGTCTGCAACTTGGAAATTTTGTTATATGAGTTTATAAATAGTGAGAAAGGGTGTACTGTATACTAAATAGTATGGAAGGAGAATAAAATACAGCACTATTTAAGTTGAGAAATGATTCCCTATAATTATATACATCCTTAAATATATGTATCCAATGAAAAATGAAGTCACAGTTTCTGATTTTTTAAGTTAGTAATTATTTTGACTATGATCTTTAAGTAGTTATAACTTGCTTTTTTATGGATAATTATGGTTTTAGGAAATTAGTGTAAGTGCCTTATGCCAGTATTTGAAGTCTTTTTATTATAGCACAGCTTCCAATTTGATTATATTTGTCAGTCACAGAAGTAACGTTTTACCTTTATATATCTCTTTCTGTTTTTCTGCCAATCACTTCTTTTACCCTACTCCTTTATACACTGATGGCCAAATCCTAAGATTCCTAGCTAGGTAGGTAGAAACTGTCTCCTGTGAGCTCAGAAAAATGTCATTGAGATCTGTTGGATATGTTCCTAAAAGTGGATACTATGTGATTTTTTTTCTGTGCTGAAAAACAAACAAAAAGACTCTTATTTATTTTCATTGCTTTAGCATGAGATTACATGATTTGAATAGTACTTACAGTTATTAGTTGGGTTAAGAAGACCTTGAGCCTTTTACAGTGACTTCTGATTTCCTCTTGAACATAGTAATATAACTAAGGGTATGTTATGTGATTGTGAGACATTTTAGGTAGCTTTGCAGCTAATTTATTGCTAGGTCAGGGCTTTTCACCTCATGATTTCTGTAGCAGTACTCTTTAAACCTTCTTGTTTATACAACCCATTTGAGCATTTGGAGAACTGACGTACCACCTCACACATTTTTAAGTAGGCATTTAAAAATTTTTTATGCTTTTAAGTGATTGTAAAGAATATGATTTCTAAAGTATGATAAATATGGTTATTTCAACACAGAACTATTCTATCTTTTTGAAATGGATCCAGTAGAATCTAAATATAATGATTTGTTACTTAGTACCATTGACTTAAAAACATGATAAACTCTTCATTAACAATGACAAATTTTATTCATTCTTTTTCTCTATGAATTTCATCTTAAATTTCATTATCACTCACATGGTTTTTTCTGTAATATTTTCATACTTGAATTTCTTACCGATTTACCTGTAATACTTTCCTGTAACAGAAATAAATATACAAACATAACT
The DNA here is from genome assembly GCF_000181295.1 of Otolemur garnettii. NCBI lineage: Eukaryota > Metazoa > Chordata > Mammalia > Primates > Galagidae > Otolemur > Otolemur garnettii. The sequence goes on from NW_003852411.1 coordinate 17,284,723, forward strand.
TGGTTTATTATACTCTATTGTAATTCACAAGATAGCACATATTTTAAAAAATTGAAGGTTTATGGGAAGCCTATGTTGAGAACGTCTATTGACACTATTTTTCCAACAGCCTGTGCTCACTTTATGTCTCTGTGACACACATATTGGTATTTCTCACAGTATTTCCGATTTTTGTATTATTATTATATAAATGCCACTGCTGTGGCAATCTGTGATCATTGATCTTTGATGTTACCATGGTAATGTTCTTGGGCAAATTGTGCCTATTGATAAATGTTGTCTGTGTTCTGACTGCTCCACTGACTAGCCATTCCCCCATCTCTCATCTTTCCCTTAGCTCTTCCTATTCTCCGAGACATGGCAATAGTGAAATCAGGCCAGTTAAAAACCTTAGAGTGGCCCGTAAGTGTTCAAGTTAAAGGAAGTGTTGCACTGTCTCTCACTTTATATCAAAACCTAGAAGATTAAATTTAGCAAGAAAGACACATTGAAAGCCAAGATAGGCTGAAAGCCAAGTGTCTTGCACCAAATGGTTAATTAAGCTGTGAATGCAAAAAAAAAGCAAAACAGTCTTATTGCTGACATGGAGAAAGTTTTAGTGATCTGGATAGAAATTCAAACTAGCTACCACATTCCCTGAAGCTCTACCTTATAATCAAGAGCAGGGCCCTAGCTCTCTTCAGGTCAGAAGGGTGAGAAGCAAAAGAAAGCTTGATGCTAGTAGGGGTTGGTTCTAGCAAAAAAACCAGCTACCTTCATAACATAAAAGTGCAAGGGGAAGCAGCAAGTACTGATATAAAAGCCACTGGAATTTCTCTAGAAGATCTAGCTAAGATCATTGATGAAGGTGGTTACACTTAGCAATAGATTTTCGATGTAGATGAAGCAGCCTTCTATTGAAAGAAGATGCCACCTAGGAGTTTCACAGCTAGAGATGAGAGAAGTCAGGGCCTGGCTTCAAAGCTTCCAAGGTGACTAATTTAAAGCCAGTGCTCATTCCCATTTTGAAAATTCTAGGGCCCTGAAGATTTATGCTATGTCTCCTTTGCCTGTACTTTATAAATAGAACAACAAAGCCTTGGATGATGGAACACCTATTTTATAACATGGCTCAGTGAATATTTTAAACTCACTGTTGAGACCTACTGCTCAGAAGGAAAGATTCCTTTCAAAACACTCTGCTTACTGACAATGGTCTGGTCACCCAAGAGCTGTG
>NW_003852411.1:17286119-17291611 GCF_000181295.1 Otolemur garnettii
GATTTTGGAAGAAGTTGGTTCCAACCAGCATGGATGACTTTGAGGGGTTCAAGACTTCCGTGAAGGAAGTAACTGCAAATGTGGTGGAAGTAGCAAGAAAACTAGAATTAGAAGTAGAACCTGAAGCTATGACAGAATTGCGGTAGCATCATGAAATACTTGAACAGGTGAGGAGTTATTTCTCATGGATGAACAGGGAAAGTGGTTTCCTGAGATGGAATCTGCTTCAGGTGAAGATGCTGCAAACATTGTTGAAGTGACAACAAAAGATTTAGAATATTACACAGACTTAGTTGGTAAAGTGGTGGCAGGGCGGAGAGGATTGTCTTCAAGTTCTGTAGGTAAAGTGCTATTAAAAACCATCTCATGCCCCAGTGAAGATTCAATTTGTGCAACCAACTTCACTGATGTCTTATTTTACAAATTGTCATGGTCAGCTCAAGCCTGCAGTGACCACCACCCTGATCAGTCAGTAGCCATCAACATGAAGACAAGACCTCTACTAGTAAAAAGATAGGAACTCTTTGAAGGTTTAGGTGATTCATAGCATTTTTTTCTTTTTTTAGCAATAAAGTATTTTTTAATTAAGGTATGTATTTTGTTTTAGGCATGGTGCTAGTACACACCTTGGAATAGTACAGTATTGTGTAAACAAACATAACTTTTTATGTATCGAAAAAGCTCAAAATTTGTATGATTTGCTCTGTTGCAATATTCACTTTATGATGATGGTCTGGAACTGAATTCACAATTTCTGAGGTTTGTCTCATAAGTAGAAATTACACATTAAAGATTTATTTTGAATATCATTTTCTATTAAGTATTAAGTCTTCAATGTGTTTTCTGGATTTTATTAGTATACTGCTGATCAAATATTACATGTTACTCTATAAACTAGCAGACATAACATTTTATAGTGAATGTGACACTTACAGAGGTTTGTAGTGCCCTTTCCCCCAAGTAGTTAAGTGCCACTGAGAATTATTGCTGGGACAAGGATTCTTCCTTTGTATTCTTTTTATTTTTAAGAATGTAGCTCTGTATTCTTGTTATGTAAATATGTTGATTGGGATTGAAGGACTTGTTACAGCTAAGTCACTGAATTCTTTGACCTCCTTTTGAATTATGTATAAGAAGCACTTTTATCAATTATTATGTTATATGGCTGAAATTATTTTAAATGCCCAGTTCATTTAAAATAATTCAGGCAGTTTATTCAGTTTTGATGAAAGTTGCGTCTTGTTCTACATGTCACTGTAAGTTCCTTATGTTCTCTGTTTGAATATTCCCTCATCTGTAATTGGTGATGATAACTTATAGGATACTGTCTATAAAGTGTTTACCTATCCTAGTGCTGATTTCTTTTTTATTAAATCAGTTTTTTTGTATCAGTAGTATGTGTTGTCTATTTAAAAAAAAAAGAGAGAGAAAAAAAAAAAACCCAGCACACTGGCTTATACCTGTAATTCTAGCACTTTGGGAGGCTGAGGTTGGAAGGTTGTTTGAGCTCCGGAGTTTGAGACCACTCTTGAGTATGAATGAGACCCAGTCTCGATAGAAAAATCAGCCAGGTACTGTGGTGGGCACCTGTAGACCTCACTACTCAGGAGGCCAAGTGATCCTCTCAGGAGGCTCACTTGAACCCAGATGTTTGAGGATAATGTGAGATAGGCTGACACCACACCACTCTAGCCTGGGCAGTAGAGTGAGATCTGTCTCAAAAAAAAATGGGAAAAATACAATTAAATGTGATTTAAACATTATAGAAAAGATTTCAATCCACAGGAAAAGAATTTCCACAGCTGTTTAATCCAGTTACTCAGTGATGCTGCCAGTTTCTATGTCTTGGTCTTTTGGATAGCTGCCCTTAAGATTGCAAGAACAGATATCATCCCCTATGAAGCAAGGGTTTTTCTCCTATCCTCTTTCTGAAAGATAAAACGCCTCTCATTGGTCAAAACTGGTTCACATATTTACCCCATGTCAATCACTGGCAAGCATATAAATGACTTGATTGCCTCAGGTTAGTTAAGAGTCCTTCCTGGAGTTGGAGTGGAAACTAGCTGCTTTAAAAGTTATTGTATTTTGCCACATACAGTGCACACTCACATTTTGGCCCAAACTTTCAGGAAAAAGATCTTTTGTTTTAACATTTTAATTCACATTTTAGTTTATATTTTTGTATTATGAAGGAATTTTATATTTCTTTTGTATTATGAAGGAATTTTAGCATTTTTTTAAAACACAGAGTTACACTTTTAATGCATAGCATAAATAAAACATAGATGAGTATATAAATAGGAAATTAGTGCTACCAGTGTAATATGCTTATCCTCAAAGATTTGTGCAAAATGTGCACATTATATATGGCAAAATACAGTAAGTGGCAGTCTGATGCAAAAATCATATTATTTTCAAGAAAAAGGGCAGGATGATTTTTGGATAGGTAACTAACAGTGTCTTTCATGGTGTATATAGAAATTTTATAAAGAAAAAGAACAAATAAAAATCTTTAATTCCTGTCTCAAGGTAGATATCCAGTTACCTATGCTTGGTACCATGTGTGGCATAGGACTGTCTCACACAGCGAAGGATTGTCTCAAAATTCCAATAGTGTCATTGTCGAGAAACATGTAAAAGAAAGTACATGTTCTGAAGAATTCTCTGTTAGCAGTAACAGCTGTAGCAAAACTTTTTCTAATTCTAAATGGAAAGTGAATACTTCTGTTTAGCATCTTTTTAATTTTGGATATTTGTAAAGGTAAAAGAATTGGGTAATACGCTTAACAGACATGCAAAGTGTGTGTATTGTTTGTTTTTTTTCAGTGAATGAGCTTATTCTCAAACAGAAGCAAAGATTTGAGGAAAAGAGGTTCAAATTGGACCACTCAGTGAGTAGCACCGTATGTTTCAACTTTTTTTACTATTTTAATAAATTTCATTCAGTTGTTTTGTTGGTTTAATATTCATTAGATGTTAAAGCATAGTATTTTATTGATTCTTCTTAAATGAGATTTGCTTTGGATAAATAAATGAATAACCTTAACGTCATTGTCTATAATGCTTTGCTAGAGGGATCCTCTTTTGAAAGATCGGGAAGGACCACATTAAGACAGAGTTGGCTTGTAATAGATGACATTTGAAGGATTATATTGCAACATGATATTTGACAAAACTATTGAAAGATTCCCAATTTTAAAGGATTAACTCCAAATTATATAGACAAGTGAAAATATGGAAATTCAAAGTTGAAAATATCACTACACAAATAATTAAAATCCAGTTATTTATTTTGAAGGGAAATGATACTTTTAAAAGTTCTGGTGTAGTAGTTGTCTTGAATATGTCTTTTATATTTATTATCTAAATTCATTTAAAGGGGAAATAGTATTAAAATTATAACTAAAAGGCAGTGGGAAGCCACAGGTGGAATGGAGAAGGTTGGAACATTGGTGTATTTTTGAAATCTGTGTAAGTATACTAGGACGTAGCAGTTAAACATTTGTTTGAGGGTTTCAAAAACAATCTTCTTAGTAAATGACTGTGTTTCTTTTCTTTATTTTTAGAATGGCCATAGGTGGCAAATATTTCAAGATTTGTTGGGAACTGACCAAGATAACCTTGATCTGGCCAATGTCAACCTCATGTTAGAGTTACTAGTGCAGAAGAAGAAACAACTGGAAGCAGTAAGTAATAGTGAACTTTTCTTAATGAACTTAAGAAAAATTGTTTTAAATGATGATTTTTATTGCAATGAAAAAAATTCTAGTAATGTCTAAAAATGACAGTGTAGGTATTGTCACTAATCCATCCATTTACTCGGCTAAAAATACCTGCAAAGGATCACTTCTGATAGAGTACCTCTTTTAACATTATAAGAACAAATTCCTTATAATGTAACTTATTCGCAATGGCCAGTTTATAACAACAAAAGCTGAGTGTTGCAGATCGTTAGAAAGTAAAGTTTCTTTAATGGGAAGCAGTTATATTGGTCATTTTTTTAAATGACTATCTTTTTTGCCGTCTCTTCTCTTTAAATGTGAGATTTAGAAGTGAAAATAAACACCTATCTAAAGAAAATTCTTTTTTATTTTCCTTTTTTTAAATTAAGTCATATATACATAGATCATGAATACATTTATGCATTTGTAGGATTCAATGTGTTGATTATTATTACAAATTGGAGTGTTACATCCTACTGATTAATAAGCTTTTACCTTATTTTCTTAATCACAGTATTAAGACATTTGTGTTCAATACTTGATAGATTTGACTTGTACCCTTGCAATATGCTCCATAGGTGTGGTCCCACCATTAACCCTTCCTCTATCGAACCACCCCCCCTCCTTCCTATTCTCCTCCCCTTCCCTCCTTCGTCCTGGACTATAGTTGTGATTCATCTCTCATATGAAAGTGTGAGTGAATTATAAATTGGTTTTATAGTAGTACTGAGTACATTGGATATTTTTTTTCCATTCCCGAGATACTTTACTAAGAAGAATATTTTCCAGTTCTATCCATGTAAACATAAAAGAAGTAAAGTGTCTATCTTTTTTTAATGCTACATAGTATTGCATGGTATACATATAGCACAATTTATTGATCCATTCATGGGTCAATGGGCACTTGGGCTTCTTCCAAAACTTGGTAATTATGAATTGAGCTGCAATGAACAATCAGGTGCATATATCTTTGTTGCCAATTGATTGTTGGTCTTTTGGATATACACCTAGTAGAGGAATTGCAGGATCAAATGTCAGGTCTACATTTAGATCTCTGAGTGTTCTCCCAAACTTCTTTCCAAAAGGAACATACTAGCTTGCATTCCTACCAGCAGTGCAGAAGTGTTCCCTTTTCTCCACATCCACGCCAACATCTGTAGTTTTGGGATTTCACGATGTGGGCTACTTTTACTGGAGTTAGATGATATCTCAAAGTGATTTTGGTTTGCATTTCTCTGATGATTAAAGATGATGAACATTTTTTTCATGTGTCTGTAGACCGTGCACTTGTCTTCAGAGAAGCTTCTGTTTAGTCTCTTGCCCACAATGAAATGGGATCACTTGTTCTTTTCTTATTAATAAGTTTGAGTTCTCTGTGGATTGTGGTTATTCAACCTTTGTCAGAAATATAACCTGCAAAAATCCTCTCCCATTCTGAGGGCTGTATACTTGCTTTACTTACCATGTTCTTGATTGTGCAGAAGCTTTTAAATTTGATTAGATCCCAGTAATGTATTTTGATGTTGCTTTAATTGCCTGAGGGTCCTCCTCATATTCTCCCAGGCCAATTTTTTCAAGTGTTTCCCCTGCATTCTCTTCAAGAATTTTTAGAGTTTTATGTCTTAACTTTAAGTCCTTTAACCAGTGAGAGTCAATTTTTGTTAGAGGAGAAAGGTGTGGGTCCAGTTTCAGTCTTCTACATGTCGCTGGCCAGTTCACCCAGCACCCTTTGTTAAATAGGAAATGTTTCCCCCAATTTATATTTTTGAT
>NW_003852411.1:17291816-17320750 GCF_000181295.1 Otolemur garnettii
TAAATCTGTAGATTGCTTTGGGAAGTATAGACATTTTAATAATATTGATTCTTCCCAGCCATGAGCATGGTATATTTTTCTGTTTGTTAATAACTTCAGCTATTTCTTTTTTTAGAGTTTCATAGTTCTCTTTATAGAGATCTTTCACATCCTTTGTTAGATACACTCCCAGATATTTCATCTTCTTTGGCACTATTGTAAAGGAAATAGAGTCCTTGATTGTTTTTTCACCTTGACTATTATTCGTATATACAAAGGCTACAGATTTGTGAGTATTGATTTTGTATCCTGAGACGCTGCTATATTCCTTGATCACTTCTAGGAATTTTGTAGTTGAGCGTTGTAAGCTTCCTCAAAAGAATGGAAAGAGAGGAAGTCAGCAACTCAATGGGACATCTCAAACAACTGGAAAAGGAAGAACATTCCAACCCCAAACCTAGCAGAAGAAAAGAAATAACTAAAATTAGAGCAGAATTAAATGAAATTGAAGTAAAATTATTATAGCTGGTGATGTTCATTGGTAGCAGCAGTGGTCTATGAGAGAGATACATGGCATCTAAATATATTCTCTTATCATGTAACAAAATGTAAATAAGCGTAATGTAAATAAAATTGCATTTATCTCATGTAAATAAGTATTTAAAATGTAAAAGTGTATGTATTAGGAGTTGAGTATGAACTTTTATAAGCAAATAGCCACTGTGACCTAACTTAAGTACAGGGTGGCCATAAAGTTCATGTGCAATTTAAATAATTATGACTATTTGAGCTGCACATGAACTTTGTGGCCACTCTGTATAACGTAGGTCTTCACTGAGTCAGTAAAAAAATAAGTAGCTCAAACACAAAAAGAAATTGCTGAACAACCAAACTTTGAGAAGATTAGACCCTTGGCTTCTTCGGGGGACTACAGGTAAACAAGACTAGGAACTTGAATGTTTGGTGTCTTTATTTTGTGCCCCTTGGGTCTATTTTTTGGGACAGCTTTGATTTTCTTTTCTCAGAGATTTTTATCACATGTTAGGTAATGTGGTTATCTGCACATCTTCATTTATTTGTTTTTTGATAAAGGAAGAAAAGGGATTTTCCAACTTCAGTTTAAAATATTCTTTCACTATTGCTTGATGACTTGGGGTATTAAAAAAAAAATCTTCAGCTAGATTCTAATTAACTTAGCTGTGATCTGAATACCATTGAATAGGGTGGGAGTCTTTGGTAGTCTTCTTGGGAGAAAGGAGTATGTGAGGTTGAGCCAGCAAAACGAGTGTCTCCCATGGTGTGTCTGTTTGGGAGTGGGGTTGTGGGAAATTTCTCCTATGATTTTAACTATAGTTTTCTATGTGTATTAGCACCTACCATGCATAGGTACTGTGTTAAGAGCTGTGGACAAGATAGGTTCTGTGTTTGTGTGTGTATAGGTGTGTATAGATAAAACTAAATTTGGCAAACATTTTCACAGTGTGGGACATGATATGAAAAGACTTCTTTATGAAGGATTGAACATAGGTTGTTACCTTACTCTCTTTTGAATCTATGAAAATGATGTAAAAGGCATTTTAAAGAGGCAAAGAAAATTGGAGAAGAGACAATGGTGGGAATGTTTTGTAAACTATAAAGCAGATAAAAGAAAGGTAATAGGCTAGCAGATCTAAGAAAACTGAATAGTAGGGCAACAGTGAGGGGGAAGTTAAGAACTAATCCTATTTATATTGTGGAGCAAAGGCCCTGAAAATGGGGAGAATCAGGTACCCCTTAGAGTAAAGGCCAAAACCAGGATGATTGATCGAGCATCTGTTTAAGAAGCGATTGGAATCGTTGATTCCTTTCTGTACTTCAGCTAATGATTCTCCTTTTCTCTCTTAGGAGAAAACTAGGATTTTTAACTATCTCTTGAAGGTGATGAAAGAGAGGCTGTCTGAACCACTCAGGCACAGTTAAAGCAACCATGGGGGTAAAGGAGGGGGACTATCATACTGAAAATAGACAATTACATGCTGAAAGTAAGAACTGTTAACCTTCTTTTTGTGTTTTGACATGCCATCATTAGTCTTTGCTTCCTTTTTGGCTTTTTCTCTCACAATTGAAGAAACGCAGTTATTTTTAGATCACAGATTCTTCCTATTATTTTCAGAAGAGGAAGCCAGCTCAGAAGTAAGTAAGCTCCTATCATAGGTTTTTTTACATTTTTGTTTTCATTTTTATTTTCCACCATTATTTAACTTGATGAGTATTTCCAACATAGAGAAAAGTGCAAAAAATGAGACTGACACACTCCTCAGTTATAGTAAATACCAACACTTTGCTATATGTTTTAGATCTGGCTTTTGAGAATTAACTGTTTTTTATATACTTTTAAAGCCCTCTTATCTCATTCCTTTCTCCCAGAGTAACCACCATGTGAAGTTGGCAAGAATCCTTCTTAAGCATGTATATATGTTCTTCTTGTTTATTAGTATCTACAACCTCATAAAGTATTAGTTGTATAAATTACAAGTTTATATGAAGGGTTTCATCCTGTAGTTACCCTATTGACGTATATCTCTTTATTTATACTTTTTGAGGTTCATGTTGATAAATGTAGATTTGTTAGTAGTTTATAACTGCTCTATAATAATCCATTGCAGGAACATATCTATTACCCTGTTTTGGTGCATTAGTGTGAGTGTCAGCATTGCATTTCGGATAGTTACATGTTTTTTCTGTGCTCACATGTGTGAGCACATTTTAACTTGATTAAATATTAAATATTGACAGATTTCTTTAGGTTTGTGCTATATAAACACTTGCACTATATAAACTTTCTAGGTTCTGTCAGTGTAATAGTTATCAAATTCTTTGTGTGTGTGTTTTTTACATTTCTATAATTACTAGTGAAGTTGAGAATTGCTTCATTTGTTTGGCCATCTTGTTTTCTTATCTGATGAATTACCTATTCACATCCTATGCTCATTTTCCTAATGGATTATCATTTTTCTTGTTGCTTTGTATGTGTGCATGTATTTTAGATATTGCTATTTTGCCAAATAATATTTTGGCAGTTGGATCCTAGTCAAATTGCATTGTGATGGGAGAACATAATTTCCATGATTTTAGATGATTCTACTTTATCTGCTTTGCTGACTTACAATCTATAACCTTTTGCTTTTTGTCATTGCTTTAGGATTTTTAATATAATTACTATTGCATTCTACCTTCAGATAATATTATACTCCTTTATAATATAAGAATTTTATAACAATGTACTTCCATTTCCTCTCTCCTGGCCATTGTACTATTTTTTTGCCACACATTCTATATCTACATATGTTATAAACCCCACAACATGTTGCTATTAATTGTGGCTTAAACAATGAATTATGTTTTATGGAGATTTTTTTCCAAGTCTTATGTTTACTCGTTTATTTGACGTTACTGGTTGTATCATTCTTTTATGTAGATCAGAGTTCCATGTGTTACCATTTTCTTTCTGCCTGAAGGACATTCTCTACCATTTCCTTAGTGCAGGTCTGCTTGTGATGAATTGTTTTTCTGTATGTCTAATGGACATATTGCCTTTGTGTTTGAAAGGTACTTTCATATGAGTGTTTAATTTGAAGTTGACTTTCTCCCCCCACCCCGACGTTGATGCTCCACTGTCAAGTCTCCTGTCATTCTTATCTTCTTGGAGTAAAATTTGTCTCTCCTCATTTAAGATTTTTTTTTTCTTATAGTTTCAGACATTTTTATTATGATGTGCCTTGCTATATGTAGGGTGTTTTTATTTCCCTCCAGTTTTTTCTTTCTTTTTGTTATTGGAGTTATTTGAACATTTTGGATCTGTGAATTTATAGTTCCATTGGATTTAGAAAAATTTCAGCCTTTATTTCTTCAAGAAGTTTCCATTTTGGGAATGCCAGTTACATGTCTCTTAGTTTGGTTGAAGTTGTTCATCAGTTTCATGGATCATTGGTTACCTTGGTTGCCACATACCTGCATTCCTCCCTTTTTTATGAGATAATTATTAAGTGCCATTTTTACTGTTGATTGTATGGTGGTGACTGTTGGCCATGTGATGTCTGTAGTGTTTGTGGAATGTGTTGTTCCACAACTGTGACCATTTCCCCCCTTTTTATCACAAGCTGATTATGTTAACAGGACATAATTGGCTACTGAGTCACTATGTTCCCATACTCTGAAACCCTTTGTTTATCCAAGGGCTCCTTTACACTTCCTTATTTTATTTGCCAAATGTTCCCTCCATTTTCCTGCAGCCCCCTTTCTTGTCTCTTTTAATTACCCTCATGAAACAAGTTGTATATATTTCTTTTTCTGTTTTCTGGAACTTTATAATGTAGAAATTATCTGTTGCTTGAACATTTACAAGAATGTACCTGTACAGATGACCAGACCTAGGACTTTTTTTTTTGTTGTTGTTGAGACAGTCTTCACAGTAACCTAATGAACAAGTTCTATTCGTTTTTGTGTGATCTTTTTCATCTATAGTTTATTTGGATAATTTATATTGCTATTTTCAATAAACTTTTCTGTCTCCCATGTTTGTGTTTAACGTGCTTATACTTTTCTCTAACTTCCAGAATACTTTGAGATGTTTTTGTCTACTAATTGTGTTATCTGTGTTGTTTCTGTATTTGTTTAAATACATTGACTTTCGCTTATAAGGGGTATATTTTCTTGCTTCTTTACATGCTTATTAATTTTTTACTATATGCCACAAATTGTAAGTTTCATCTTGTTTAGTGCTGCATATTTTTATTTCTTTATGTGTTCCTGAACTTTATTCTGATATATAGTTAAGTTATATGGAAATAGTTTGAATCTTTTGTAACTTATTTTTCAGATTTGTTAAGTAGGACCGAAATAGCTTTGTGCCTATGCTAACTTTTCCTCAGTACAAAGGCAACCTTTTTGATTATTTTACGTGATGTCTCTCTATGTTTTTCTACTCTGGCTGCTTGGAACATGTAACATTTCTGGTCCTTTGTCTGAAAGCCATTGTTTCATATAGTTGGGCTAGTATTTAGTTATTTAAGGTAGGAATGCCAATTTAGTTCTTTATTTTAGCCAGAGGACAAAATTCAGTTTATATACTTTTAGCCCTTTGAAATTGATTGTGATTTTCATTGTAGCTCAGCATATAGTCTGTTTGTTAAATGTTCACTTGGCATTTGAAAACAATGTTATTTGTTATAGTGCTTTATAATATTATGTGTAATTGGTTATTATTAAAAATAATTTTCTCCTTGCTTTATCAGTTGCTGATGGGGTGTATCCCAAAGGTCACCCAAACATAGGAAACATGGGAAATTGTAGCTCAGTGAACCTTTATTTATTAAATATTCATTAAAAAATTTTACAAAGTATTTTGAACATATTCTTTGTGTGTTGGCCATCTCTTTGTAAAAATTTGTAATGAATATTTTGCAAACGAGGCATATTGAGGTATAATTTTCCTTTTTCCCTGTATTTTTTGCTTTACATATTTTGAAACCCTATTAATAGGTTCATACATGTTTAAAATGTTGTCTTCGGAATGAACCACTACCTTTATTATTATAAAATGTATATGTTTATTGCTGGAAATAATTCCTTGTTACAAAGTATATAATTTGTATGATATTGATAAAACTATAACACTTGTTAGTTGTATATTACAATGGTACTTATAGTTACCATTGTTGTTTCCAAGGTAAACTCTTCTTTATAATGTAAAGTGTGTATCATAGTAGGTGGGGTTTTTTGGTTCCTTTCAAAAACAGTATGTAGGTGGGTTTTTCTTTTTTAAAACATGTTCTGATGAGCATTTCAAAGATGAGCTCGTGTCTGTTTATATTTAATTTAATGTAATTATTGATATGGCTGAGTTTGAGTCTATACCAGGATATTTGTTTTCCATGGTCTGTCCTCATAGCTCCCTATATTCTCCTTCTTGCCACCTTTAGAAATCATGGAGCTTTCAGTATTACGTTTTAGTATTAATTTTATCTTTTCTGTTTTTTACATACTTATTTTATACTTTTTTATACTTAGTTTACTTTTAGTGGTAAAAGTATGTTTAAATACATACTTATTTATACTTTTAATGGTTTCTCTAAAGGTTACTAAATGCCTTTTTTCCACAGCCAACTTTGAATGTATAGTATGTCTCTTCAAGTATAATATTTTATAGTCAATCTTGAATATGCAATATATAATTTTAAGGAAAATATAAAACTTTACAATAACTCATTTTACCTACCTCCTGGGTTTTTTTGGTTTAAACCAGGTGTCCTCAAACTACGGCTCATGGGCCACATGCGGCCCGCCAGGGAAATTTATCCAGCCTGCTTTTGCCACCACTGCCTGTCCTGCTTCGCAGCGGACTTGTTCTAGGGCCTACAATCCGACCCTCCAACGGTCTGAGGGATAGTGAATTGGCCCCCTGTTTAAAAAGTTTGAGGACTCCTGGTTTAAACTATGATATAAATTCCATAAAACTTGTATTTTTGCTTTGTTCTTAGTCTTTTGAAGATATATAGAAAGAAAAATGAACCCTGCAAAAACTCCTTTTCTTTACTCAAATATTTACTCTTTTAGATGCTATTCATTTTTTCATGTGGAGCTGGGCATACATCTAACTTATTTCCTTTCATCTTTCTAACTTTATTATTTTTTGTAAAGCTGATTGTTTAGTTCTATATAGAGGCTTAGAATTTTGTGTTTTCATTTAACAGTTTAAAGATATTTTCATTGTCCTTTTGTTTCCTTTGTTTCTTATGAAATCAGGAGTCATTTATACTGTTTCCCTAAAGACACTATATCCTTTTTCTCTAGCTGGTATTAAGATTTTCTTTTCTTTCTTTCTTTCTTTCTTTCTTTTTTTTTTTTTTTTTTTGGTTTCATACTCTGTCAATGCTGACTAGAGTGCAGTGGCCTCATCCTAGCTCATTGCAACCTCAAACTCCTAGGCTGGAGCTATCCTACTGCATCAGTCTCCCAAATAGCTGGGAAAATAGAGGGACCACTACTCCTGGCTAATTTTTTCTATTTTTAGTAGAGAGGGGTCTTGTTCTTTCTTACTCAGGCTAGTGTCCCAACTCCTTATCTCAAGCAGTCATCCTGCCTCAGCCTCCCGAAGTGCTAGGATTATAGGCATGAACTACCACACCAGCCACAATTTTACTTTTAACATTAATTTTTAGCAGTTTTGCTATGCCATCCTAGGTTTAATTTTTTTTTCTTTTTGAAATATTTATCCTGCTTGAGTTTCTGGGCACAAGAGGACTATTCTTTGAAAAGTATGAACCGTTAATTCAGCCCTATGCTCTTTCCTTTCCCTCCAGGTTTCTAGTCATGTGTTGTTGTACTGTTTCATATTGTCCCACAGATTTCTGGCACTGGTTCTTTTTCTTTTCATATATCATTTTAAATAATTTATGTCAAGCTGCCATTGAGTTCATTGTATCTGTCCTTTGTTATATCCACTTTGTTTATAACCTCCTCCAGTATTTTTTCTTAATTTAAAAAATTTCAATCATCTTTAATTCTAGGGTTTGCATTTTTTTTCTGTAATTCTATAATAAAACCTATTTATTTTGTCCACATTTCCTTTCAGTTCTTTAACAATTACATTAATATTTTAAAATTCTTTGTTTCTCATTCTAGCATCTAGATCATCTGTATATTTCTCCTGTTGCCTGTTTTTCCTTTTGATTTTTCTCTTTCTTTGCACGTCTTATAATTTTTAAAATTGTATCCTATTCAAGAGAGGCATAGAGACTAAGTAGTTAGTGTATTATTCCTGAATGGTTTTGGCTTTCCATTTTTCAGGGAGCAAGAATGAGATCTGATCTCTTTGGTTTAAATAAAGAATTTAGCTTAGTTTGGGCTCAGTTGCTGCCTGAATTAGTTTTCGTTCATTGGCTCTAAAGAATAGTATATTTTTTGGTGGTTTGTTTTGTTACTCTGTGAGCAGCCTTCTACATTTTAATCTGAAGAAGATCAGACACTTAATTATTTTTTAACTTAAATGATATTTTATATTGTAAAAGGATTGTCTTTATATCAGTTCTTTGAAGTATTGTCACTTTTTGTAAGTATTTTATGTTTTAAAGTGTATGTATTCTGAAATTGTCCCATGGATTCATGTATGTTTTTTATTGATATTTAAGACTTTAGTTGGATGTTCATATCCTTAGTCTGTTAATTTTCTGTTAAAATTATTACAAAGTAAAAGCTTCTCTAATACAGGGAGAAGAATTTTCATTGACCAATATGATAATGGATCTTTCTATTTTCCTTCTATACTGTCATTTAGTTTTATGTCCTCTCATTCTGTTCAATACAAAGGATTGGAAACTACTTAGCATGCAAAAGGATTTGTTATTTATTCTTTATTTAGAGTCATTCACTTTTCCAAAGAATAATATTTTATGTTGCTTATTTTCTTGTTCCAGGGACTTCTACCCCAGGGCCAGTTACCAAGGCAAATTTTGGGGTAGGTAAAAGATAAGACCTCCCCATCCACCTTTTGTTAATGGGGGAACTAGTGCTTCTAGGTTTAGAGAAAGATTTCTCCACACAAAGATTAGGTTAGAAAAAAGAAGTTTATTTTCCCAGATGGTAAAAGGGCAAACATGCTGAAAGAAAGGGAGGTAGCATTGGCAGAGAGAACCAGGTACTCAGCTTTTTGTTTAGGAAGTGGAGAAAATTTATGGATGTAGCTAAATTAATAGGGTACTGTGAAACTTCTGTATCTGCAGGCAGATAACAGAAGCATATGGTGGCAAAATGTCAAAGTCCAAGAATTGGCTTTCTCCCACCTTTCTTTAGAGACAAGATTATCACAGGAGATGGGACTTTGCCCTAGTGATATGGCTGAAGCCTGAAGCTTGTATTCCTGCTGTTTGCTCAGGATCTCTGTAAAAGCAGATTCTCAAAAGCAGTTTTAAAAAGAAAGATGTACATCTCTTTAATATCAGCCCAGCTTTTTCAGAAGTTGTGCAAAACAGAAGTCCCACACGGTGCCTGTTAGCCAGACAACTCATAGGATTAATCTTTAACTGTTACTAAGAAATTGCAGAGTTAGATTTTTTCTTATTATTTTCTACAAGGTTACCCTTTCATTCTCTCTTTTCTCTGATTAAAATTTCTGTTTAAAAAAATGAACTAAGACAACTAGGGATTAGAGACAGAGATCTCGTTCTTCTGAAACTGCTTCCTGCTGACTTATGGACAGGGTGATGTCCTTAATTGACAGAGCTCATTTGAGTCTTTGAGGGGGAAGGATTGAAAACAGTCTTAAAAGCCAGGTTAGAGGCAGCATGGGAGTTTTGCTAGAGTGAAATACCGCATAGCTAGGGCTTGAATTTGATTTTGTATGAATGTTATCAGATGGTAGAGAATGGTGGGTCTGAAAATGAGATCTAAAAATAGAGGCCCTAAGACAACTATGGGCACACATGGCTAAAAGAGTTTATAGTTCTGAGAAAGAGTTTATAGTTCTGAGAAGGTAGAAGCCGCTTAGGCTGGAGGAAAATAGAGCACTTATATAATGTGAGATATGGAGAGTAAGGTTACTATTACTAGGGTTTCCAGCATGGGGAAAGAGCTGACCAGCGTGGTATCTACATTGGGATATGGCAGCATTCAGGAATGACACGAGGAGTATAAAGAGAAGGGAAAGAGTGATAAGGAGCCTTATATACCACAACATATTATTGGAGCCTGGTATTTATGATGGGCTGGATTTCTAAGGAGCTCACAGTGCAAGGAAGCAGGTTCCTGTGGAGGATCCAGAACAGAACTTCCAGAAGATTAGCTGTAGTGGAAGCAGTGAGAATTACAGTAGAACCTCTTTAAGTTGTCCATCCAAGGGACTGTAACAAACTAATCAATATACGGAAGTAGTCAACATAAAGAACTAGACCTAGCCTACAGATACCTATATATGGTACATGACTATCTATGAGAATAAGATCAACTTAAGCATTTGGTCAGTGTAGTTCGACTTCTACTATATTTAAAAGACTTTTTCTAAAGTTGAGGGGTCCCAATTTGTTCTGAGAAATCCTTGAGTAAAATCTAGTCTCTAGGTGTTGTGGTCCTTTGAAGAAATTGTCCATTGAGTTTTATTGCTGGCAGGTAGGCGACAGGTAGGGAGGGATAGGGAAATTGAGGGAAAAAACAACGAAGGAACCTGATGCTTACTAATTCCATCCTTTGAAATTGGCCCTGGCAGCAGCGAATGAGGTTGGGCTAGGTAGGATTTAGGAGTTTTCAATCCTGGAGATCTCAGATAAACTTTTGTTATTTACTTAATATAGTTTAACATATCAGTAAGCCTAATGAGTTTTTCTTGGGGTTCTAGTGTCTCTACTATTAAAAGCTAGTTTGAAATTTAAAAAATCCAGAGTTTTGTTCTTGAAAACATTGATATAATAGATGTAAAACATTTCTTTAAATAGAATCACAGGTCACTGGGAAAAAATGGCTTTCATTTGGCCAAGAGTGATAGTCATTAGAAGACTAAACATAATGCAGGAAGTTATAGGGATACAAACTTTGACTCTCAATGTCCAGTTTTTCAAGGTAGTGAAAACCCAACAAAGATAAACAGGGATTATTCTTACAAAACATAAAATTCTTCTCTCTCTGAGGCCAGCCACCAAAGAGGCAAACAAAAACCTTCTTTAGTTTGACTGTTTCTAGTGGCTATTACAGATGCACTTTCATTGATGTATTGATTATGGTCATAAACATTTAACTTTTAATAATAATTTTCTAGCTAATTTCGATCAAAGATTTCCAAGGTCATGTGACCTAAAAGGCATTTGAATTCTTTCTTATGTTTTTGATAAAATGTTTGACGTAAGCACTTACTTTTTCTTTAAACCAATTAATTAGAACTCTTTTATGTATTCTAGTAGTGAAACATTGCATATAACAGGACATTTCTGGACACGCAGACATATAGATGTGTAGACAAAAGTAGATGTTTTTAGGTGACACAGGTGGAATATTTATAGTTTGAAAGCCCAGAGCATACCAAGGAAGGGTAGAGTTGTATGTGAAGTCTCAGGTAAGCTTTTCCTAAAAGTCAAAGAAAGTCGTAAGATCTTTTCCTAGTATGGGGTAATTGGGAAGCACTAAAAGGCATGAGCAAAGACTTTTATCTTCCATTGAGTAGAGAAGCTGTGGAAAACATGGGGTTTGTAATTTATCTTTCACTCTGATGATGGAGATAGCAGAAGGAAACAGGTCCTGAAAATTTAGGAAGAGCAGAGGAAGTGGCTCTTGTTCATTAGAATCAATTTACTTATCTTGTCAGTGAGAGAGTTACCTAAGACTCAGCCATCCCAATGTCATTAACTTAAGTCTGTTTCAAAGCCAAGATCTGTCTATCAAACTGAAGTAGATCCGGTGTGTCCATGGGTATAGAGGCAGCCTATTCAGCGGTACCCACTGAATTCAAAAGGCAAATGGCATCTCCTGTTTAGAAGAGGATACTAGTGCTTTCAGTGCCTTTTCGTTTTGCAGAGAGGGCACAGTCCTAGAAGAGCCTGCTTCCTGGGGCATTTTTACTCTAGGGACCCAGACTTGTAGTGGAGGCAAGGCTCAGTTCCCATAGAAGGGCATGGCCTTGGTGTCTTCTTGCCTTGGCTTGCCACTGGAAAACACTTTTATAGGGGCAGTAACCATTTGAAAAGCTTTTTTCTGCTATCATTCCCATTCTCTTTTCCTTTCACCTCTTTCTATTATGGTTATCAAAGACCTTGAAGGCCAAGTTTAAAGGTGTCTGCTTGTGGAGTCTGAAGCCCCTTTTCAAGTTTTTGGGGTTTTTGCTGAATATCATGGCCAACTGGGAGATGAAGTGAATTGCTAAGATGGATTCTTTCTCTCTTGTGTTAAGATCTAAATTAGTAAAAAGACAAAAGACTTTAGACAGTTGTGAACTTTTGAGAAAGGGCTGGGTTTTTATCTTGGCTCTGATGATTTACAATGTCTTCTGACCCTGCAGCCTCTCAGAGTGGAAGTTGGTATATAGGCCTGAAGGGAGTTTTGGAACTTGGCATGAGAGATGGAGGTGAAGAAGAAGAAGGAAGGGGGGAACAAAGGGAAGTATACTGAGGGAGAAAAAGAACCATCCCCTGGAAAGTGAAAGACAGAGAGATGCAGTGGTAAGAAGTAACATGAGGCAGACAGAGTGAATATCAGAAAGTCTTGCACGTTTAAAGAACACTTGAAAGTCTAGGACTTTAGATCCCTGACTGGCCAGTGGTGATAGAAGATTGACTATTAGAGTAGTATTTAAGAGGTCCCTTCTTGGGCCAAACTTTCTGGTCTTTTAATTTACAGGAATGTATGGGACAGAGGTTGATGAGTACCAAAGTTCTCACTGAATGTTGCTTATCACAGCAGCTAGGAGAAGGAAATAGGGAAGGGTTTTAGGGACAGTCATACATTGAGGCAGAGTCTGAGGCATTCGCCACTAGATTTTTGAGGTGCTTATTGTAAATTGGGCATCCTCAATTTCTGAATTACACCTGAAACACAATTTAAGGTGCTGGCCAGAAGGTGGACATCCTGAGAGTTGAAATTGAGAAAGGAACTTCCCCAGATCCAGGTGTCCTTGGGTCTGTGTGAAGTCTGGGAAGAAATGACTAGGAAGCGTCCTTTCCAGGTACTTTTCCAAGAGTGGCAGACTGGCACCAGATTTCCCCAAACCATAAAACTGCCAGCAGTTTTTCTTTCTTTCTTTTTCTTTTCTTTTTTTTTTTTTTTGTAGAGAGAGAGTCTCACTTTATTGCCCTTGGTAGAGTGCCTTGGCCTCACACAGCTCACAGCAACCTCCAACTCCTGGGCTTAGGTGATTCTCTTGCCTCAGCTTCTCAAGTAGCTGGGACTATAGGCGCCCACCATAACACCTGGCTGTTTTTTTGTTGCAATTTGGCCAGGGCTGGGTTTGAACCCTCCACTCTCAGTACATGGGGCCAGCGCCCCACCCACTGAGCCACAGGTGCCACCCCAGCTCTTTTTCAAGTGCATGACCATTCTCAAAGTCCTGGAGACTTAGTGATCAAATGAGGGCACCAAGAATGAAGTCTTAGAAACCACACAGCAAAGGATGGAACAGTTTCAAGATGGTAGAAGAATGAACTCCTCATATGGATGTAGAGAAATAACTCAGTTTCCCTCTGTGGGCCACCAAAATGGTAGGGTGTGAACTAATACACCTGGCTTTAGAGAGATTTCCCCAGACAAAGATGAAGGTAGAAAGAAGTTTATTTTTGTTTTTCCCAAGCATAAAAAGGGCAAAGACAGTGAAGGAGAGAGAGAGTGATTGCAGACAGAACCAGGTACTCTGGCATTTTTAAAAGAGAAAGATTTACATACCTTTTCTGTCTTTCCAGCTCTTTTCAGAAGTTGAGCAAAACAGAAATCCTGTGGGTTAGCAAGAGAACTCATAGGATCTTTAACTGTTACTAGGAAGTTGCAGGATTATATATTTTCCTGTTATTTTCTTGAAGGATGCCCTTTCATCTTTAAAGAGTGAGAAGAGAAATTTTGAAAGAAGCAGCTGGAATTTAGAACTGGATTGATACCTGGTGATCAGTTTTAGAAGAGACATGGAGAGGGTTGAGCATTTGGGGATTAATTTTCTAAAACCCTCTTTTTTCATATATACTTTGGAAGATCTTCATGCATTCTCCAGTGTACGTGTACCCTAGTTTGAAGACTTTTGTCCATTATACAAACTGACATGAAAATAATTTAGAAATTTTCTGTTGACAGTAGATTTAAGGAAAAGAACGTGTTGATACAGAAAAAAAAAGCCTGTTTAAATAATAGTAATGTCTTATGTAAGCTACAGCAAAATGACTCTTGCTTGTGAAATGTTATCTATGAAATACTATAGATAGGGAATCTGAAGCCATATGGAAGAAACTCTCATAAGGTTTTTAAGGTTAGTAAAAGGCGAAAGATTTATGTGATCTGAAGAGAAACCAGAGTTTCTTGGGTTTTAAGGTTAGAATCCTAGAACTCTTTTTTTTTTTTTAATCGAATGGTAACTATGTACATTAATGCACTTCTGGGGTACAGTGTGGTGTTTTCACACACAATCCGAAACACTTCCATCAAACTGGTTAACATAGCCTTCATGTCATTTTCTTAGTTATTGTGTTAAAACATTCATATTCTGCTCATAGGAAGATTCACTTACACCCTTGTAAGATAAACCACAGAAGTGAACCCTCCAATGCCCCTCCCTCCACCCATTCTCCCCTCCTCTCTCCCTCCCCCCTCCCCGTATTCTTAGGTTGTTATTAGGTTATACCTTTCATATAAGGATCCTAGGACTCTTGACTTCCTATTGTCACACTTTCTTTTTCCTCTTTCTCTCCCTCTTGCTTTTTCTTGCTCTTCTTTCTCTTAAAAAAATAAAAAAAAAAATCTAAGTAATGAATACTTGTGATTACAAGGTTTATTGCAAAAATCAACAGTCCTTGATTTCATCACTTCTGACTCTTATTTCAACTCCCTAGAAGTAATTTTTGCAATTTTGTTTTTATTTATTTCTACTTTTCTAAATAAATTGCCTATAGCATTTCTTATTTGGAACTTCTTATGCAAAGAAACATTTCCGCCCTCCAAGTGCCAGTTCTCCTTTTAAGAAACTAATGTAGAATTAACTGTACTTGGAAAGAACTTTTAACTAAACTCATAAGAACCAAGTTATTCATTTACAGTGAAATTTTAATGATAATTTACATCTGATGTTTACATAGGTGTGCCCAGTACATTTTCTCCTATTGGAAACTGTCTAGCATGCCATATATCAAAAAGATACTAAGGTGTGGAATAGGAACAAGAAGAGTTAAACATATGATTAACATGTTTAATTGTATTAGGCTCTGATGAGGCATTTGCTTCAATTTCAATAATAAGGATAATTATTTTGGACTTTCAGAATAAAACAAAATTTAATTGCAGAGAAAGATAAGAAAATATAGAAAATTAGAAGCATCATTTATATCTGATGGAAAATATGCTCTCTCTTGAGACAGTAGACTATGAACCATAGCCAAAACTTGCTGTAGTATAAAGTGTACTAAGATTACTAATTCTAAATATATAAGTGTCTTTCTTTTTTTCTGAACATCTCTTTTCACTTTTTCTCACACCACTTTTCCTATCTGAAAATGGAAGAATTGGGCTTAAATAATTATTTTTGGAAATTTTAACATTTGTAAAAAATTTCTAGGGAATTAACTCCTTGTACTTCTATTTTTAGTGGTGGGGTTAATAACTTTAGGGGATTATTTTTATGTTCAGTTTCTAAACATTTTGGTTGTATTGTTCCCGTATTCTGTTTCTACTTCACTGTTTTTTGTATAGTTTTTCATATTTACATATGGAATTATAGTGTCATAAATTTTCTATTTCTTTCCTTTTTTTTTTTTTTTTTTTATTTTTGTTTTTTTCAGTTTTGGGCTGGGTTCACACCCGCCACCTCTTGTATATGGGGCTGGTGCCCTATTCCTTTGAGCCATAGGCACCGCCCCCCACATCTTTGAAGAAGATTAAACTGCAGAAAAAGGTGCCATATGTTGAATTTCCAGTATATGTAGTTGGTCCCATTTTCCCTTTGATGCTTTGGGAAGTTTCCTGCCTACCTCCTTTCTAGAAATCAGATTTTCCTCCCTTTGTTCTAGTTGATAGGTTGAAATGAAGTATCTAAAATTACAGTTTTGAGATTGTGTACTTCCTTTGCATGAACTATGTTACTTTAGTAGCAGTTTTGGCAGTTAATTTTTGTATACAGATGTGGTCTTTGCTGTCTAGACAAATGATCTGTGAATAGTTGTAAATAATGAATATAGAGAAAAGTCCCAAGAAAGATCTGGGATGCTTCGTTGTCACTGTTAGTTAGTTCACAAAACCCTTTTGAGTTTGTTTTTTTGACAGTTTAACTCATTTCTCAAGAATGAATCTAAGGGTGGTGCCCATTTCCCAGTGGGTAAGGACACCGACCACGTACCCCAAGGCTGGCAGTTTCGAATCCAGCCTGGGCCAGCTGAACAACAGTGACAACTGTAACAAAAAAGTAGCTGGGCATTGTGGAGGGCACATGTCGTCCCAGCTACTAGGGAGACTGAGGCAAGAGAATCTCTTAAACCCAAGAATTCGAGGTTGCTGTGAGCTGTGACATTGCAGCACTCTACTGAGGGTGACAAAGTAAAATTCTGTCTCCAAAAAAAAAAAAAAAGAATGAGTCTAAGACCCATTTATAAAGCTGGTTTGTTAATGCAGGGCAAAAATTTCAGTCTTCATGATACCTTGTTTTACAAACTTACTCTATTGTAAAAACATATTAATTCAGTTGTTTTTAAAATTGAAATATCCTATTGTGATTATAGTACATATTTGGCTTTATCTGTTCTTATTTGCTTTGACATAAAAATTTTCTTGGTCTGTTTTGCCTTTTACTTTTTAAAATAAAAAGATCCCTTTCCTCTCCCCAGAGGGATAGACTCTGGGAGTAGGTGCGAGGTAACCATGCTTTTTTTGTAGTGTGTGTTATATCTTAGTAAGTCTTCTAATTTTGATTGTCTTAATCTTATCATCAGAGCACTTGTTTAACATATCGATTCTTTAAACTTTCTAAAGGAATAGAGTCTGAATTTCTAACATCTGACTCAGTGTCTGTTTTAACAAATGCTCCATATAATTCTTTTGCACAGCTAGGTAAATAAAATTTTTACCAGTCTTTCTCTTTTATATATTTCTATTTGCTTTGGAATTGCTCTCCCAGGTTTTTTAATTCACCCTTTCAGATATATAAGATAAGATCAAAATTATTTGTTTTTGAAGTACTTGTATTGCTATTTCATTTTTAGCTTTTGATATTCTTTTATATGTATTTGTCAGATTCATCTGGAATTCTTGGTTCTTCTTGTGGATTTTAGCAGTAAAAGACACATACTTGTACTTTTATGTTTTGACACTTAGGAAATATTAAGGCTCATAATTATTTATGTGTTCTTTGTTTCAGCTACTAATTTGAGTTATTCCCTCTTACCCTTTGATTATATTAAAACTCTTCATTTTTAAATACTTGATTTGACTCATATCTTTTACAGAAATGTATTAATTCTTATAGTTGAACAGGATAGATGAAGAGAGCAGGGTACCAAGTTTGATAACAGAATTGCCATTCCCTATAAATAGATTTCTTATGATGGTAGATGAGGAATGTAATTTATAATATCTGTTTCTTAAAATTAGTTTTAGTTAGAGTTGTGGGCAATTGTTCACTTTTCAACATGCCAACTAGCGAATGGGAAATCTGATTAAATAAACTTAATAGACTAACTTAAATGGATGCATAAAGTTGCTTCATACTGGTTATACTATGGTATTAAAGAAAATGTTGGGCTCAAATTTACATTTTTTTTAAAAGAAAAATTGTAATTTTTTATTGTAGGAGTCACATGCTGCCCAACTACAGATTCTTATGGAATTCCTCAAGGTTGCAAGAAGAAATAAGAGAGAGGTATATTTTTTTGTGTTTTACATGTTTCATTTACTATGTTGACTCTTCTCATTTTGTAAAAGTATTTCAAGTTAAAAAGTTTATTTAAATGTTTTAAAAAGCATTTTGATTCTTAGGAGTTTTTTTAAGTTTTGTTACTTTAACTTCTTTCACCTTTACAACTTGGTATTTTAAAAATCTTTTTCTGGAGATACACTGAAGAGTTCAATAAGATTAATACAATGATTTACCTCAAAGCTATAAAGAATACAAAGTAGAATTATTAGGCTCGGCGCCTATAGCTCAACCGGCTAAGGCGCCAGCCACGTACACCTAAGGTGGCGGGTTCGAATCCCCAGCCCGGACCCGCCAAACAACAATGATGGCTGCAACCAAAAAATAGCCGGGCGTTGTGGCGGGCGCCTGTGGTCCCAGCTACTTGGGAGGCGGAGGCAGGAGACTCGCTTGAGCCCAGGAGTTGGAGGTTGCTGTGAGCTGTAATGCCACGGCACTCTGCCCAGGGTGACAGCTTGAGGCTCTGTCTCAAAAAAAAAAAAAAAACAAAGTAGAATTATTAAATGATAGCCATGAAAAGTAAACTTAGAAAAAAATTACATGCGGGTAAAAACAAAGTAAAAACAGAGAAGTTATATTGGGTAGTCAAAAAGGAATTTTGTATTAATAGTCTTATGGCCAGAATGTTCTAACTTAACATTTATAAAATTCCTCAGTCTTTTCACACATATACAAAATATGGGAAAATTAAATAGTCAAAATCCTATGCTCTGTATAGTAAGCTAAAATAAGTTTGAATGCTGTATTTTTTTATTGAAATTCCTAATGGTCTCAAATTTGTTTTTACTTTAAAAATAATTGCTTAATTAGAGAACTTATTATAGAAAAGCTTAAGCTATGCTGTGTCCTGTTATCTTTATTCTGTTTGAAAATAAAAAGTTGAGAGATGTTTTTATTTTGATGAAATACTTTAGATGTATATTGCCAGAGCTTTCTGTTATCTTAGTATGATATTTCCCCTTGTTTTAATTATTTATTGTGTCCTATTTTTACTTTTTCTGAATTAGTTCAGATTAGATTTTATTGGATTTTGCTAGTGTTGATAGCTAAATATTCTTTACAACATTTGTGATTATATTTTTCTTTTCCTTAACTTTTGCTAAGTTAACAGTTGTGGTTTTAATGTGTATATTAACAAAAACATTATCTTCATTCTAAATCTAAGATTCACTGTATCTTTTATATTTTTTTATTTGTTCTTTTTTTGGTTTTTGGTTGAGAAGGAGATGGTTCTGGTCCTTCATTTGTTTAAATCTCTGATAGTCCAGTATAAACTGCAATAGGCATGAGAACCACCCAAGGATCTTGTTAAAATGCAAGTTCTGATTAAGGGGGCCTGCGTTGGAGCCTGACAATCTGCATTTCCAACAAGCTCCATGTGGTGTTGAAATCTGTGGTCTTTGTACCACACCTTGATTTAGTAAGGCTAAAAATATTTTAATATATGGAAATAAAATGAGTAAGGCAACATATACACTATCATTGCTTTTTGCTGCAGAAAATTCTGTGGAAAAGTAATAATTTTTTATATTTCATATATAACCTTCTAAACAGAATATAAGTTTGTGTTGTAGTAGTTCTATGTGTTTCTCTTTTAGACTTTAAACTCACTGAGAGGGCGGCACCTATGGCTCAAGGAGAAGGGCGCCGGCCCCATATACTGGAGGTGGTGGGTTCAAGCCTAGCCCCAGCCAAAAACTGCAAAATAAATAAATAAAAATTAACTCATTGAGAATGAGATTCTGTACATAAGAAAGCACCTGATAATGAATGAGTAAATGAGTCAGTGAAATGAATAGTCCAAGCTTACGGTTACCTGGGGTTAAATGAAATGAGTGGTTTCATCTTTGTCCTGAAATATTTAAGGTTTTCATTAGTGCTTGAGGTTTTTTAGTATTAATCACATTTTAGTTTTCTTCTTTTTAATGTATCCATGATTGAGTGAATGAGTATTTCAGGTTTAATTATGTGGGCAACTTTGAGGAGCTCGGTTAACAAATTTTAAAAATATGCCTGTTCCTTTTACTAAATTTTATAAATTTTGCCATGATTGGAATTGGATACTATACTAATTTGTAATCAGTATAAGCTTTAGTCTAAAAACTGTAGTTGATTAATTGTTATGTTTTAGTGCACTCAGAATAAAGACAGTGGTTGTATTTTCTTTTTGTATGTATTATAAACTATTTGCATGTTTAATTCTCAAAATAGTTACAGTTGGCTGAAGATCATACCTTCTGTAGTGTAGTTTACTTATCAAGTAAAATACAGATTTACCAGGAGGCACACTGCTAGTTTTAAATTTGTTTTCCTAAGATTAACATTCACACTTTGAAAATTAACCTCCTGATTTCATTTGTAACTTTTAATTGGATTTATATTGAGTATTGACCAGGGGTGACCAACTTTTTTCTGCTGCATGTTGGAAGAATAAGAGTTCTCTTGGGCCACACATTAAGTACTCAAACAATAAGCTGGTTAG
This sequence comes from Otolemur garnettii, assembly GCF_000181295.1. Classification (NCBI taxonomy): domain Eukaryota; kingdom Metazoa; phylum Chordata; class Mammalia; order Primates; family Galagidae; genus Otolemur; species Otolemur garnettii. The sequence goes on from NW_003852411.1 coordinate 17,311,886, forward strand.
CAAAAGAAAGATCCATACATACTTTTTGTACTGTACGGCACCAGAAATAAGTAAAAAATGTCCTCACAAAATAGCATGTAGCTTGTGGGCTGGAGATTAGACACCTCTGGTTTAAACATTGATATGTGCCAATCTAAGTTAAATATGCTTTTTAAATTTATCATAATCATTACCCCAATGTCACATTTGGCTAGTAATTTAGGGCCATTTATAATCCTACACTTAATTTTTAATTTTGACTTTTTCCTATTGACTCTCATTGATTTAAGAGAATGGTAAGTATAAGGAACCTATTAGGCATTTGGGTTATCTATTGCTGTGTAACGAATTATCCTCAATCTGATGGTTTAAAATATCAAACGTTTAATATCTTGAGTTAAGAATCTTAGTGCAGAGTAGGAGAGTGTCTTGGTTCTGTCTTTCTCCCCAAGCTGCAGTTAAGGTTTTGGCCAGGTTAAAAGTTATCTTAAGGTTTGACTGGGATAGCAACCCTTTCAAGCTTACTCACTAGCTGTTGGAAAGAGAAACCAATTTCTTGCCACCTGGGCTTCTCCATAGGATAATTACGTGGCAGATGGCTACTCCTCAGAGGGAGAGAGTAAGAAAACAACAAATCATGTACTTTTTGTATCTTCATCTTGGAAGTTATATCCTAACACTTTTGCTTTTTCTCTGTTAGAAGCAAGTTAGTGGTTTAGTTCACACTTGGAGAGAATTAATCATGGATGTGAATACTAAGAGATGGGGATATTTGGAGGTCATCATCATAGAACCTGCCTACCATAGTATTTAATAATTACATGTATTTAAATGAACATATTAGTCTTCCTTTATGATTAGTTTGAACAAAAGGGCTTTGGATTCCATGTAAAGCCAGTATCATCTCTGCAAATTTGTACCAACATTTAAACAGTTGCCTTATACAGTAGAACTTCCATAATTGACCACCTCCCTACATAGACTACTTTGTTAAATTGGCCTAATTATCATAGACCAGACATGCACCACATGTACATATCAGTACAGTAGGCCTAGTTCCTTATGTTGACCAGTTTTGCAGTCGCTTAGGTGGTCAACTTAACAGAGGTTCTTTTTCATTTGATTTAATTTTAAACTATACGTTTGCATATTTTTGGTACCTATTTAATTTACTGTAATAGAACAGTTTTGATGAGTCTTAGTTTCTTTTGGGTTTTGTTTAGAATTTTACTGAATTTTAAACTTTTTATTTGAAAACACAGAAATGTATATAAATCCAACTGTAAGAATTAGAATAGAGTGACCATTCATGTAACCACCATTGAGAACACACCAGAATAATTTTAGAATTCCCCAAGCCCCTTGCTGAGCCTTTTCTGATCATAGTCTCTTTCTTTGCCCATTAGGTAACTCATATCCTGATCCTTATGGCAATCACTTCGTTGTCTTTCTTTAATGTTTTGTTGCCTGAGTATTTATAGTTCTTTCTCTTTTTGAGCTTTGTGTAATGTCCTTGTACAAACATGTACTCTTCATTCCTATCTTCTTTGGCTCAATGTTAAGATTTATCTATAGGGTTGTATAAGATTATAGCTGATTGATTTTGTTGTTGTTGAATGACATGAATATACTTCATTTTTGTTGTTTATGGACATTTAGGTTTTCTGGGGCTGTTCACAAACAATGCTATTGTCTCTATGTGTATGCAGGTGTGTGTTAGTATACATGTCTGTATAGGGTATATTTAGAAGTGGAATTAATGATTCATAAGGTATGCATATCTTCAGATTTAATAGATAACCAAAATGTTTTCCTAAGCAAGTAATATTATTTATTCTTTCTATAGTCATTGTACAGGCATTCCTCTTGCACTGTATTATTGCCAATAATTGGTATCAATGGACTGCTCTCAGTTTAGGTAACTTTGGAGTATGTACTTTCATCTCTTTGTGGTTTTAATTTGCATTTCCCTGGTGACTAATGAGGTTGAGCATTTGGTGCTGTGTTTATTGGCCACTTGGATTTTTGTGTGTGTGTCTGAAGTAATTGTTTAAAAACTTTTGCATTTTTTTCTACTTGGCTGATTTTTCTTAAAAGTTTGATGTTTATATATGCTAGGTATACATTCTTGATAGATCTATCTCTTACAATTATCTTTCCCTTAGGCTGCTTTTTTCACTGTATTAATGGTGTCATTTGATGAACAGAAGTTTCTGACTTTAATAAAGGCAAATTTATCTTTGCTGTTACAATTAATGTCTTTTGTGTTTCTTAAAGAAGTCTTTTCCACTTGTGATCATAAAGATATTTTCTTACACTGTTCCTTATTGAAGTTTTGTTCTTTTTTATCTGTTACATTTGGATCTATACTCTACATGAAGGTTTATTTTTGTGTTTAATGTGAGATATTGGGATCTTTTCATATGGATAGCCAGCTGTCCAAGCATTCTTTATTAAAAAGTCCATTCTTTCTCCATTGATCTGAAGTTTTGCCTTTGTCATATATCAAGTATTCATATGTGAATGGGTTTGTTTTTAGGCTCTCTTTTCTATCATACTGGTCTATTTGTCTGTCCTTTAGGCAATACGTATGCACCACCTTGTGTTAAAAGCTAGATTTTTTTAGGTAAGTTGCTGTTCATCTGGAAAGTGTGGACTGTTCACGACTCTCTGCATTTCTATATAAATTTTAGAATCTGCTAGTGCATTTCTATGGCAAAGTTGCTATGATTTTTATTGGGATTACTTTATGGATAAATTTAGGAGACTGTATATTTACAATACTGAGTCTTCTAATCCATAAACATGGTATGTCTCTTTATGGTTAGGTCTTTAAAGTAATCTTTAAATATTTTGACATTTTTCAGGGTATTATTCTTACATATTTTTATTTTAGATTTAGTTATTTTTGATGCTATTATAAATGAATCAGCATCTTTAATTTTAGTTTCTTACTGTTGCTGGTCTACAGAAATATAGTTTTAATTTTTACATACATTATTTTAAAAAATATCCAGCAACCTGGTTGACTCTTATTAATTCTAATTAATTTGTGGATTCTTCTGTGTTTTCTATGTACACATCATAATCTGCAAATAATAACAGTTTAGTTTCTTTTTTATGATCCTTATATATTCTATTTATTTCTCTTGTCTTACTCTGCTGGCTAGGACATCCGGTACAATGATGAATAGAAGTGGTGATAGCGGGGCATCCTAGTCTTGATGCTGATCTCAAAGTGAAAGCATTCGACGGGTCACCATTAGGTATGATGTTTTCTGTAGGGCTTTTTAGGTCCTTTTTATCATTCAAGGAGGTCTGTTTTTATTCCCAGTTTACTAAAAGGATTTTTAAAATTATGAGTGGGGTTGAATATTCTCCAAAATTTTTGTGTGTCTGAGGCAATCATATAATTTCTCTTTTTTCTTTTATTAATGTGAATAATTACGTTGATTTATCGTTAGAAAGTTAATGAGCTTTGCATCTAGGATGAACAGCCGTTTTGGTTGACATTTAGTTCTGTCACTAAACATTCTGCATTCTAGGAAACCCCATCATGACAGTTTCCCCATACTTGCATTCCTATGTATACCAAACTTGGTCATTTTGTATGTCCTCTTCTAGTAAGTTTGGCTTACTGTTATTTTGTTTAGGATTTTAGCACCTATATTCATGAGTAAGGTTTTTTTTTTCTTATAGTGAATTTGTCCAATTTTGATCTTATCTAGTTTTACTGTAAAGATTATGTTAATTCTCAATGAATTGGGAAATGTACTTTCTTTTTTTGAAAGAATTTACATAGTCTAGGAAGGCTATCTTTGTTGAATGTTTAAAGAACTTATTGGAGCAGCACGCTGGACCTGTGATGTGTTTGCAGATGTGTTTTAAATTATTGATTCAGTTACTTGAACAGTTATGTGCTTATTCAGGTTTCTGTTTTAGATATCCCTTTTGATAATGTTAAATTTTTCTATGAGTTGTCTATGTCATGTAAATTTTCAGATTTATTGGCATAATAATTGTAATTTTAAGGTTTTAGTGTCCTCAGGGTTCTTAGTGTTGTCTTATCTTTGATTCCTGACACTGCTTATTTTGTTGTTCCTTTTTCTCTTTTTTTCTTGATCAGAGATTTATCTAAGAACTAGTTTTTGGCTTTGCTAGTATCTTCTCTTTTATGTTTGTTCATTATGTTTCTTATTATTTCCTTCCTTCTGCTTTATTTGGTTTTATTTTATTATTCTTTTCTAATTTGTGGACTTGAGTATGCATATTTCTGTGCAGGCTGCTTTTTGTAATATAGGCATTTAGGGGCATAGTTTCTTATTTTTTAATCTACACCTAATGATTTTGGCATCATGTTATTATTTAGTTCAAAATAGTTTCTAATTTCATTATATTTTTTCCTTTAGGCCCATAGAGGTCATTTAGAAATAAACTTATTACGTGAACATGGAATATTCTTTTTGTCTTTTTTGTTAATAGGTTTAATAATTGCAGTATAATCACAAAATACTTTGTTTTATTCCTTTATAATATTTGACATACTACTTTGTAGCTGGTTAAATTTTTAGGTATTTGTGTTTGAAATAAATATGTTTTCTGCAATTGCATGGTTTTGTGTAAAGCTGTTAAATGTGTGGTAAGAATTTTCTACAACCTTACTGAGTCTTTATGTCCTTGTTTTATCAGTTACTGAATCATTGTATTTGAGGTGGGTTTCTCACAGAGCATCATATAGTTGGACTGTGCTTTTTTATCTACTCTACCAGTCTCAGTCTTTTAATTGTGTACATAGTATTTAATGTAAATGTTACAGCTTAAATGAGCCCTTTTTTGTTTCATTTCTCTGTTTTGTTACTATCTTTGTTGTTATTTTTTTATTTTTCTCCCGGGGGTTCTGGAATAGTGCTTTTAGTTTTCCTTTTTGATTTTATCTATAATGTTTTTGAGTACTTCTCTTTGTATGGTTTTCCAGTGATTGCTCTAGGTATTGAAACATACACTACATTTATAACTTATTACTGTCTCCTGGTGTATATCTGTTTACATTTGGTTTTCAATAAGTCATTTTAATTTGCTTGCCTATTTATTTATCATCTTGCTTGTTCTATGATTTCTTTTCATCTTTTAAAAAACGTTTCTGTGTGAAGGTTGAATGAAGTCTTATGATAAAGTCTGCCATTCATTACAAGAATTAAATACTAAGTAGGTTTATGTCTGTAGGGTGGGAGTATGGGATGGTGAATGTTTTGGTTCACTATAGTATACATTTCATGTGGTTAAATACTTTACTTTTGGTAGTAACTCTTACAATTAGTATATATTAAGTTTTATTACTCCTTTTTTAAATTTGCTTTTTCTCCTGAAAGTGTAACATTGTATTCAGTTGTGTATAATTTATTCTCAATTATATTAATGTTAAAAATTCAATTAATAGTTTAATGCTTAAGCATATCTTTTTGTTTGTTTTTAGAGAGTCTTATTTTGTCACCCTCGGTAGAGTGCTGTGATGTCATAGCTCACAGCAACCTCCAGCTCTTGGGCTTAGGTTATTCTCTTGCCTCAGCCTCCCAAGTAGCTGGGACTATAGGTGCCCGCCACAGTGCCCAGCTATTTTTTGTTGCAGTTTGGCCAGGGCCAGGTTTGAACCCGCCACCCTTGGTATATGGGGCTGGTGCCCTACTCACTGGGTCACAGGCACCGCCCAAGCATATCTATAAACATATCTTCGTTAAGTCATTAATGATGGTAAAATATATGAATACTGATGATACCTGCCTGCACCAAAGCTATTGTCAATAGTGGTAGTGTCGATTTATTTTTGAATTCTTCTACATTTTTGTCTTCAGAAGGGATTGCTTACTTGTTTTTTACATTTAAATGTATTTATAAATTTTTTTTAGATTTTGGCACAGTGTGAAGAGAGTATTTACTAAGGATGCCTGGCTCGGCGCCTGTGGCTCAAGTGGCTAAGGCGCCAGCCACATACACCTAAGGTGACGGGTTCGAATCCCCAGTCCGGGCCTGCCAAACAACAATGATGGCTGCAACCAAAAAATGGCCAGGCATTGTGGCGGGCGCTTGGAGTCCCAGCTACTTGGGAGGCTGAGGCAGGAGACTCGCTTGAGCCCAGGAGTTGGAGGTTGCTGTGAGCATGATACCATGGCACTCTGCCCAGGGGGATAGCTTGAGGCTCCGTCTCAAAAAAAAAAAAGGATGCCTTAGGATCATGTTCTCAAATAGTATTGTCTGTATTCTCCACCTTATATATTTATTGTTATTTATTTTTGGTATCCCCAAACTCTGTGATGGTGTTAAGGCTGATTTTACCAAGGAATTGACTTATAATTGATTATTATTAACATAATAGCAGTTAAGCTTTGTGAACTTTTCTTCATTTATCTCTAAAATGTTCTTGGGCTCCTGTTCATACTTTTATTCTAGATTCTGTGACTTAGGGATGTGATGTTTGCAGTGTGAATTTAGTCCAGTTCTTGTTTTTGCTCCTTTTAAATGATTGTCATTTGCCTTCATTTACTAGTACTAAAATGTCTTAATTATGCCCTAATAATTTTAGAGCTTCAAACCCTTTAGAATTTTATCTTAAATAGAAATACCTTTAATTCAGTGTGTGTTCTCTAAACAGTTTTCATTTTTCAGGCTTTCAAAAAAATATTTGTTGCCTGACAACTTCTCACTTTCTCCCATAGAGAGCTTGTATCATTGTTTTTGTACTCTATGTATTTATTGTCAGAGCAGCAAATGTAAATTAGTTTTGTTTTAAAATGGAACTATATGCAGTTGCTGTTATTGAAAATAAAAATAATTTGAGTATTGACAGTTTTGTACATGACAAATAGGTATATTATTTAGCAAAAGATTTGGGGTATTAGAAGGATAAGACATTATTTTCAGAAGAAAGGATATTAGAGTTCAGTTTTGGGGATTTCAGGTGAGTTAGAATTTTTTTCTTGTAGTTTTACAATTCAGAAGCAGAAGAAAATTATTAATTTGATCTCACTTATGTATTACGTTTCATACAAGTGATTTTGGCTATCTCTGGATGTTGATATTATAGACATTTATTTCCATCCTTCATTTTAAAGCTGACCATGGGAGTGCTTTGCTGAGTTACAGGTCAGCATCACTGAAATTGAAAATGCCCATGAATCAAAAACCTTGAGAAATGGTGATGAATAACTGGGATGTTTACAGATGGCTAACGTGGTTTGAGAGTGACTTGGCTACTTGGGTTTGAGCTAGATCAGAGTGGTTGGGTGGAAGACTATATGTTGGAAATGGCCGTGAAATGGAGTAAAAGTGGTGCGTTCCACCTAGTCTTGTAAACTGGGGGATTAGCGAATTTATCAGTGATCAGCCTTTATTTGAAAGAGTGCCAAGACAGGCAGTGTCTTTGATGAGAACAAGGTTTCAGTTAAGGTAGTCTTGTGTGACAAATTTTGAGGTGATGGAAAAGTTTACTAAAGTAGATGGATGAGTTGAAAGCATTTGGCAATGCTGATCACTCTTGTATTCCTTGTTTCTCTGATAGCTCTTGTACTCCTTTTTTCTCTGATAGCATACTATCTTTTCCTTTGGTTTTGTGACTATCCCTTTGCCCTTCTTAATTGTTAATATTTCTTCCTTTTTCTATCTCTGTAACATTGACGTTTCCTACCATCTGGTTTTTATATCTTCTGACTATTGATTGATGCTGGTCATTTCATTCATGGCTATAGCTTCAGATTTATCATTTCCCCTTCTCCATAGCTTTTGTGTCTTTGCATGTGATTGTTTACTCTGCTTATTTTGTCTTAACACACTGTTTTCCACCTGACAAAGTTCTGTTAGTCCTTTAAGGCTCAGCCTCTGATTTAATTTCAGATCTGATTTGAGTTACTTAGTCTCCCCCATTCTTTGCCAAGCTGTGCATTAGGGTTGGTCTGTGGTCTCTTAGTACTTTGCCCACTATCATCATAATGCTTGAGTAGTTTGACATTTCCTCTAAGCTGAAGTCTATGAGGGCAGGGGCTATAGTTTCTTTAAATCCTGTTTTTCTCTGTGCTTAGCAAAATGCCTAGTATTGCTAAATATTTGAATTAATAAGTTATCAATTAAATTGCCAACTGTGCCTGTATTGCCACAGAAGAGAGGGTGCTAATACTAATAAATATAAACAAACCCTTTTCAACCTTACCAGTAATTAAGGAAAGGAATTCAACAATAAGGTACTATTTTCAAGAGGTATAGGATAGTTGTTAGTATGAATTCTGTAGCAAAAAGCCTGCTTTGATTTGAATTCCACTTCTGCTACTTATTTGCTGAATGATTTTGGACAAATTAACCTTTCTGAGTCTCATTTTTCTAATATGTAATAGTACCTATTTCACATTTAGCAATCAGTATTATTATGTAAGTATTCATTATTATTATTTTACATTTTCAAAATGTGTTCAGTTTATCTATGCTAGAGTAAGATAGCCAATTAGTCACACCGATGATAGAAATTAATTTCTGTTGCCCTAAGTAGAATGCAGTAGAAACATCATTGCTCATAGCAACCTCAAACTCTTGGGCTTAAGCATTCCTCTTGCCTCAGCCTCACAAGTAGCTCTGACTACAAATAGATGCCACTACACCCAGCTAGTAGGAATTTAAATTGGTATAGTGTTAATGGAAAGCATTTTTGTATTATATAATGAAGACTTTCCAACTATTTCTTTTGATTGAATAATTTTATTTTTGACAATCTCTTAAGAAAATCTGAAGTAAACCTTTTAATGAAATCTAATAATGGGCTCAGCGCCTATAGCTCAACCGGCTAAGGCGCCAGCCACGTACACCTAAGGTGGCGGGTTCAAATCCCCAGCCCGGACCCACCAAACA
>NW_003852411.1:17321652-17342332 GCF_000181295.1 Otolemur garnettii
AAAAAAAAAAAGATGTTAATTTGTGGTTGCTTGTGGGTGATGGGATTTAAACTCTTGTCAGACAAATTTTTATGTATGAGGTTGGATTAACAACTGATATGGTGAATTTCTTATTTGGTTTTTAACAATTAATATGAAGGTTCTTTGGATAACTTGTATTTTTTTAAGTCATTTATTGTCATTGTTTTTTTGTCGTTGTAAAGTCAAGCTCTGTTTTATTAACGATGTACAACATTGTACTGTCTTAAAAATTAAGTCTTTACCTTTGCATTTTAACATTGGAAGTTACAGCTATATTTTGCCAATGGTTTTTCATCCCCTTAATTTGTCAGTAGTGCCTAGTTTTCCAGAAATCATTTTCTAAATGTAAAATAATTTTCTAAATGCAAAATTATGATCTTGGTAATACCATTATGGTTTGGCTTAGGTTATTTTTTTTCCTCTATCTAATCTACAGCAGCTGGAACAGATCCAGAAGGAGCTAAGTGTTTTGGAAGAGGATATTAAAAGAGTTGAAGTAAGAAATCAAGATTTTTCTCTCATCTCTAGCAATTATTCTAAATTTATGAAATTGTCACCTTTCCTTTAAGATGCTGCATTAAGGTTATGTGATTGGTCTCGGTTATGAAGAAAGCAACAGATGTTAATTTTTTAATTGAGAATTTATTTTTGTAGAAAAAACATTCAAAATACTTTCTTGATGATAAAATGTAGTCCAGTTTGTCTTTATAATGTTTTATTGCCATAATTTTTTTATTAGATTGAAAAAAATCACTCATTTCTTGGAATGCCATTATGTTAAAGCCTTATAACTGTAAACATTAAAACCTTATTATAATATCATCACTAAACTGATTCATTGCTATTCCATTTTTTTGTTAAGTAAATACTTTTTACATATCTGCTATGTGTATTTCTTGGTGGCAAGGTTGAAAGACAACTATGAGAATACATTATAAATATTCTAGAAATATAATATAATACTTAAATCCATTGGAAGATCCTTAGGAGGCTTATAGGCTGTTATGACATGAAGTTTTTGCTTTTGGCTATATTTCAGTTTAGTTTACATGTTTTTAATTATTCTTATACCTTATTTTCTTTTGCTCTTATGTAGAATATGTTAAAGGATAATGAATTTAATATTTAGTAGATGTTCAGTATCCCATGTGGCACTCATAACTTCTTTCATTTATGTCACTTGCATGACTGTATGATTGAGCTAAGTTTTTATTAGCCAGAAATACTTTTACCTAACTCTGCATCTTTAGTGCCATTTTAAAATTTGCTGTTTTTGCATTAATCGTAATGTGGCATATCAAAAATAGTCTAGGTTGTTGTGATTCAGAGACATAATTTAAAAGATAACAATTGATTAGGAGGGTCTTTTTCTCTGGGTTACAGATCAAAAAATAGAGTCTAAGTCATTAAACAAAGCTAATATTTGAATCAAGAATAATATTTGTACAGAATATCGTTAAAGTAGAGAGTGACATATTCCGGGTTTTTTTTTTTCCTTACTTAAAAGAGTTGAACATGATGATCGTGTTATAGTACTGTCATATTTATCTATAGGTTGTCACCTGGATTAACAATTTACTAGTTCACTGTTCACTTATTGTAACATATATCTCATTTAAATATTTACATTTGTTTTTTTTTTGCATTGGATGGCTTCATTAATGATGAACAATATTTATTAAGGAACTTATAGTTCTTTAAGAATGTATACCATATGGTGGCACCCATACCTCAGTGGGTAGGGCTGAGGGGTTCAAACCCCATACATTAAGGCTGGTGGGTTTGAACCCGGCCTGGGTCAGCTAAACAACAATGACAACTACAATAAAAAAAATAGCTGGGCTTTGTGGCCTGCACCTGTAATCCCAGCTACTCCAGAGGCTGAGACAAGAGAATCACTTAAGCCCAAGAGTTTGAGATTGCTGTGAGCTGTGACACCACGGCATTCTACCGAGGGTGACATAGTGAGACACTGTCTCAAGGAAAAAAAAAGAATGTATACCATAGAAAAGATTCATCTTTTAACTGTTTCAATGTCCTTGCTTTTGTACAAGAGAGGAAACCTTTAGAAATTTGAGAGTTGAGAGGGCTGGGCGCAGTGGCTCATGCCTGTAATCCCAGCACTCTGGGAGGCCAAGGTGGGCAGATTGCCTGAGCTCACCGAGTTTGAGACCAGCTTGAGTTAGAGCGAGACTCCGTCTCAAAAAAAAAAAAGAAGAAAGAAAGAAAGAAAGAAAAATATCTGGATCTAGGCATTGTAGTCAGTGCCTGTAGTCCCAGCTGTTTGGGAGGCTGAGGCAAGAGAATCACTTAAGCCCAGGAGTTTAAAGTTGCTGTGAGCTATGACATCATGGCACTTTACAGGGCGGGGGGTGGAGGAGACAAAGTGAGACTCTCAGAAAAAAAAGAAAGAAATTTGAGAGTTAAGACAAAAAGGGATTAATGAAAACCTAGGATTAGAAAGGAATATGCCATCTCTTTTTGATTTATATATCTTCTATTTGGAGTGTCTACTATAACTCAAATAATTGTACTTTCAGGAAATGAGTGGCTTATACTCTCCTGTCAGTGAGGATAGCACAGTGCCTCAGTTTGAAGCTCCTTCTCCATCACACAGGTACAAAGCTTCACACTTGCAATTGCTTAAAATTCATGTTACAAAGTGTGCATATGGTACTAGTCCTTGGGAGCCTTTTCCATGCAATGTATGAAACCCCTGAGAAATTACTTTTGGTCATAATCTAGAAATGAGATTCACATGGTCCATCTGTTTCCTTAATGCTTTGAATTTCATGCCAGGAGTAATTAGTGAGTAGAATATTATAATTTTGTGAATTCACAGTTGGGTTAAAGTTTGGTGAATTTCTTGAAGTAATGATACCTTTAAATATCATATGAATTAAAGTCAGATGACATAAAAATCTAAATTTGAAAACATAATATTTTAGGAGAAAATGTGATGAAACTTTAGACATGTCCTCTAACTAACTCATTGAATTTTCTTGGGCAAGTCACTTTTCAGATTGCAAGGGCAAGAGATAGATCTGTTATATTTCCCAGATATTTTCCATAACTCCTTGTTAATTAAGTCTTCCCTCTGTATGTTCTGTTAGAGCAGGGATTCTGTTTGTCTTACTCATGACTGTTTCCCTAGATTGTAGAATAATGTCTGGCGTCATTTAATAAGTATTTGTAAAATATAATGAATGTCTGATTTCTTTTAGCTCAAATTCTGTTTTATGAAATACAATAGAACTTCTGTAAGTTGACACTCAAGGGACTGTAACAAACTGATCAACAACATATAGAGGTGGTCAAAATAAAGAACTAGCCTAGCCTGCTGTACTAATAAGTACATGTGGCACATGTCTGGTTTATGAAAAGTAGGCCAAGTTAAGGAGGTGGTCAATGAAAGGAGGTGGTTATCTATGGAGGTTCGGTATGTGGTGTCTAAAGTTTGAATTTGTATGCTTGAAATGTTCAAGAGCAATTTTACATGAAGTCACTTGTTTTTGATTTACTAATTCATTTAGGACAGGGTCTCATGGGAGCTTTTCAGACTTAGGATTTGAGGTAACATATGTATTATCAGGAAGTCCAGTGCCTATACACTTCAGGTTACATTTCAGAACCTTTACCAGTTTAGGAGAGCTTTATGAGTCTCCTTCGATATGATGTATGGGGAGGGGGTGGTTGGGATTATTCTAGAATGTTAGGGACCATTCCTGGGAGGTTTGATATTTTTCCCATTAACTATAGTGTGGAGAATTCTTGTGAAGTCTGTTTGATTTGGGGGTCACTTTAGCTGCATAATTCAGCTGGTTTGCCTTCTTATTTTACTTAGTTTAAAATATTTGAGAATGACCAGGTCTGTAAGATACTGTTATCTTTAAGCCTGACATTCTCTTACGGATTGATATGCATGGGATCTTGGTCAATGGAATGTTCATTGTGTGAATGCACACACACACAAAGTTCACTTATAAACAGACATGACAATTATTATATCCCTCTGCTTTTTTTAAATTTTAAAATATTAAGAGAGTACAAATATTTTGTTACACAGATACCTTTTATAATGTTTAAGTTGGAGCTTTTAGTGTGCCTGTCACCGAAATAGTGTGCATTTATCCAATAGGTGGGGTTTTTACCCTCCCCACCCTTCCTCTTTCTTGATTTCCAGTGACCTTTATGCCTGAGTGTGCCCATCAATTAGCTCTCAATTGTGAGAGAGTACATGTGGTATTTGTTTTTTCATTCCTAAAATACTTCACTTAGGATAATAGTCCCCAGTTCCATCCAAGTTGTTGCAAAAGACACATCATTCCTACTTACGGCTGAGTAATCCATCTCTGTTTAAACAGTAGCATTTCCTTCTGTCTGTTGTGTTCATTTCTTTTCTACTCAGTGTCCCACTGATTTTAGCTTGTTTAGCTAGCTTAGCTTTTAACTTGGGACAATATATAACATTCACTTAATTGCTCTATTTTGTTAATGTTTCTTATGTGCTAGGCTTTATTCTAGGTATTGAATCTAGTTAAGAAAGTTACTGCCTTTAAGGAGTTTAAATTTGGGTACATGTGTATGGAGGTTGTAGGAGATACTAAACAAGCAGATAGTAGTATATAACATAGATACAGTCATGTGCTCAATAATGATGTTTCTGTCAATGGTGGGCTACATATATCATGGTGATCACATAAGATTGTGATGTAATATATTGAGACCTGATATGTGGCACTTCTTATTGGCATTGCAGATCTAATAGAGCAGGGATCCTCAAACTTTTTAAACAGAGGGCCAGTACACTGTCCCTCAGACTGTTGGAGGGCCAGACTGCGGGCCCCGGGATGAGTCAGCTGCTAAGCAAGATGGGCTGCGGCGGCAAAAACACCCAGCAGGCTGGGTAAATGTCCTTGGTGGGCATGTGGCCCACGGGCTATAGTTTGAGGATACCTGTAGTAGAGGATCTAGTAGAGCAGATTAGTAGAGGAAATGATTGGCTGTTGGTGATGGTGCTGGAGCATTTAGTTTTCATATGAAAAAAAAATACCTAAATAAAAATATATATACTACCTGGATTTGTGAAAGTACACTCCATAATGTTTGCACAGCAAAGAAATAGCCTAACAACATATTTCTCAGAATATATACCCATTGTTAAGCAACACATGACTGTAATACCTTAGGAAGAAAAATTAGACCCACTATTTTACTTTGCATAGTGAGGCTTCTCCAAGGAGATGACATTTAAGTTGACACATGAATAAAGAGTAATTATGATAGAAATTCATTGGATAGTGTTGAACAGGATCTGATTTAGATTTTAAAATGTAATATATATTTTTTTTGAGACAGAGCCTCAAGCTGTCCCTCTGGGTAGAGTGCCGTGGCATTACAGCTCACAGCAACCTCCAACTCCTGGGCTCAAGCGAGTCTCCTGCCTCCGCCTCCCAAGTAGCTGGGACTACAGGCGCCCGCCACAACGCCTGGCTATTTTTTTTGGTTGCAGCCGCCATTGTTGTTTGGCGGTTTCGGGCTGGGGATTCGAACCCGCCACCTTAGGTGTACATGGCTGGCACCTTAGCCGGTTGAGCTATAGGCGCTGAGCCTAGATTTTAAAATGTTTATTTGGATTCCAACATAGAGGATAGACAAGATACTATGTGTCTTTCCCAAGCCCCTGGCACTGGAAGTAGGAAGCAAAGTTAGGAAGCACTGGAACAGAAGTACAGAAGAGAGGAGCTATTGGTTTGGATTAGGATTTTATTGAAAGAGGTGAGAGTGGTTGTATTATAAAAGTAACAGATGCTATAGAAGATTTCATGAAGTCTGAAAAATATTATTGGAGAATTGCTGAAATAGCTTGCAAAAGCTATCATCAAATGAGATTCTATCAGAGTTACTCTGTTTAGTAGTTGAAGAAAGAGAAATAGGAAAATACATTTTCTTCAAAAGTGTTTTGATATATTCTTTAAACAAGTGATTTGAATATCACTCAAAGATTGAGAAAGACACTGGAGAAAATGATACAGCCCATTAAATACTCTTGTGAAAACTGATCATTAGGGTTAAGATGTGAAATCAGACAAACTGGGATGAATGGGCTTGGCACCTGTAGCTCAGCAGAGAGGGTGCCAGCCACATACACCAGAGCTGGCAGGTTCGAATGCAGCCCAGGCCTGCCAAACAACAATGACAACTATAACCAAAAAATTGCCGGGCCTTGTGGTGGGCACCTGTAGTCTCAGCTACTTGGGAGGCTGAGGCAAGAGAATCACTGAAGCCCAAGAGTTTGAGGTTGTTTGTGAGCTGTGATGCCATGGCTGTGACACACTCTACCCAGGGTGACATAGTGAGACTCTAGTCTCAAAAAAAAAACAAACCCCAAAACAAAAAAACTGGGATGAATGTTCTGCTATATTATCTGTACTTGATTTTTTTTTTATTTTTTAAGAAATAGCAGGTAGTTGCAATTTTATTTACCTTTCCCCCCGCATAATCATTGGCTTCATAATTTAAATGGTAGTTTTTATTTTTATTCCTCACCATAAAGTTTTGATTTCTCTTTTAAGCAGATTTATTTTAGAAGGTTCTTTTCTACGTTTGTTTCTTTTTCTGTAATGAGGACCTTCCTAACATGTCAGGTAATTTGAATGCCTTACATAGATCCTAGGTTTATGTTTAGATTATATATCTAAATGAAAAGAAAAAAGCCACATGATGGTATTCTCCCACTTCCTACAGGATATTATATTCTGCTTACCTGGATCAGCTATAAAAATTGTCACATCCTATCTTTTCTATTGTTGCTGCCTTAGTGTCATATGAAGTCTAGCAATGGTGTTTTAACTTATCCTCTTATACCTTATTGCCTGAAATATGTTTCTTCTAGGCTTAAAATACTTCAGTAGCTGTCATGTTGATTAGTTTAGCTGTATCTCTTTGCATGAACTTCTTGATCACCTTTACTCTTTTTGTGCTTTAAAATTCAATGAATGCCTAAAGCAGGACGTTAGGGTATCTTTGCTTATAATGTTCCTTTGCATAGAAACTCTTAATTTATTCACTTGTTAAATTACTCCCTCCCAGGTCTTTTTTGACATTCTCATTCTTAAAAAGGGGGAGTAGGAAAAGAAGAAAATAGAATTGACCACTTTTTTTTCTTCAAAGATTTCTACTTATTTTGATTATGTTTCTGTAATATGTACTGATTTGGGAAAATACACATTTCCTATACTGTACTGTAATCTTTTGGGTTTTTCTCATACTTCTATATTTTTATATTAGTATTTATACATAATAGGGACTTAAAATCTGGTTTTGAATAAATACATACTTAACCTAGAATGTGTTTTAATTTTCATAGTTTTTTGGCATTTTGATTGAAATATGACCTTTAGTTAACAAATAAGCTAATTGGGCAGTACCATAGCTCTGGGTAGGGCGCTGACCACATACACCGAGGCTGGCAGTTGAAACCCTGCCTGGGTCAGCTAAAACAATGACAACTGCAACAAGCATTGTGACGGGCTCCTGTAGTCCCAGCTACTTGGGAGGCTGAGGCAGGAGAATCGCTTAAGCCCAAGAGTTTGAGGTTGCTATGAGCTGTTTATGCCATGGCACTCTACCCAGGGCGACAGCTTGAGATTCTGTCTGGGGGGGGGGGAAGCTAATTATATTTTTAAGAAGCGATTATCAGCTAAGCTTCACTGTGGTTGGATTAGGGGTGAGAAGATGATTATTTCCTTAATAAAATTAAATTGGATTTTTTTTTAACCTTTTAAACTTTCATCCATTTTAAGTTTTTCTTTTTTTTGTTACAGTTTGGCTGGGGCGGTTCAGACTTGCCACCCTCGGTATACGGGGCTGGCGCCCTACCCACTGAGCTACAGGCGCTGCCCCCCCCACCCCCCCGTTTTAAGTTTTTCATATTACAGCTAGTTCAAAACAAAGGTTACTATTTGGGGGGCCTTTTTAACCTGCTTTAGATCCTGAGGAAGAAAGCTTCCATAATTCTCAGGTATAAACTATAGTTTACATTTTGTTGCATAGTTCAATGTGTCAAACAATGAGCAAATAAGAGAATGGTAAGCAAGCATAGGCTCCTTCACCTATTGCCAAAGTGGGAATGGTTCTTTTTTTCTGTCCTTCTAGAGTATTATTAATATTCTAAACATTTTCATTTTTAGCTCAAACTTTATTTAAATAACAAAATGAAACATTTTTGTTTGATTTTCTTTCTGGCAGATATAAGAACAATACTGGTATTGTTTAGAGTGAAATATTCTTAGACTAGTTGTGATTATCTCTGAAGAGGTAAACTGGGTGGACTTTATTTTATGTGGATTAACAAATGTGGATTTCAGGCTCTTTAACTATTATTTAGTTTATATGTGTAAGTAACTAGGAAGCAGAGCTAAATAACATTAGTGAACCTATGAAGCTAGTAGCTTAACATCAACCTTGCCTTACTCTTTTATCATTACTTGTACATGTAGTGTGATGAGGAAAATTGACATACTTTTTTAAGATTTTAAATTCTCTTCAATGTCATTTCTGGTAGCTTTACTTGTAGATTTCTAATTGCTTCATATTACAGTGATTTCTATTTTAGAAATAATTATTTCATAATTGCTTTATTCCTTGTCTTTAAAAAATTATTTCAGAATTGTATTATTATCTTTAGTCTGTTGTTAGACCTTCAAAGTACTGTTTTGAAGATAATCAATTAGTTGAAACTTCTCTGTCTCCTTCAGCTGAATATGCCTTAATAAGATTCAGATAATCACTGTAGTTAATTTTGCAGAGTAAGTCTTACTTTCCTAAGATATAAAATAATGAATAAACCAGGAGTGGTGGCACACACCTGTAGTCCCAGCTACCTGAAAAGCTGAAATGGGAGGATCCACTTCAGCCCAGGAGTCAGTATCAGTGTAAGAAACATAGCAAAACCCCATCTCTTAAAAAAATAATAATAAAAAGGTAAATAAATACATACAAATATAAGTAGTAAAAATTTTTTTTGGATGTACTGTCTCTCATCTTTAAAATACTTTTACTGGGCAGTGCCTATGGCTCAGTGAGTAGGGTGCTGGCCCCATATACCAAGAGTGGCAGGTTTGAACCTGGCCCCAGGAAAATTGCAATAACAAAAAAAACAGTTGGGCATTGTGGCGGATGCCTGCAGTTCCAGCTGCTTGGGAGGCAGAGACAATGGAATCACTTAAGCCCAAGAGTTTGAGGTTGCCGTGAGCTGTGATGCAACAGTACTCTACCAGTGGTGACAAAGTGAGGCTCTGTCTCAAAAAAATTTTTTTTAATTCATTTTTTTTACAAAGAGACATGTATCATATTAAATGGGAACCCTATAACACTATTGGTGGTATTCTAATTAGTAGAGCTATTTTGGAAAACATTATATAGGTACCCTAAAAGCTAAAAATACAACTACCATATGACCTAACAATCCCACTACAGGATATTCTACATATACCCAAGGGAGTGTAGTCAGTGTGTTGAAAAGATAAGGGTATCTGTGTTGCCATGTTCATTGTAGCATTATTCACAACAGCCCAGATATTGTGTCTATCAATGGATGAATGGATTAAAACACACATACACACATATATATACCCAGAAGAACGCTATTCACCTTTAAAAAAAAAAAGCCCAGGAAATTCTGTTAGTTATGACAACTTGGATGAACATAGAGAACACTGTGTTAAGTGAAATAAGCCAGGTACAGAGAGACAGATATCATATGATCTCATTTATATGTGGGAATCTAAAAAAGTCAAACTCATAAAAGTAGAGAGTAGCATGGTGGTTACCAGAGGTATAGGGTAGATGTGGATAGGGAAAGGGGACAAGTTGGGAAGTTGGTCACTGTACAGAGTTACAGTTAGGGAAGGAAAAATAAGTTCTGGTGTTCTTTTGCAAAGCACAGTTATAATATAGTATTTTATATATATCAAAATAGCTAAAAGAGAGGATTTCAAATATTCTCATTACAAATGATAACTATTTGAGGTGATGGATATGGTAATTACTCTAATTTGATCATTCTACCATTTATACATGTTTCATACATGAGATACCACTTTGTATTCTACAAACAATAATTATTATTTATCAATTATAAATACAGGCCAGGTGTGGTGGCTCACACCTATAATCCTAGCACTCTGGAAGGCAAGGCGAGTGGATTGCCTGAGTTTACAGGTTCAAGAGCAGCCTGAGCAAGAATGAGACCCCATCTCTAAAAATAGTTGGGTGTTGTGGCAGGCATCTGTGGTACCTGCTACCTGGAAGGCTGAGACAAGAGGATCGCTTGAGCCCAAGAGTTTAAGGTTGCTGTGAGCTATGATGCCACAGCCCTCTACTGATGGCAACAAAACGAAACTCTGTGAAAAAAAAAGAAAGAAAAAAACAATAAAACTAACAAAAAATTTAAAAACACTGTGTTAGGCACTGGGATCTAGTTGTGAATATAACAGACCCTAGAACCTTGCTGTTGTGCCTACGTAGTCTTAAGATGAAAATAAAGCATACTGTGAATTGATTATTCTACTTAAAATATGGTGTAAATAGACTTTTGATTTCACAAATTTAAATCCATCAAAATACATGTAACTTCAAAACTATAGTAATTATATTTGACTAGTAGGTATTTCAGGATTTTTATAAAAGACCTTTGGGTTTTTGTTAAGTTAATTGTTGGCTCGGCTTGGTGCTCATAACTCAGTGGTTAGGGCGCCGACCATATACACTGAGGCAGGTGGGTTTGAACCCAGCCTGGGCCTGCTTAAACAACAATGACAACTATAATAAAAAAAATAGCTGAGCGTTTTGGTGGGCACCTGTATTCCCAGCTACTTGGGAGGCTAAGGCAAGAGAATCACTTAAGCCTAAGAGTTAGAAGTTGCTGGGAGCTGTGATACCATGACACTCTACTGAAGGTGGCATAGTGAAACTGTCTCAAAAAAAAAAAGAATTTAATTGTTACTACTTGATAAAAATGTTATTGATTCATATAGATTCTGAAATCTGAGGTCTGAAGAGGCTGAATTTCAGTATTCTTGAGTGTCAGCCAAGACTGCTGTTTGAAATTCAGGTTTTTGAACCCGATTACCAAACCTGATTCATTAAGTATGAGGTCAATCCCAGAGATTCAAATGCAGGCTTATGACAGAGGATTGGTAGAGTTGATAACTTTAGAAAATGTGGAAACATTGTTTTAGTAGATAGTGAATATGTCTGTATTACTGACATGTCTTTAAATAAATCACTAAATCAATCTTGCTCATCTTTTTTCATAAGAGAAAGCTTAAAATATTCAACATTAATATTTTATAATTATCTTTGCCATATTTCATCTTTTGGGGTAGATGGGATAAAGATTTATATTTCTTTTATTTTCTTTTGGGTAAAGTTACATGCCCTTTTGTAATGTCTTTAAAATAACTTCAAATCAAGTCCCGGGGGCTGGGAGAGCCAGAAAAGTTAAAAGTAAGCCTCTGCAAAGGAAACAAGTTACTGGGCTTTACCACCTGTTCCCTGTTGGGGAATATGTTGCGTTCTTGCTTATGGCTTTTTGCTCTTTGGGGGTAAAGCCATGTAAGGGAAATTCTTCATCCCTTTGGTTATTGTAGATTTACTTTGATTCTGGGAGTTCCAGGATAGGAGCAGCAAGGAAAACCAAAGCTCTACATGCTAAACTGGCTTGGATATAGTACAGCTGAACTACTGTAAAATTTTATGTACTGTTACCATTTCTGCTGCTGTTTACTGTATTTCTCCTGCCCAAATCTCATTATATATTTTTTTCAGATTTCTCCACCTCTTAATCTTTTGCCACTGATTTTGAAATGCTGCTTCTAATTTCTTTCTGAGGTTATTTGAGATAATTTGGTTTTGTTTTTTTTTTTTGTGATTCTAAAGATTCATAGCACCTATATCATCTGGTTGCTTAAAATTTCTCTTCTTTGAATTACAAATAAATTATAATTTACTCCAACTCATTAGAAAGTGACAGTAGACTATAAAGTGGTCAGATGTACCATTTTGTGTAATAAACTGAAACTTTAATTTTTTTTGAGAAAAAAATTAGTGATAGCAGTTGTTCTTTATGTATGTACATGACACTTTGTGTCTATTGAATTCCCTTATGTATTTTAAAAAATCCCATATTTATTGTCTTTACGAACAGTCTTAAATGATCTGTATGCTTTATTTTGCTCATGATTTAAAAATTCTAATTAATTAGGTAATGTTGCATTGACTAATAATTTAAATGTAAATTATCCTTTTTCAAAATAAAAATCCTGCAAAATTAGTAAACATTTTAACCAAGAACAACCACTATTTTCTCTCAGATACTTATTCATTATAACTATACTTTGTGTGGAAAATTGACTTAATAATCTATCTTGTAATTAAGAAGTATTTATTTGCTTTTGGAAGAAAACATTTTAAATGTTTTTAAATGTTCTTTAATGTGTGACATCAGTAGCATAACTGAAATACTTTTATACCTGTCAGTAAGAGCTGAATTGTTTTTATTTATATTTTTAGTGAAGTTCTTCATTGTTACCAGCAAGAACCTTAGGAATTATTCTGAAGTGGTAGGCTAATCTAGGATTTTCCACTCTTGAGTTAGAGAACATAAAGTGCCTAGGGAGTATAGCATAGTGGTTCATTGAGAATGGTGGAACTGGACTGCTTGAGTTTGAGTAATTAGCCTGCTATTTGCTAATGTTGTTACTATGGGCTAAATACTTTGTATCTGAATTCTCTTATTTGAGAAATAAGGGTGAGAATAGTATCAACCTTAGAGTTGTGAGGTTTAAATTATTTAAGGTCAATGTCTAGTGCATATAAATGCTCGATAAATGGTATTATTCATATTGTTATTGCCATCTGGAGATTGTGGATAAAATGCGGTGCCTGTGGCTCAAAGGAGTAGGGCACTGGCCCCATATGCCGGAGGTGGCACGTTCAAACCCAGCCCCTGGCCAAAAAAAAAAAAGAAAAGAAAAAGAAAGAAAGAAATAGTGTATCACCAGAATCAAGAGAGACCCAGCTCTGTTTTTGTGCTTTCTCATATTCTTTTCTAATCATGCGTGTGTGTGTGTGTGTGTGTGTGTGTGTGTGTGTGTATACACAGGTATTTTTTTAAAAGCAGAATTAAAGGGTTTTATTTTTCAGAAATTTCTCTGCATGCATTATAAATTTTTCTTAGTGAATATGATTAAGACCTGATATAAAATAATTTCAAACTCTGCAGTGATTACTAATAAAATACCATTTTGAAGCCTACAACACAATTGATGAGTATTTTTCATACATACTTGAAAATGTATTATTTCACAAGACACACTGAGATAACAGTAGCATTTTCCAGGCTTACAGTCAAAGAATTTTGAATCAAAAATTATAAAAATTCACAGATAGAATTGCTTTATTTTATTGGTCTTTTAAATATGCAACTACATAATTTTGTCAGTGTTATACATATGGTAGGGGATTTGGTTTCTTTAGTAGAAGGAACAGAGAGCTTTTTGAATGCGTGGCATCTCCTCATTTTAGCCCTATTAGTCCCTGGATGGTATAGACTGATCTTGTCATATCAGTGCCTGACTCTACAAGGAAGGTGAGCATTGGTTATATTTCATCAAAAGAAACTAATTACAAGAGTGTGTGAATTCTTAATTTATAGTGTAAGTACTTTAAAAGGTCTTTCTTGCATAACTGAGTTTTATTATAGAAACAATTAAGAATATAATGAATTAAAACTTATTAATATGTGTTGCCTTTGGGGAGGGCACTCAGCAAAGTATTATGATACATAATTGTACATACTTATGGAGTACATGTGATATTTTGTATAGGATATGTAAGGATCAAGTTAGGCCAGTTGCATATTTATCTCCTGAAGTATTTATCATTTCTATGTGCTTGGAACATTTCAAGTACTCTCTTCTGGCTATGTTGAAATACATAGAGCAGTACATTGTTAATTATAGTCATCCTTTTGCTATCAGACATTAGAACGTATTTCATCTAGATATATATTTGTATTCATTAGCTATGCTGCTTTTTAATAAAAAATTACTATGAGGGCAGTTCTATTTGTTTTATTATATTTTTGAATATGTGGGATTTTATGTTACTGATTAATTTTGTTAATAATAGATTCTAAAATTCACTGAATGTTTACTACATTATGGTATGGTCCTGAGAGCTTTACATACATTATCTCACTTAGATCTCACACGTCTATGATGTCTTCATCATTTAATAGATGGAAAAACTAGAAGTTGAATAAAATTAGCAGCTTACCCAGAGTCAAGTTATTAGCTACTAAGGAGTAATCTCTACTTCTAAGGGTACCTCTCATGTTACAACTTTTGAGGTTATTTCAATACCAAAGTAATTAATCATTTTGTGTATTTGCAGAGAGAACCATTATAATTAGTTCCCTCAGTTGCTTAAATTTCATCAGGGTAGACAAGAATATAAACATGTTTTATAGTAGAAATGGGGAAGAAGAGTATATAAAAAGTAAGTAATTTGTCATGGTTGTCGTATGTGTCATGCAATTTTCAGTTGCTGACAATTTTTAAAGGCTTTTTAAAGATAGGAGGGAGACATGAATGAAAAGATGGTAAAATAGAAGAAATGAAAGGTAGTCTAGAGTTCTAGAAAGTTTTTTTTTAGCATTAGGGGAATGTACAAAGGATATAACCAAATAAAAAGAATCAGTACAGAAAGTTGATGATGTTTGCTGGCACAGAAGAAATTGGTATATTGGCTTTGGGTTATAAAAGAAAGATGATTATTATTATTATTATCCTGTATATTCCATTCCCTTTTCCACGAGATTTTATCATAACATTTTGGAGCTGGAAGGAACTCTAGATAATTTAAAGAGAGTTAGTCCCCATTCACCTTATTTTGCAGATGAGGAAACTGAGTGATTGATTATAAGGTAATTTCCAACAGCATATAACTTTTTCATGTCATAGCATATCTATTAACCATTGCAAGATTTTAATTGCATGTTAATGCATTTCCCAATAAAGCATCTATAAATCATCTTTCCCTTAAAATTCAAAAGAACTTGCTAGCCTATCTGAAAATGAAATAGAAACGAATAAGCTTCTATAGATACCTGCCTTGTCTTGATATTCTTTTTGATATGTATATTTAAGGTGATGGATCAAAGTGATAAATTATTAAACCTATGCTGATTTAAAGTACTGGATTGTGTATTTAGCGTCTAATTAAATGAGTGGCAATAAATGTTTTCTCTTCCTTAGAACTTAGAAATGCTGGATTTATATATGGTATATTATTTTGATCTATTTTTTACATTTTCGATTTGTTTTTTTCTGATGTTAATGTAAATACTGAAATCACATTTTCTCTCTTCATTTTGCAGTAGTATTATTGATTCCACAGAATACAGCCAACCTCCAGGTTTCAGTGGCAGTTCTCAGGTAACATTATATATAACAGTATGTTTTTAGTGGTACCATGAGTAGTATAAGCATCTGAGTTATAAAATCATAAGATTAGTTTGTTGGAATGTCCTGTCATAAAGATAATGTTTGAATGCTATGGTGTTGGTTAGGACTTGAATAGCTCTGATGCATAGTGGAAGAATCTACTACTTATTTTCTTGTTGATAAGAATCTAATTTTTTTTGAGACAGAGTCTCGCTCTGTTGTCCCTGGTGTAGTACAGTAGTGTCATCACAGTTCACTATGTGCTCAAACTCTGGGGCTTATGCAATACTCCTGCCTTAGCCTTCCCAGTAGCTAGACTAAGGCATATGGCAGGATGCCTCTCTAATTTTTCTATTTCTATTGGAGATGAGGTCTCACTCTTGCTCTGGCTATTCTTAATCACCAAGAGCAGTCCTCTTGCCTCAGCATCCCCAGAGTGCTAGGATTATAGGTGTGACCTAAATTTTTCTTACTTTACTTTACTAGTAATATCAGACATTGAGAGAATGTAAATACTTCAGAAAGAAATTATGAATAATCAAGGCATTGTTTGTCTTAGAGATATGAAAGTTAAAAATCTATTGATGAATTACCCATCTTGTGTTGAAACATTAGCTTTTCAGTGACGTATAGACTGCAAGTTTGAGTAAAATAGATACTAGCATCATCTCTTCGAATTAAACATGTGATTATTTTGACTTTTACTCTATTCGTCTTTGACTTGGGGATGCTGATATTTGTCAAATCTGCTTTTCGGGCTTTACTTTTTTTTTTAACTTTATATTGAAATAATTTGGGGCTTAGAGATAGATTATAAAAATACTAAAAGGAATTCCTTTGTATTCTACCTCCATCATGTCAACTCAACATTTTATAACATTTGTTTTATCATTCTCATTCATTGTTCCTTTTGCATATATATGTATATAATTTATTTTTTTGGATTGTTTGAGTAAGATACAGATATGTGTTCCTTTACCCTTAAGTCCTTTATTGTATATTTCCCTAAAACCAAGGGTATTGTCTTATGTAATCATAATATAATCTTAAAATTCAAAAAGCAAACATTGATAACAGTGCTATTATCTAAATTCTGGATCTTGTTAAGATTTTATGAATTATCCTAATATCCTTTATAGTAAAAAAAAAAAAAGGATGCATTTTTAATGTACATTTACTTATTTACTTCAGGTGAAAAAAATTTAATAGTTACTTTTATCAAAATGAAAAGTAAATCACTTTGGATTATATTGCTTCTGTTTTTCTTTTCCTGAAACTTTGATGACTGCCTTTGTTATTTTTATCATTAATGTGACTACTCTGCATATCCTGTGTTTTATCTTCATGTGGATGCATGCATTTGGTCTTTTTATTTTTTAACAGTAAGCTTATAGATTAATTTGTATCTGTTTCTGAATATCCATGTAAACACCAGATTTAGGTATTTTTATAAAACGCAGTAGGTAGGATATATTTGAAGAAATTTTGAAGGCTTGAATTGCAATATATCAGAAGAATGTGAGAGAGAAAAGCAGTCCTTGTGTCTGGAGACTGGCTTGACATTTATAGCTAGGCCTTGATATTCTCCTTCTGAATATAATTTTACAGAAGATCAACATCAGACAAGGCCACTCTGTGGCTGTGATGAAGTAAAGCAAAAAACAAGATCACTCCATAAACTTGTCACTTTGAAATAAGTAAAAAAGCAAGGTCACTGTGTAAACCATAGTGAAGTTACTGGGTTTTTTTTTTTTTTCATTTTCAGCATCTGTTATTAAACCTTACTTGAAATAATTGTTAATGTGATGGTTGTCCAAATGATCTTTTTTTATTTTTATTTTTATTTTTTATTTTTTAGCAATTTTTGGCCAGGGCTGGGTTTGAACCCACCACCTCCAGCATATGGGGCCAGTGCCCTACTCTTTTGAGCCATAGACACCGCCGAAAATGATCTTTTCTAAGTCCTTACATCTTCCACATTTTTTAGCCTTTCTCTTTATCTCATTGTGGAATCACAAGTTCTTATTCTTTTATTAACTTTGAAATTGTCCTGTATTTGGCTATTTAGAGCTCTAGCAAATGACTTCTGTGTCCTTTTGACATTTCCTTTTCCTTTTTTGTAATTACTTTATGTTCTTGGACAAAAATGTTTTATCCTCATTCTGTACTTACCTTGCCCCAGTCCTTGAATTAGTCTCACATCCCAGAGACCTCTTTTCTTTTAGTGGAGAAATATATGTAAAAACCAAAGTCTGAATCTTACGTGTTATCGTTTCTAGAGTATCGTTGCTTATAAGCTTTCTCAGTGGTCAGCGCAAAGAAATGTGTGTATATTTATATTTATATTTATATATTTTTATGTATGTGCACACACTGTATATATGTAGTAATTACATATTAATGACTGGGTTTGATTACTGAAAGACACATAGTCTTTGGAACAGCTTGATTACAGGCAGTGGATACAGTATAGCCAAACAGAATCGGGGTATTTATTGAAAGGAGTCTGGAGATTTTATTCACAGTCTTCTTCTCCCAGCAGTCTTCTTCTGCTGGGTTACCTGGGAACCACTTTATTGCCAGGTTTAGAACCATTTCTGTCTTGGGTTCTATGAGCACATTATGTTTTCAGTACCAAGAGATCCAAAGTTGTCTTTTGGTTGGGGACTCCTATTGTAAGCTAGTCACTTGGACACATGCATGACCAGCCTTAATCTTCACTGAAACCAGGTACAAATCATAAATTCAGTTATTGCTACTAAACACAGCTGACAGATGCAGATATTCTGCATAAAAACAATGTACTGGCTCATGGTTACAGAATATCATTTTATCTTTAGTTAATATATTTGACAGTGTAGCCTCCTGTCAGAATCTCTGGAGATAACCACATGCTTAATCCAAACTAGCTGAAGTCAAGGCATGCCATGAAGTATATAATAAACATTATTTTTATAGTCATATATGTATATACTTCTGTATATATTTCTGAGTCTATCTTAAAAGGTATGAGTTCATACTGATGATCTCAAATTACAGTTCAACACTACAGGGTTCAATTCATTTTATCATTTCCCCTTTCCATATTTATAATTTTTTCCTAATAGAAATTTAGCTCTCATTATGAAAATATAATTACATAGTCTTAGACCATCTACATCAAAAGCAGTATGAGAATTATTGAGAAAACAATTGTGCTAAGTAGAAGTATTTGTTTAAAATACCTTTTTTCTTTAGACTGAGAATATATGACTTGTTTAATTTTCTTCAGCATTGATTGTGATCTTTATTTGAAATACAGTTAAGTTCATTTGCTTCTGTTTGCATTCCACCCCACTTTTCATCCTTAATTATATATGTCCTTTTCTGAATACATGAAATGTTATTACAAAAATCAGAGCTGTGCAAGGATGTTATAATCCACAATTGCTACTCTTGCAGCCTTTTTACGCCCATCTTTTCCATTCCATTCTTTCTTATCCTCTGGATATAACCAGTTTTATTAGTAAAGTTTATAGATGCCTATTTTCTTATTTCTGTTTTTTTCACAAACAGTAGCTTTGTAGTGATGTTTTTCTGTACTTTGCTTTTGTTTTTATTTAACCATGTATTAGGAGGGTAACTCCACATCGGTTCATAGAAATCCTCCTCATTCTTTTTTACAAAAGTAGGAGACTTCTGTACCATAGTTAATTTAATTGTAATGGCAGTTAGATAGTTTATGTAAGGGCAATTAGATAGTTTCCATTATAATGAAATTACAGATAGCGCTACAGTGACTAGCTTATGCCTGTGTTTTCCTATTATTAAGTATATACCTTTGATATAAATGCTTAGAAGTAAAACTGCTAGATCAAGGCTGTGGATGGAAATTGCAAAATAAACTGCCCTGAAAAGGATCGAACCAATTTGTGTTTTCACCAACAATGTACGAATGTGCCTATTTTCCCACAGTCTCTCTAACAGAATAATTTTTTATACTTTGTGAATTTTGCCAGTATATTTAGTGAGAAATGTATCTCAAAATAGTTTTGCATTGTTCTAATTATGGGTTTAAACATGTCTTCACATGTTTACTGGTATAGTTCCTATCTTTAGGTGACAGATCATCTTCTTCTATGAGGTTTTTTTTATTTTTTATTTTTTTAAATGGCTCAATTTTTAAGGCTTTGTTGTAGATTAGGAATACTAGTCGTTTATCTGGGATATGTGTTTCTTATATTTTCTTCCAGTTAATTTTTTTTAACCACTCAAAAGTTTTTAGTTATAATTTTTTTAATTACATCTGGATTTTGAATCGTAGTTACAAACCCTCTCCCTATAACCAGGATATAGAGAAATATATTCATAGTTTTTTAAAATATTGTCTCATTTTGATTTTTTTACATTCTCAGTCTATTTGGACTTTATTTTTGTGTATGCTTTGAAGCATGGGTCTTATTTTATCTGTCCAAATGGTTGCCAGTTTTCCCAAGCTTAGTTTTAAAAGTCTGTCTCTTGGTTTGTTTCTGTAGTGGTAGGTGTCACCTTTTTTTTATAGAGCCTTAATGATATGTTTTAATGTCTCATAGTATTAACTCTCCTTCCCCATAGCTTTTCTTTTTCCTTGTTTATTTATAGAGTATTCCTTCTTGTTTCTTTTATTGTAAGAACTTTAGTATCAATTTTTCTAGCTCCGTAAAAAACTTCTTGGTATTTGTATTGTAACTGCCTTTAATTTATAAATTATCTTAGGGAGAATTGACATCTTAATTATATTGACTTGAGTCTAGGTTTTGCTCATTTCTTCATAAATTTATTTCTAAGAATTTTTTAAATGTTAGCTAAAAATTTGTTTTAAGTATAAATTTGAAAATTAAACTTTTTATTTTGAGATAATTATAGATTCACATGTAGTTGTAATAGGTTTAGGATCTCAAATCCCAAAATTAGAAATCCTAAATGTTCCAAAATTTGAAACTTTATTTTTTCTTTTTTGAGACAGAATCTCACGCTGTTTCCCAGGCTGGAGTGCCATGGTGTCAGCTTAGCTCACAGCAACCTCAAACTCCAAGGTTCAAGTAATCTTTTTTTCTCAGTCTCTCAAGTAGCTGGGATTATAGGCACCTGACCCAATGCCTACTGAATTTTTTTTTTTTTTTTTTTTT
>NW_003852411.1:17342574-17345685 GCF_000181295.1 Otolemur garnettii
TTTTTTTTCTATTTTTAGTGGAGACAGTGTTTGACTCTTACTCAGGCTGGTCTCAAACTCCTGACTTTAAGTAATCCTTCTGCCTTGGCCTCCCAGGGTGCTAGGATTCCAGGCACGAGCCACTGTGCCCAGCCAAAATTTGAACCTCTTAAATGCTAATATGATGCTTAAAGGACATGCTTTTTGGACTATTTTGGAATCTTGGATTTTGAATGTTCAACCAGTAAGTATAGTACAAATATTCCTAAGTATGGAAAGAGGTTAGTTTGCAAATCTTTCATCCCTTTCTGAGCATATATGCATTCCCAATATCTCAGTGTGTTCACTTGAAAGTTCATCTAATCTTGTTGGGAGGTTTATAGAGCTTAATCTCCAGATCCCACCTTCTTCCTGGAAATTAGTGTGTAGGGATGAAAGTTCCAACCCTGTAATCACTTGGTCTTTCTGGGGACCAGCTCCATCAGGAGACTTTCTAGGTGCCCCAATATAAGTTATCTTCTTAAACTTAGGTATTATAAAAAGTGACTTATTATGAATAACAAAAGATGCTGCTACCACTCAGGAAACTCAAGTGTTTTTGAACTGCATGCTGGGAACTTGGGTGAAAGACCAAATATATGTCTTATACCACAATTCCTTTAATGATATCTCCTTTGGTTTTTGATACTGATTTATTTTCTTTTTTATCCAGAAATGTTTATTTTTTCTCTTTTTAATAAACTCACTTTTAAAACTTTTTTGTTTTATATTGCTTTCTTTTTATTATTTTGTTTTAAATAGATATATATACTTAGCACATATTTTTGTTTCTTTAACTGAAACTTTAGTCCGTTCATTTAGATCTTACATTAAGTATGGAAAACTGTAATTTTCCCCTTTTAGCATTTTAATTGTGTCCCATGAATTTTGGTGTTTCTCCCCTCCCTAGTATCCTTGAATATGTAATCTTTTGCCCCTTCCCATATTGTTTATTTCGTATTATTTATCCATGCATGATTTAGAAATATGTTTTATGATTTCTAAATATTTTTGAATTTTTTCTAGATATCTTATCAATTTCTAATTAAATTGAGCTGTGGTCAGAAAACAGTCTTTATTATTTTAATTTTGTTAAATTTATTGGAAGCCATTTTAATTGCCCTGCATATATGTATGAATGAGTTGAAAGTGCTATATAGTTTGTTTAGATCATCTATTTTATTTATTTTTATTAAGTCATATACACATAGATCATGTATACATTAATGCATTTATGTACTCCATACTTTTATCAAACCAATTTATAATCACACTTTCATATGAAAGATAAATCATAGCTATCGCCCAGGATGTAGGAGGGAAGAGGGTAGATCATCCATTTACTTAGTACTATTAATTTCTGAGAGGAAAGTAAATACTATGATTTTGTTTCCTTCAATTTTGTCAACTTTTGTCTTGTGCATTTTGAAGCTTTATTATACACATTTGTAATTATGTGTTACAGATAAGAGATAGCTTTTATCAAATTATCCTCTTTATCTTTGGGAATATTCCTTGTCTTAAGGTCTCTTCTACCTGATATTAATATAGCTGCTCCAGTTTTCTTGTTTTAACTGTTTGCGTGGTATATCTTCTTTTATCTTTTTAACTTTTCATTTTAATTATGGTTTATATTTATATCCTTTTCAAAAAATATTTTGATAATCTCTACTTTTACCTGTATTGTATGTCTATGGACATTTAGTGTACTTACTAATGTAATATATCTGTTATCATTTGTTTTCTGTTTGTCTTTTTGTTTTCTTTGTTCTCCTTCCTTACTGCTTTTTATATTATTTGAATGTTTTATAATTCAATTTTAATTCATCTACTAGGTATACCACCTTCTTTGCATTATTTTTTAAATTATTCTGTTGATTACAATTTGTATCCTTAACTTGTTACAACCTCCTTAGAGTTGATTTTGTACCATGTCATCTAAAACACAAAATTTCAGCAGTTTATAGTTCCATTTTCTTCCCACTTCTTATATTTTTTACGTTATAGTTGTAGCATAATTTATGTCAACTCTGCATAACTTACAAATTCTATAATGTCAAAAGATTTGTTTTAGTTCATGATATGCATTTTAAAGAAATTAGAAGAAATATATTACCTTCATCTTTACTGAAATATTTGCCATTTCCCTTTTTTCATTCCTTATTGAGCCTGTATATTTTCCTGTAGAGTTTTATAAGGATAAGAGCTAACTCAGCCTACACATGAAACAATGTTATCAGTACTTTTGGTTGAGATCCTCATTGTACTGTACTTTGATATGTAGATAAAGTACAGTGCGTACTTCCCACTTCATCCAAATTTAAAAGTTATTTTTGTGGCCTTATTTATTTTATTTATCTTTATCTTTTTATTTCAGGTTAATGTGAGGGTACAAACAACTAGGTTACAATATTTGCACTTGTTAGGTAGAGTCCCTCTTGTAGTTGTGTCCTGCACCTAAAAGGTATACTATATACCCTTATATTGTGCCCATTAAGTGGGAGCACGCCAATCCCTTCCCTCTTTTCCTCTCCCCCCAACTTGAATTGAGTTTTCTTATGTAGGCACATATTAGATCTTCTTCTGGCTTCGTATTAGTATTGAGTACACTGGATATTTGCTTTTTCATTCTTGTGATACTTTACTAAAGAGAATGTGCTTCAGTTTCACCTGGGTTAATACAAAAGATACATAAAGTCTCCATCTTTTTGCATGTTACAATTCTGACAAAGGTTTGATAACTAAGATCTATAGAGAACTCCAATTAATCAACAAAAAAAGAGCAAACAATCAGTGGACAAGAGACATGAATAGAACTTTTGTTGAGGAAGACAGATGGAATGGCTAACAAACATATGAAAAAATGCTCATCATCCCTAATCATTAGAGAAATGCAAATCAAAACCACCCTGGAAATATCACCTAACTGCAGTGAAAACAGCCTTCATTGCAGAGTCCCAAAGTTGCATATGCTGACGCCAATGTGGAGAGAGGGGAATACTTTTATGCTGTTGGTGGGACTACAAACTAATATAGCCAGTTTGCAAATAAGTATGGAGATTTCTCAAAGAACTCAAATTAGACCTCCCATTT
>NW_003852411.1:17345802-17353972 GCF_000181295.1 Otolemur garnettii
TTCACTTTCTGCTCTTAGAAAGATTCACTTGTACCCTTGTAAGATAAAAATTATTCTTTCATAAAGACATTTGCACTACATTGTTTATCGCAGCTCAATTTATAATTGCCAAGTTGTGGAAACAACTTAAATGCCTGTCAATCCAGGAATGGATTAACAAACTGTGATTTATGTGTACCATGGAATACTATTCAGACATAAGAAGATGGATACTTTGCATCTTTTGTTTTGGGGCCTTATTAAGGGCATCTCTGAGTGGAAACTGACTTTTATAAAACGTATATATGTATTTTTTTGTTACGAATAGTGGAGAAGAACAGAGTCTACCAATGGTATTTTGTACCATTGCCTTGATTTGTGCTAAGCAATCAGCAGTCTTTGCTTTTGCATCATAAGAACAAACATAAGCACAATGAAAATGGCAGATAATGTCTTAATGCTTCGACCTCACAAATTTCCTGATAAAGTCTTGGAGAACCACCAGGGGTCTGTAGCCATACATTGGATCATACTGTGATAACCACTGTTCTAAATAATGCAGATTTTTCTTTTAAAGCCAGTCTTTAGATCTGTTTATTTGAAAATATTTATATGTGCTTAGCACTTTGTTTTATTATATTGTTAATAGTCCTTGAATTTCTAAAGATTACTTATAGTATAAATAATGAGTAGTTTTTGTTTTGTGTTAATTTGTGAAATTAATTTGAGAAGAGATATTTATATATAAGAAAATATTCAAGTTTCAATTGCCAGTACAGAACACTTGGCTTTATTTAGAGTAGGAGTCTCTTCTTAGTGGAATTGACAGGGAGCTTTGCTATGGTGAGTCACTACTTTTATTATACAAATGCTGATTTCATTGGTCTTTTGAAGATCTCATTTCTATTATATTCTCTGCCACTACTTTATGAAATAGAATATTCAGTTTTAAGTGCTTTTCTTAAAAAGCATTTTCATTTTACTTGGATTCATTGGGAATTAAATTTATAAATTTTTTTATAATTTACAAGCTGACACTAAATGAATATTTTATACAATCATCTCATTTGTTCTCTTATCTACAGAGTATGCTTGCTAACTTTCCAGCATTTATTTGAGGACTTCTTTTTAAACCTTTTCCAGTGACCAAATAAGATAATTTATATGCTTCTATTTTTGCTTTGGTAAAATTTGATTATTTTTGAGTTTGGTGAGTGTGGCCATTTTCCTTTGGGCCAGTTTGGATAAATTAACATAGTTATTGAGTATTTCCTTTGGATTTGTAGCCACATTTATATCTACTTATAGCCTATATATCTTTTCTTGGGATTATGCTCTATTTGATGATTGGACTTATGGACTATCTGGAACCAATTTGTATTTTTTAAATATTTATTTCTGTTTGCACATTTTAATCCTTTTATATTAGTGTTATTTGAGATTTTAGTAATTAAACTGATGTATGAAAATGAGCCAAGCATTAGTTTTGAAGCAACCATTATTCTTTTGTGCCTTTCCTTTTTACATTTACCATGACATTTTTCCTTCATTCTAAATAATTCCTTCAAATATCTCTTCCAATTTGTGAATTCTGTTTTTATTTTCTCCACTTGTAGTGGTCCCTAGGCTTTATTCTCCAAATTCCAGTTTAAGCAATTGTTCTTGTGTAGGTAGTTATTTGTTCCCAAATAAAGTATTGTCCCCTTGTCCTTGTTCCATCCCCCCTCCCAGCTGCTGCTCTTTGTTTACCATCACCTGAGTTCAGCTTCCTGTTTGTTTTGTTATGTCTTTGGAAATTATCTTTCTTATGAATGAAACAATGCTTTAAAGTGTGATTCTCATCTCCCATCTACTTTTATTAAAGCAGAGGTGCATTATAGTATGCACTGTAATGCCTTAGTAGTTCTTTAATAACCATTTTGTTTAAGAATTGTCTCATCCTTTCTGTTATAAACATGTTGTAGGTAATATTTATATTAGAATCACAGATTTTTGCTTATGTATAGGATTTATATGCTAACGTTTCAAATGTGTTACCTTTGTCTATATCTATTTGATTTTATTATTTTGTTCTTCTGATATGTCAAGTTTTTTTCATATATATTACTGCCTCTTAATCTAATAATCAAGATTAAATCAATATTTTCTATAATCAAGAACTATTTCTGTAATTCAGAGGGTGTAAGGCTACAATATGGGGATGATGAAAATCTAATTATTTTCTATTTGATAATTGTTTCTAACAATTTCTAGATATGATATTAAAATTCCCCAAATTTTAAATTTTAGAATAGCACTTATGATGGATTCTGTTTTCATTTAATTTGGGGAATTAAAGGTGTTTCTCATTTCAGTCTTGTAAAACTAGTGTTCGGCACTTATTTGTTAGATCATTTTTTAGTTTTAATCATTCTGTAAATAAGCTTGGTTCCTGTTTTCACTTTAAAAGTTAAAAAATATGATCTCAGAACTATAATTTTTCATCATTGTCAATTTATTGTGATGAACTTTTGAAACTAAGTATGCAAGCTATGCAAAAGAAGGATATTGTTTATTCTACATTATAAGTATCTTTTCTTATTATCACCTCAGACAAAGAAACAGCCGTGGTATAACAGCACACTAGCCTCGAGACGGAAACGACTCACTGCTCATTTTGAAGACTTAGAGCAATGTTACTTCTCTACAAGGATGTCTCGTATCTCAGGTACATGTTCAGCCCTTCTGTTAAAATGTCTCAGATTGATATTTCAGATCTGTTTCTAGAGTTTTATGCTGGATTTCTGGGAAGTCCTAGATGCAGAGTGAAAGTATTGTGTTTTTAATTTTTTCTAGCAGAGCATTATTCTTAGTGATCTTGGAGAATATTGCCTTTTAATGGCTATTTTCTCTTTTCCATTGGGAATTTTTTTTGACAAGAAAAAGAAAATTTTTTATTGTAATATTTTACATGTTGATGGGTATATGTGAATGTTTTTTTTTTGGCTGGGGCTGGGTTTGAACCCACCACCTCCGGCATATGGGGCCGGCGCCTACTCCTTTGAGCCACAGGTGCCACCCCCGTGAGTGCTTTTTACACACATAGAATCTGTAATGATCAAGTCAGGGTATTTGGGGTATCCATCACCTTGAGTACTTATTTTCATGTGTTGGTAACATTGCAAGCCCTCTTTTCTAGCTACTTTGAAATATAACAAATCATTGCTAACTATAATCATTTTATTCTTCTATCAAAACATTAGAACTTATTTCTTCTACCTAACCATCAGTTTATTTGGGGATTTTTTAAAGACAGAACCACACTCTGCTACCCAGGTTGGAATGCTGTAGTGTCAGCCTAGCTCACAGCAACCTCAAACTCCTAGGCCCAAGTGATCCTCCTGCCTTAGCTTCCTGGGTAGCTGGTAGTACAGGTTCCTGCCACAATGCCTGGCTAATTTTTCTATTTTTAGTAGAGATGGACTCTCACTCTTGCTCAGGCTGGTCTCAAGAGATCCTCCTGCCTCAGCCACCCAGTGTGCTAGGAATTTTTAATTTTATTTAGTGAGCTACCTAAAGTTAAAGAGAAATAAGCCATGAATATATAGCTAGCAAAAATAAGTTCCATTTAGTTGCCGCCTATTAAACATCAATAATATTTTGTGCTAAGAATAAAAGGATCAAAGAACTGATCTTACTGTCAAAAAGTCTTGCAAATCTAGTGGGAGAAAACAACAGATAAATAATTCTTTGTGGTATTATGTATTATATGTAGAGATATTATGATAATAGTAGATATTATTATGCTCTATTAACATAATATCCACTAATACAACTGGGAATGAAAAGCCAAGTTGAAAATATGGAGAGATATAAGGGAATGATCAGTGTAAAAATTTCCATGGAGTAATATTTGGGCTGGGCTAGTATGAATTATCTGAAAAAGATAATTAGAAACATGTTCAAAATAGAAGAAATAACATAAATATGATAGTGTAGGATATTTTGGTGCTGTAGAGAAGTAATATGACTTTATCTCTTTTTGTTACCTCTCTGTTCTCTGGCCTTTTTCAGTGTCTTTGCTCATTGATGAAGTAGGGACACTGATACCATCCCTAATGGGTTTTATAAGGGTTATAGGTTATATATAGTAAACAAAATGTTTGGTACACCTTAGGTGCTCAGTTTATATATCATTAGTAGTATACCTGTTCAGAAAGAAGACTACCAAGGAAAAGATGTCTGATATTTTATTCGTTGTTAAAAGTGGGCCTTGGTTTTCTCTTGAATAAACATACTTATATTATGATCTGTATATTGTGTAGATCCTTCAGACAAATTGCCTCAGAATTGGTGGTGGAGGGAAAAATGTATTAGATTTACAAAGCCTTCTTCCTAAGAAGACTAAATGGGAAGCCAGGATTTGTTTGTGTGTTTGAAATGACTGATAAACAGTTTTTACAAATGGAAAGCTTTTAGTTATTGCCTGAGAACTGAGCCCTTTTTAGAGCCTCTGTATTAGTCTATAAACCTAAACTATAATAGAAAGTTGTTATTGAAAATGACTTGAAACTTGCATTCTTACTAGCGGAGTTCATGTTAACTCGTTCATGTTATTTGTTGGTATAATGTTTAAAAAGAACTATAGACAAGTAGCAGACATTTCATAAAAATAAAAAGATAGGACTGGTTGGGGTGCTGGCCCCATATGCTGGAGGTGGTGGGTTCAAACCCAGCTCCAGCCAAAAAGAAAGCTGCAAAAAAAAAAAGGACAGAGATTAGGATAGGCTAACATTATTAATAATTTTTAAGTCACTAGCAGTATAGACAGGATATAGAATAGTAAAAGAAATCACAAGTCAATTTAATTTATTTCTGGTAAGGGTAGCTCTACTGGACAGTAGAATAAGATAAAAAACCAAGAGGAAAATTAGATAGATTTTTGTTTTGGAAGTTGGTGTCTCACTCTGTTGCCCAGGCTGGAGTACAGTGATGTGATTACATCTCAACAGTACCTCTTGAATTCCTGGGCTCTAACAGTCATCCCACTTTAGCTTACCAGATAGCTGAGACCACAGGCATGAGCCACCATACCTTACTAATTTTTAGAATTTTTTTTTGTTTGTTTATATTTTTTATTTTTGAGACAAGAGTCTTACTATCTCACCCTCGGTAGAATGCTGTGATGTCATAGCTCACGGCAACCTCCAACTCTTGGGCTTAAGTGATTCTCTTGCCTCAGCCTCCCGGGTAGCTGGGACTACAGGTGCCCACCACAACACCCAGCTATTTTTCAGTTATAATTGTCACTGTTTGGCAGGCCCAGGCTGGGCTCGAACTCACCAGCTCCAGTGTTTGTGGCTGGTGCCCTAGCCGCTGAGCTACAAGCGCTGAGCCAGAATGGTTTTTTTTTTGAAGAGATCACCTCTCACTATGTTGCCCAAACTGGTCTCTAGCTCCTGGCCTTAAGTGATCTCCTGCCTCAGCCTCCTGAGTAGCTGGGGTTGTAGGCATGAGTCACCATGCCTGGCTTAGATAGATTTTTATGTGTGTGGCTGTAGCTTCTTTGTACTTAAAACATGTCTCTAATTTTCAGGAATAGCGTATTAATCTTAATCTAATTTGCACATTTGCTACCATAACATAATTGCCAAATTTGAAGTTCTCCTATTGCCTTTGACTATAAGGGGGAAATTTTAAGTTCTCAATTAAGGGCTACCTAAGAGGTTGATTGTCCTTGGCTTATTTTCAAATGAAAATCCATAACTCCACCTCCCTCCACAACTTTTATTTCT
Organism: Otolemur garnettii; assembly: GCF_000181295.1. NCBI lineage: Eukaryota > Metazoa > Chordata > Mammalia > Primates > Galagidae > Otolemur > Otolemur garnettii. The sequence continues at coordinate 17,351,556 of NW_003852411.1, forward strand.
AACTTTGAAAATGAGAGATGAATATTAAGTTGTTAATATCTTGGATTCATAATTGTAATTGAAAGAGGAAGTAAATTATGAAGCTTTAGGAGAAAGAAAATAGATGACAAACACACTTTTACTAATAACTGTGTAATTAGGACAACTGATATATACCAGCAAATATGTTATGGATGTTAATCATAAAACACCAAACAAAATTCTGCCTTATCATGGCCAGATATGTGAAAACCAATTTCTGTACTTTCACAAAAAGTAACTAATTTTACTGTTTTCTTTATAGTTTGTGTTTAAAGTAGGTATTATTGAGCTTGTATGAAAAGCAGGAGTTCAGTTAGCTTAGAAAAAGATTATAATCTTCAACATAATACACATTCTGGAATACTTGATCATTTTATATACTTAGGAAGTAATGTCAGAATGTGAAAGAATAGAATATGGCATGAAAAGAGTTTTTAAATGAATAAATCAGTTGTCTTCTCAGTATTTATTAGGTTAAATAACTTACAGTAGTAGGATTGCCTGTTTAAAAAAATTAGCTATTACATCCAAACTCTTCTGTAGTGTGGTTGATGACTTCTTTCAGAAAACCATGTTTTACAAGTATTCATGATGTGCTGAATTTCCTGAAAATAATTTTTATGGAGCAGGAGCTTTATCTCAATGTTATTATGATATTGTATACTACTTATCTTTTTTGCTGTTATTAGAATGGAAGCACTACTAACTTGGACTTTTTTAATCTAGGTTGTTAGATTTGCTTGCTGTTTAAATCTTTATAATATCAGGGACAAAAATTTCCTTTTCCTCAAGTAATTGTTACTTGTTTTTCTTTTTAATAATTGTTAGATAAATTTCTTCATGCAAACATTATCTTGAAGATAATGTAAATTCTGCAGATAAATAAATTCTTTATGTATTATAAAATCATGTAACTCTTTTGACTTAATGATTGTTACATCTTAATTCCATTATGTCTGTAACTTTCAGATGACATTTAAGAAGGGAACTCGTAGAAGTTTACCTTGAAAAAGTTGTATTATGTATGTATATGAGCTTAAAATAAGGAAAAAGCTGTGAAAAGAGAAACTTTTGTCAGTTGCAGTCTAGGAAGCTAAAGTACACGTTATTTTTTCAATCCTTTGTAAAGGAAAACAGAAGCCCAAACTTTAAACAGTTTTGAAAACCAATGAATTTTTTTTTTCATTTGTGCTTTTACTGTAGACCTGCTTCTAGATTGGAGACTAGATATTGTCAGGTACTTAATAATTTGATTTTATTATGTAAATCCCACATGATTTAGCTGTGAATAGTTTATTGAATGGATTTTACCCAAGTGATTCATAGTGTTCTGTTGGATGGGATTATTGTTTCCTTTATTCTACTGAGACATTTGAGTAAGACTTTATTTTTTCTTTGGTAAAAGTACTTTTGGATAATGTGAACATTTTGTTTTGTTTTAAGAGATAATTATTCATACATTGCAGTTTTCTATTGCCTTCCTGCAATAAGATTTGAAACACTTCAAAGTATTACACAAACATTTATTTAAAAACTAGTTTTCATCTAAAATGTGTTTATTAAAAACTGTAAATAAACATGAGCATAAATATGTGTCCCTGTAAACATGTTCCTTCAAACAAAATAACCCATTCAGTATATATAATCCTCATTCCATCTTCATTTTCTTCAGTGATAAAGGATTTTTGTTTTAATAAATAACTTTTTCTCAGCTGGTAGCTTTTTTATTGTTTTTGTTTTTCCAAGAAATTATTGCTGAAGGAATTCACAGTGGAAAGAGACAATGTCCTTCAAAGAACCACTAAGACATCTATTTATTAAAGCTGAAAGATCAGCTAATTAATTTGTACATATTAATCTCTCTAAAATTTTTTTGAATTGTTTTTATATATTAAATATAATTTTTTAGACTATGGACATTGCTCTTTGACTTATTTTGTAGTTCAGGCCATCAATTATATTTTGTTTTCTTCGAATAGATGATAGCCGAACTGCAAGCCAGTTGGACGAATTTCAGGAATGCCTGTCTAAGTTTACTCGATATAATTCAGTACGACCTTTGGCCACTTTGTCATATGCTAGTGATCTCTATAATGGCTCCAGCATAGTCTCCAGGTAAGTGTTGGGCATAGTTTTTTTTCTAGGAATATGTAGAATCTAATGAAATGGAGAAGCTGTTATTAATAGCATTATTGGTAAAAGCCTGTGTGTTGAAGTTAAGTTGCCTGAATGTTTTTATCCTGAATTTCTTCATCTCTAAAGTGGAACAATTAATAGTATACATTTTATAGGGTTTTAGTTTATCTTTTTTTAAAGCTGGAAATGACTTTATCTTATGGTATATGTGTGTTTTTGTAAACATATCTTTTGGGGAAGTTTGTATATCTTTTTAATTT
>NW_003852411.1:17354411-17359557 GCF_000181295.1 Otolemur garnettii
GCCTCATGTCCTCCTTTCTGCTGGCAATCATCCTCCCCCTCTTGCCTCCCACCTCCCCCATACTATTGTTTTATTGTTCTTATAAGCATGTCATTGCTTACATATTGATTTTGTATTAGTATGGAGTACATTGGATGTTTATTTTTCCATTATTGAAATACTTTACTAAGAAGAATTTATTTCAGCTCCATCCAGGTAAATGTAAAAGATGTAAAGTCTCCATCTTTTTTAATGGCTGAATAGTATATTCCATGGTATACATATACCTCAGTTTGTTGATCCATTCATGGGTTGATGGGCATTTGGGTTGCTTCCATGACTTGGCAATTATGAATTCAGCTGCAGTAAACATTATTGTGCATATGTCTTTGTGATAGAATGATTTTTGTTCTTCTGGGTAATGAGATTGCAGGATCAAATGGAAGGTCTACTTTTAGATCTTTGAGGATTCTCCATACTTCTTTCCAAAAAAGCTGTGTTTGCAATCCCACCAGCAGTATAGAAGTGTTCCCTTCTCTCCACATCCACACCAGTATTTGGTGTTTTGGGACTTTGTGATTTGGGCTACTCTTTCTGGGGTTAGGTGATATCTTAGAATGGTTTTGATTTGCATTTCTCTAATGATTAAAAATATGAGCATTTTTTCATGTGTTTGTTGGCCATTCATCTGTCTTTCTCAGAGAAATTTCTGTTCACACCTCTTTCCCAATTATAGAGGGGGTTGTTTGTACTTTTCTTACTGTTTAATTTGAGTTTTCTATAGTTAGTTATCAGGCCTATGTCAGATTGATAACATGCAAAAATCTTCTCCCATTCCAGAAGCTGTCTGTTTGCTTTGTTTGTGGTACCCTTAGCTGTGCAAAAGCTTTTTAGCTTGATCAAACCCCAGTTATTTACTTTTGGTGTTGCTGCATTTCCTGGAGGGGAGGAAGAGGTCTTCTTCATAAAGATTTTTCGTAGGCCAATATCTTCACATGTTTTCCTCACACTCTCTTCTAGAATTTTTATTGTTTCATGTCTTAAATTTAAATCTTTTATTCAACAAGAATCAATTTTTGTCAGTGGTGGAAGGTATGGGCACAGTTCCAGTTTTCTACATGGTAATAACCTGTTCCCCCAGCACCATTTGTTAAATAAGGATTCTTTTACCCATTGTAAGTTTTTGGTAGGCTTACCAAAGATTAAATGATGATAATGGCTAGGTTCATCTCTAGATTTTCTATTCCAAAGATCCTTATCTCTATTTTTGTGCCAGTACCATGCTGTTTTGATCACTATAGCCTTGTAGTATAACCTGAAATCTGGCAACGTGATGCCTCCAGATTTGTTTTTATTTCTAAGAACTGTATTTGCTATTTGGGTTTTTTCTGGTTCTGTATAAATGGAAGTACAGTTTTTTTAAGTTCTTTAAAATATCACATTTGTGATTTGATGGGGATTGCATTGAATCTATAGATTGCTTTGGGTAATATGACATTTTATATTATGTTTGTTCTTCCCAGCCATGAACATGATAGGTTCTTCCATTTGTTGACATCTGCTATTTCCTTTCTCAAAGTTTCATAATTCTCTTTATAGAGGTCTTTCACATCTTTTATTAGATATAATCCCAGGTATTTCATCTACTTTGATGCTATTACAAAAGGAATAGAATCTTTGGTTTTATTCTCAACTTGACAATTATTGGCATATACAAAACAAAGAAATAATGGACTTAACACCGTAGACCAAATGGACTTAACAGACATTTATAGAACATTTTATCCTAAGAGAATTGAATACCCATTCTTCTCATCAGCCCATGGGTCATTTTCTAAAATTGATGATATCTTAGGACTCAAGACTAACCTCAACAGATTCAAAAGAATAGAAATTTGTCCCCTGTATCTTCTCAGACCATCATGGAATAAAAGTTGAACTCAACAGCAATAGAAATACTTCATACTCAAATAAAATCATTAAAACTAAATAACCTTATGCTGAATAATAGCTCGGTCATAGACAAGATCAAAAACAAGATCATTAGATTTCTGGAATTCAGTGATAACAAAGCCACAAACTTTCAAAACCTGTGGAATATTGCAAAAGCAGTCCTTAGAGGGAAATTTGTGGTATTAGATGCCTTCATCAAGAAAACAGAAAGAAGGCAAGTCAGCAATCTAATAGGCCATCTCAAGAAACTGGAAAAGAACAACAGTCTAATTCCAAACTCAGCAGAAGAAAAGAAATAACCAAAATTAGAGTAGAATTAAATGAAATTGAAAACAAAAGAATTTGGAAGATGAGCAAAACAAAAAGTTGGTTCTTTGAAAAGACTAATAAAATTGGTAAAACCCTTTTGTAGACTAACCAGAAACAGAAAAATAAAATCTCTAATAACTATAGTCAGAAATGATAAAGGGGAAATAACAACAGATGCCACAGAAATACCAAAGTTTCTCAACAGTTACTGCAAAAAAACTTTAATTCCAGAAATATGAAAATGTAGAGGAGTTGGATCACTATCTGGAAGCACAATACCTTCCAAAACTCAGCTGGATTTGAAAATTTTGAATAGAGCAATATCAAGTACTGAAATAGTAGTTTGTTTTGTTATTATATCTGTTTCTGGTTTTGGTAGCAAGGTATGCTCTCTCAAGTATTCCCTTGTCTGCAGTTTTCTAGAAGAATTTGTACAGACTTGGTGTTATTTCTTCCTTAAATATTTTGTATAATTCTCCAGTGAAGCTTCTCAGGGAATTTTTAACTACAAATTCAATTTCCTTAAGACATTTAGGGTTATTCAGATTAGCCATTTCTTCATTTAGCATTATCAGATGTTGAATTTTAAGAAATTTGTCCAAGTCATCTGGGTTGTTGATTTTATTTGCACATAGTTCATAATATTGCCTTATTATTCTTTTAATATCTTTAGATTCTATGATGATGTTCTTTGTTTCATCCCTAATTTTTTTTCCTTTACTTTTTCCTTAAATAGTCTAGCTTAAAAATTTATCACTTTTATTGATTCTTTCAAAGCACCAACTCTTGGTTTTATTGAAACTCTATATTTTTCTCTTTTCTGTTTCATTGATTTTTGCTCTTTATTATTTCCTTTCTCTGCTTTCTTTGAATTTCATTCACTCTTACTTGCTAATCTTTTAAGGTATAAACTGAGGCCATTTAGTTGACATCTTTTTTAATACAGGCATTCTGTGCTATATATAAATTTACCTGTAAGCCTAGATTAGCTGCATCATACAAACACTGTTGTGATATTTTTTCATTTTCATTCAGTTCAAAATTTTTTAGCTGTTCTTTTTATTAAATATTTTTAATTAACAAAATTACATGTATTTATCATATACAGCATGTTTTAAGGTGTCTATCAAAATATTTATAATTTACATTTTGATTTTTTTCTTTGACCCATTGTTATATATACGTACAGTATATGTATATATGTGTGTGTGTATACATATATATGTGTGTGTATTATTTTTTTAAGAAATACAGTCTCACTGTGTTGTCTAGGCTCAAGCAGTTCTCCCATCTCAGCCTCCCAAATAGCTGGGACTACAGGTACATGCTTGACAAGTCCCAGCTTGATTTATATTATTTTTATTTTGCCATCAGCTGGATGATCATTATTTTAAAATGTTTAATAAAAATTTCTAGTACACACAAATAGAGAAAATGGACTAACAGTTCTTCCCATAACCATCACCTAGATTTAGCAGTGATTCGGATTTGATATACTTTAGCCTTTTCATTCTTATTTTGGATTTTTTTGATTTAATGTTATAAACCAAATTCCAGATCCTGTGTCATTTAACCCTTACATAGTTAAGAATCTCCATCTCTTGAAATGGACATTGTAAAAAACCACATCACTATATCCCATCTAAGACAATAGCAGTAGTCCTTGGTATCATCAAATTACTAGTTGGTGTTCAAATTTCCTAGAATGAATAAACCTTAATAAGATGTTTTTGATGCAGATCAAGAATTTGGAAAGTTTTAACTTAACAAATATTACTAAAACTTTGGAGGCTTTTCATTGGCAGTACTAAGTATTTATGTATATGAAAATTAAGCTTGAAATTTAAGTCATTAGCTATAGAGACTATTTCAAGAAACCTTTTATTATACTCTACCAGCTATTTAACTCAGTAATGAATAAGACAAAAATCTCACATTCATTTCTCTTCCTGTATGTTGACAATGTGAGTTTTCCTTATGCACTGGACTGAGTAAAATTTAAAAATATAACAGGATTTTAGGTAATTTAATTACATAATTTATTTAACAAAAAGTCGTTTACAACTTAATGTGGGCTAGGCAAAGTGTATAACCATAAACAGGCCAGATGTGATACTTCGGTTCAGGAGAACTCACCATCTTCTTTTAGTGCTTTCATGGAAAAATATAAGAATAGTTTATGAAACAATTTAGCTTGAAGAAACAGGGTAACATTATCACCTAATTTGTTTACTACTGTTAAGAACATATACTTACATACTACTGTTAAGAAGTGTTTTGAAAGACTTCAGCTTGTGAAGTGGTTTATTTTATAATAGTGACCTAATATTTATAACAGTAAATTGTAATTATGTGATAACTATACCCAAGCTAAAATGTAATCAGTATTAAAGCTCTCTTGTAATGTTGATTAATGGCCCTGACCATTGTGAATTCATCCCGTCTTGTATTTTCTTCTTTATTAACACATTAACTGCTATGTGAGTTATATTTAACTTGCTAGTTTTGAGCCTATGGCCTTGTGAAACATATAGAACTGATAGATTAGGCAGGCAGGTTAGTGGCATGCCTGTGCACTGTGAAACCTCTTCTCATTGTTTTTGTTGTCAGTCAGCACTTCTGCCTCACCTCCATCTCCCCCACCTCCTGAAGCCCTGCTCCAGTTGGCCTCCCCAGTATGCAGCCATACATGTGGGACTACTGTGTTCTCTGATTACCATACTGTTAGTATGCAGTCATGTGACAATGTTGCACATACATAGGGAGTATAATTCAGAGGTTATCATCGAGAACCACCCAAGGTCCACTCAAGGGACAACTAAATATTTGTGGAATGGCAAAAGACTAAATTCTCAGAAACAAATAAATATGTTGTGTGGTCTGCAGTGTAAAAATTCAATTCTAG
>NW_003852411.1:17360714-17366901 GCF_000181295.1 Otolemur garnettii
ACATTATCTCAATTATTAGACAATAGACAAGATACAGAAATGGATGGCCTATGAAGTTCACCACCCATAAATACCAGACGGTCCTAGATTTACAGTAGCAAATAATGGAAAGGAAAGATTATACTTACTACATTCTTCTTACACTTAAAAATGATGTCACATTTTCCTTTTTTTCTTACATTAGATGTTTAGTAGCCACCAGAGAGGAATGGTTTGAAACTGTGTAGTTTAAACTCACTCAGTATTTAGTAGTAATGATTGTTTTTGGAATTCTCTGTTTTAATTTTGCATAGATTGTTTTGGTCAAAATTGTTATATACTCTACCTCCAGAGATTACTTCAACTTTTGTGCTTGTTTGCTCAGATTTTTGTAATACCAGGCATTAGTAAATTCCTAAGAAGAAAATGATTATTGCATTCATCAATGCTAGATCACTTTTTACACCAGTAATGTAGTGTTTGCCTGCTCTTTTTAAAATACCATTATAAATATTTTACATGAACTCACTAACTCATTTCATCCTTACATGAATCCTATGTGATAAGGTACTGCTATTAATCTCATTTTACAGATGAGGAAACTGAAGTAGAAAGAAATTTTTTAGTTTTGTCCAAGATCAATACAGTGCCAGTAATGGACAGAACTGAGGAACTGAGATTTGAACCTAGGCATACCTTAGTTCTAGTGCTCTTTTGGTCACTTCAGTCTCTGTTGAAACCTCACAAAAAGTTGCAGAAAACACTTCAGAGACACACAGAAAGAAAAAAGGAAATTAAACTTTCTGAGGTTCTGATACTGTATCCCTATTTTACTGTCTTATCTAAGTAGGGCTTAAAATTTACTCTCTTTTGAATTTTAATATGGATATTACACCTATATCAGTTTTGCCATAGTTTGATGAAACTATTCAAATTAAATTTGTTTTTAAAGTGTGGCTAGTTACAAGTATTGTTTTGCTGTATTTTAATTTATAATAACAGCAAATAGTGATCCAGATACAGGGTAGCTTTTAATATATTCTTGGTAGAATGTTTATGAGCTTTAAATTTGTTCTTAGAGACAGACCTCCATGTAATTATTGGCTTGTTTTCTAAGGAATGGGTACGACTTTAAATACAACCCAAGTACTTTTTTTGTCATAAGATATTTCTATTATTATCATAAGAGTTGTTAGCCATCTGGGGTTGTGGTGAGATATGATATGAATGGGAGTACAGAAGAAAGAATTTCCTCCCAGAATCTTGCCTAGGATCAATCTTTTAAAGTAGTTATTTTTTAAACTGTGTTTTAGGCTGGAAACTTCATCTGGGCAGGGGTCTTATCTGTCTTATTTCCTGCTGCATCCTCATGTATGGTACATGGTAGGTGCTCAATAGCAAATATTTGTTGAATGAATGCATGAATCAATGGAAAACTGGGCTATTCGGGAAGGATCTGGAGCAAGTAGGGCTCTAGTAGTTGTCCATATGTGTCTACATGTTTGCTTGCTAATCAAATATTGATCAAAGTTAAGTATTCCTTTGAAGAAAGTGTCCTAGGCTAAAAAAGAAGTTTGTGAATCACCAGTGACAATGACAGAAATAGAAATTCATGCTAATGACTTAAAATAGACAAACAAATAGAAGATGGTTATTTCATTACATTGTAGAAACTCAAATGTTGAGTTTCTTCTGTGACAATTCAGATATTCAAGATATAGGTTTAAAAATGAAACAAAGAATCTAAACTTAAACTTTGGAAATCACTGCATATGTTCCCTTCCCTCATAACTTTGGTCTTAAAATTTCCCTGTTCTCATATCAATTCTTCTTGCTTTTCCTATTTTCATTTGCCTTTCAAAGTCTCTTGTTAGTAGCATAGAATAAAACCATAAGCCAGTGGTTCTCAACCTGTGACCCACAGGTTGGGTCACAACCCCTTTGTAACAATGAAAATACATTGCGGCATTAGGAAGGTTGAGAACCCCACTGCCATAAGCTAAAATAATACTACACGTATTCCTACAAAGCAAGCATTAGTTAATTGTGAAGGTTTCTCACAAAGCAGTGTGTGGTATCCGAGAGATAATAGTGGGACTAATGTCTCCAAACCACATTTTAAGGTTGTACTCATTAGTGTGAAACATGGAATAGGCTTAATTGGAAGGCAGTTGCCATACATGCTTATGACTTTTTAAAATAAAGCTCTAGCTTTTTGCCTAGAAAATCTTTCTGTAAATCCAGTTATATATTTGTCTAAAGTAGTTTGTTATTTTAATTTTTTTATTATCACTATTTACACCAGACAGCTTAAGTGCTTAATGATGTACATGATAGTGGGGAAGACAAACCCTTAAGCCCCTGTATAGAATAAAGTATTGTAAGTGTCTTGAAATGACAGAGTATAATACGGGGAATGAATTGGACAGAAGCAAGAGTGGAAGTAAGGAAATCCAATATACAGGGTGGAATTCGTGTGCAACTTAAAATAGTTGTACTTTATGTGTGACTGTAAAAGGATAAGATTACATGATGAGAATGATTAAATTTATGGACTGTGGAATTTAAGCTGAATACTGAAGGAAATAAAGCTAGAAGCAGGCTGAGAGACAGGCAAAAGGTAGTAGAATCAGTTGTATGGAAGTCAAAAATAATTGTGGTGAGAATAATGAATGAGAGAACGAGAGTGGTATGAATATTGTGGTCAGAAAGAAGTGTTTTCATCTTTGGTATAGAATACTTCTTCATCTTTCTACTTCTGGTACTGGGTAGTCTATTTGATATCTAATGTGGGTTCTTGTTTATGTATTCATTAAATAACAAATAACTAAAATTCAAAGTAGAGAATAATAAATGCTTATGGAAATCTGATAAAATGCTATAGGATTTGACTAAAAAGGGCTCATTAGTCTATAACTTTTATTTTCCTAGAGACATTTGCAATGGTTTTTAAAAGCTCTTTGTCCTGAATTTCTATAGATTATTCTGTCTATATTTGATTTTTAAGATTGGTAGTGACACTAACATACTTTCTTTTATTGTTTTATTCTGTCTAAAACTATGTCATTTCTTGGAGAAGTTTGTGGTGAAAGTAGTAATGGATGTTAAAAGACTGGGTTATCATTGCACTTAGCAAGTTTAAGAGGAAGATTATTTTTGAACTTTTCTGGATAAAACATATGGAGGAAAAATAAAATAATTATTCACATATAGGCAATTATATTGACTACCTCTATAGGAGAAGCCCTTTGTAAATCTTTAGAGTACAATTTCTTATTTGAAATAGGGGACAGAAGGACCAATATGAAGGAACAAATTGTCGTGTGGTTTGGAACTTTTATCTCTCCTAATATCTAGCTTAACTAGAAATTAGTGGACCAAAAGCAAATAAAACTGTAGAAGTCCTAGAAATAGTCTCAAATAATTTCATTATTTAAATGAGATGAAATGAGAACTTATTTGAATTATTGTAGCATCTTGTGTGGTACAATACAAAGTAAATGTTAGACAATATTCTTTTTTTTTTCAGATTTACTAATCTGCTTTTAGGGTAGTGCCTCAGAATCAACTGGAGAGGTTATTAAAACACAGATTATAAATAAATTATAGACACTTTTTTTTTTGAGACAGTGTCAAGCTGTCCCCCTGGGTAGAGTGCCATGGCGTCACAGCTCACAGCAACCTTAAACTCTCGGGCTTAAGTCATTCTCTTGCCTCAGCCTCCCAAGTAGCTGGGACTACATGTGCCTTCCACAGCGCCCAGCTATTTTGTTGTTGTTGAAGTTGTCATTGTTGTTTAGCTGGCCCAGTCCAGATTTGAACCCACCAGCCTTGGTACACATGGCCAGTGCCCCTGAGCTATGGGTGCTGCCATAAATAGACATATTTAATGATAGGATACTTTAAATTAGATCAGATCTCAGTCCAGGACAGCTTAAGTGAACCAAAAACAAATAAAACTGTAGAAGCCCTAATAATATGATTAACAAGCTAGAACACATATACAAACATTTTTAAAGAATACACTTTCTTTTTTTGTTTTTGTTGTTTTTTGAGACAGAGTCTCACTGTGTTGTCCTGGGTAGAGTGCCTTGTTATAGCTCACAGCAACTTCAAACTCTTGGGCTTGAGTAATCCTCTTGCCTCAGCCTCCCAGGTAGCTGGACTACAGACACCTGCCTCAACGCCTGGGTAGTTTTTCTGTTTGTAGTAGAGATGCGGTCACACTCTTGCTCAGGATGGTTTTGAACTCCTGAGCTCAAACAATTTACCTGCCACCCTTCCCACCATACCCAGCTGAATATACTTCCTTTTAAACTATCTCTGGAACACCAGAAAATGTGTATGATCTAGACCATATACTAAACTTCAAATTAAAGAAAATAAAAAGAGCAGAGACAGCATCTTTTGATCACAGTGTGTTAAGATCAGACATGATAACATAGAAAATTTCTATCACATGGAAATTAAAAGCTATTTTGGACATTCTTTTATCAAAATAGAAATCAGACTATTGTAATGAAACTTCTGTGTATTAGAACCTATGGGACATAGCTAAAAGTACTCAGAACAAAATTCCTTTCTGGAAACGAATTAACTAATAAAGGAATTATTGATGAATTTCTGATAGAGAAGAAAAAATGAAATAAACTCAGTAAGTACCCAACCAAAGAAGTTAGAGAAAGAATAAAATAAACTTAAATAAAGTAGAAGAAGATTAAATAAGATAAATGTAAAAATAGGAATGCATTACAAAAAACAACAAATCCATGAGCTTTTAAAAATAAACCAAAGGTGTAAATTGTTAGTTAACCTAAAGGAAAACCAAGCAAAATAAGATGTTTTGCAGGGTATTCAGAAACTCGATTTAGAACAGGTTAAAATGCCTGTTAGATTAAAATTGGAGCTATCAAGTAGACATCAGGCAGTAGTAAAAAGAGAGTTCTGCTTTGGGAGACAAACACTTGATAGTTATTGTGTACTGTTTAGATATAAAGCTGTGAGACGGCAGAGAAGTCTAGATAGATAAAAAGGAGATGAGGTATAAGGACTTAGCTCTAATTTCAGTATGAAAGTGAGAGGGAATGATCAAAGTAGACTCTGATAAAGCTGTCAGAAAGGTGAAGAAAATCAACTCTACTTAGAAAGAAGTGATCATTTATGTGGTTTTGTTTTTATTCAAGGAAGGTAAAATTAGCTGTTATATTCATTGTTGACCTTGATATATAACATCTTTGGTGTTGGAGACAAAAGCTTGATTCCACTGGTTTAAAGAAAATGGGAAGAAAAGATTTGGAGTAAGTGATTATGGATAATTTTTTTTTTTTTTACAAAGTTCTGCTATTGAGTGGTAGCTAAAATAGAAATAGTGTTGTAAGAAGTATTATGTTTTTTATTTAAAATGGAAGAAAAACATATCAAAAGGCTTATGGAAAAGATCTAGAATAGGTGGAAAAATTGATGATACATGGGTTATTCTGAAAGTTTTTTGATACACAAAAGTCAAGAAATATAAAATCCATATGGACAGAAACAAATGAAACCCTCTTGGTAACATCGATACACTGAGCAAATTGAAACTTGAATGGATGAATCAGAAAGGACTCTATCAATTGTGTTTCTTAGACATGAAATAATGGACATAACACAATCTATTTCAAAGCTTTTATTGTGTCCTATGTACAGAAGAGAGGTGTAGAATTTAGGAAACATTCCTTGAATAGGCAAGCAAGGATAGAATCTAGTGTACATGTATACATCTTGGTCAAATCTAGGAGCATGAATCATTCATTCAGAGTGACAAGAGAGGCCACAGAGGATATTAAAGAATAGTAGAACATCCACCTTCCTACATTGACTGCCCCCTTAAGTTGACCTATTTTCCATGGACCAGACATTCACCATATGTACGTATCAATACAGCAGGCCTAAATCCTTATGTTGACCGCCTCCACATGTTGACCAGTTTGTTACATTCCCTTGGGCAGTCAACTTATAGTGAGTGGTTCTACAATATATTGGTAATAAGAGCTAGTTGGTGGAGGATGTGGTAATGGGAGCCTTGGGAAATTATCTTGTTCTTATAATTTTAGTAAACTGAGGGGCAGAATAAACTGCTGAGAGTGATTATGAAAAAAGAGGTGTGGGAAATTTGAGAAAAGTGGAAAAATTATGTAACTTTCTTCCTTGAAAGTAAGAAAATAGGCTC
>NW_003852411.1:17367149-17369393 GCF_000181295.1 Otolemur garnettii
AAAAAAAAAAAAAAAACAAGAAAGTAAGAAAATAAATGGACAAAGGAAATTTCCCTTGAAGTTGGACAGTGTTAAATAAATGCCCACTTGAGGATAGTGATCATGAAGTTAAAATAAGACCAGAGAACATGATTGCGTGTTTTTTCTCTAACTATATTCAACTATGCCAGTTCAAGTGTAGAGTGGGCAGGGATATTTAGGATAAAAGTTTTTGCAAGGAAGGGTACAGTACAAAATATAAGAGAATGAAATGGTGAAAAAATGCCGAGTTGTACATGAGGAAGTTATAATTATGGACTGTGTAATTTTTACTGGATAAAGAAGAAAGTGAGATATATAATAGAGTGAGGACCAGTGATGATAGGATCAGTGAATTTTTAGGTCACACTGTGCTAAAGGATCATTGAAGACAAGGAGTCAGCTAGAAAGAATGGAGATGGTTGTCAGAGAGTGTTATGTAAGAAGGTGAAATTGAGATTACTCAATTACTATTACAGGGTGGGATTATTGGTAATGAAACTATCTAAGGCAGTGGTTCTCACCCTTCCTAATGCCTCCTAATGCCATGACCCTTTAATATAGTTCCTCATGTTGTAGTGACCCCCAACCATAAAATTATTTTTGTTGCTACATCATAACTGTAATTTTGCTACTGTTATGAATCGTAATGTAAATATCTGATATGCAGTATGTATTTTCATTGTTACAAAGGGGTCGCCACCCACAGGTGATAACTGCTGGTCTAAGATATGATCATGGTTTTATGTAGTGGAAGTAGGCAGAAGAAAAGATCTTTGGAGAAGAAGTCAAGAAACGGATAGATAGGCCAGGGTATTAGAGTAATCATTTATATGGTTATTGATATAATTAGCAATTATGAAAGGGGTAGCTTTGGAAAAAGTAAGAATGAGCTGAAAATTGAAATTGTTAAGAACTCATGGGTTGATAGATGCATAGGTATTGAACAGCATAAGTTTCAGGGAGAAGAGGAAAGATGGATGGAAGAACTACATATAGCAAGGGCACTGACTCCACGTTCAGACCTCTTTCTATGTAGAATGTGGGAGGGCTACACAGGAAACAGTATTTTCAAGGGAGTGCTGGGTTTCAGTTAGAATGAGAAGGCAAAGGGAAGATATAATCTCTAGAAATCAAGATTATTCGTGGCACTATGTGGATGGGAAGAAGTTTAACTTTCACTTCATGCACATAGTTTTTAATGTAGCACTTTATATTCTATGTATATTTAAGGATACTCTTAAATGTGTAAGAAATGATGATTAGAAGCTTTATTTTCTTGCAATATTGTTTAACAGTAAAAGCTAGAAATTAAATGTTCCTTAGAAGTATACTGGTTAAATAACTTATGATATGTTCATATGATACAATTCTGTGTACCCACTGGGAAAAATTGAGGTAACCCTAATATGTACTGATAGGAAATGATTGTCAAGATGCTATAGAATGAGCAATGTGTAAAAAACAGTATGTATGATGCCATCACATACATCTAGTTTTTTAAAAAAAGAACATGATGCATAGAAATGGTGATATCTCTCATTTCTGTAATCACAGAGGCTGAGGCAGGAGGATCATTTGAGACTAGAAGTTCAAGACTCGTATCTACAAAAAATAAAAAAAAATTAACCACAGTTGGTGCCAAGTACTGTAGTTGTACCTACTCAGGAGGCTGAGGTGGGAGGAGCAGTTGAGCCCAGTTCGAGATTACAGAGACCTGTGATCATGCCATGGCACTCAAACTTGGGTGACAAAGTAAGACCCTGTCTCTTGAAAAAAAAAAAAATGCAAATTACACATATGCTTATCTATGCCTAGGAAAACTAGTAGGATGCCCAAATTGAAATTACTGGTTGCTTATGGGTAGGGCAATTAGGGATATTTAGGAAAACTGGGAGGAAGACTTGCTTTTTTACTGTACACTTTTTAAATCATTGCCTACATACACATTTTTTATTAAATCATAGCTGTGTGTGTACATTAATGGAGTCATAGAGTACAGTGTGCTTGTTTTATATGCAATTTGAAATATTTTCACTAAACTGGTTGACATAGCCTTCACTGCATTTTCTTAGTTATTGTGTTAAGACATTTATATTCTACACTTAGTAAATTTAACATGTGCCTTTGTAAAATGCACCATAGGTATGGTCCCACTAATTACCCTCCCTCTATCCATCCTCCCCCTTCCTGTCTCCCCTCCTCCCTCTCCCCTTTCCCCTTCTT
>NW_003852411.1:17370678-17392477 GCF_000181295.1 Otolemur garnettii
TGCTTTGGGTAATATGGACATTTTAACAGTGTTGATTCTTCCCAGCCATGAGCATGGTATGTTTTTCCATTTGTTAACATCTTCAGCTATTTCTTTTCTTAGAGTTTCATAGTTCTCTTTATAGAGATCTTTCACGTCCTTTGTTAGGTAAGTCCTAAATATTTCATCTTCTTTGGCACTACCGTGAACGGATTAGAGTCCTTGACTACGTTTTCAGCTTGACTGTTGTTGGTGTATATATAAAGGCTACTGATTTATGAGTGTTGATTTTGTAACCTAAGACAGTGCTGTATTCCTTGATCACTTGTAAGAGTTTTATAGTAGAATCACTGGTGTTTTCCAGATATACAATCATATCATCAAGAGTGAAAGTTTGATCTCCTCTGACCCTATATGGATACCCTTGATCACCTTTTCTTGCCTAATTGCGATGGCTAAGACTTCCATTACAATGTTGAAAAGCGATGGAGTCAATGGGCAACCTTGCCTGATTCCTGATCTGAGTGGAAATGATTTCAATTTAACTCCATTCAATATGACATTGGCTGTGGGTTTGCTGTAGATGGCCACTGTCAGTTTAAGAAATGTCCCTTCTTCTATACCAATTTTCTTAATTTTTCTGTTCATGAAAGGATGCTGGATATTATCAATTGAGAGAATCACATGGTCTTTAATTTTTAATTTATGAACTGAATTATATTTATACATTTATGTGTACTGAACCAGCCTTGAGACCCTGGGATAAAGCCCACTTGGTCATGGTATATAATTTTTTTGCTGTGTTGTTGGATTCTGTCATTTTCTTTTCTTGTTGGTTTTTTTTCCTGGTTTTGAGATCAAGGTGATGTTTGCTTCATAGAATGTGTTGGGTAGTATTCCTTCTTTTTCTATATTTTGGGAAAGGTTAAGTAATATAGGTACTAGTTCAGGGGTCCTCAAACTTTTTAAACAGGGGGCCAGTTCACTGTCCCTCAGACCGTTGGAGGGCCAGACTGCGGGCCCCAGGAGGAGTTGGCTGCTAAGTAGGACAGGCAGCAGCGGCAAAAACACCCAGCAGGCCGAATAAATGTCCTAGGCGGGCTGCAGTTTGAGGATGCTTATACTAGTTCCTCTTTAAAGGTTTGGTAGAATTCTGATGTGAAGCCATCTGGTCCTGGGCTTTTCTTTTTAGGAAGATATAGTATAGTTGATGCAATTTCAGACTTGATATAGGCCTGTTCAACATTTCTAGTTCATTCTACCTAAATCTAGGAAGGTGGTGTGCTTCCAAGTATTAGTCTATTTCCTTCAAATTTTTATATTTCTGAGAATAGAGTTTCTTGTAATATTCATTAAGAATTTTTTTAATTTCTGAGGAGTCTTGTGTAATTTCATCTTTGCCATTTCTGATTGATGAAATTAGAGATTTTACTCTTTTTTTCCTGGTTAGGTTAGCCAAAGGTTTATCTGTTTTATTGACCTTTTCAGAAAACCAACTTTTTGATTTATTGATCTGTTGTATAATCCTTTCATTTTCAATTTCAATTAATTCTGCTCTAATTTTGATTATTTCTTTTCTTCTGCTGGGTTTTGGATTGGAATGTTCTTCCTTTTCCAGTTGGCTTGAGATGTCCCATTAAGTTGTTAACTTCCTCTCTTTCCATTCTCTTGAGGAAAGCTTGCAGTGCTATCAGTTTCCCTCTTAGGACTGCCTTTGCGGTATCACAGAGGTTCTGATAATTTGTGTCTTCAATAACGTTTTGTTCCAAAAATTTGGTAATTTCCTTCTTAATCTCAACTATGACTCAGCTGTTGTTCAGCATAAGGTTATGTAGTTTCGATGTTTTTGTATATAGATTCCTGTTGTTACTGAGTTCAACTTTTGTTCCTTTATGGTCCAAGAAGATGCAGGGAATAATCTCTGTTCTTATAAATTTGCTGAGGTTAAATTTGTGACCTAAGATGTGATCAGTTTTGGAGTATGTTCCATGGGTTTATGAGAAGTATGTGTATTCAGTTTTGTTAGGATGAAATGTTCTATAGATGTCTCTTAAATCCAATTGTTGAATTGTTAAAACAACTAAAATTTCTTGGCTGATTTTCTTATTGGACGATCTGTCCAACACTGGCAAAGGAGTGTTGAAATCTCTGACTGTTATGGTGTTGGAGGACATCAGGTTGTTCATGTCTGTTAGAGTCTCCCTTATAAATTGAGGTGCATTCTGATTGGGTGCATACAGGTTAATAATTGAAATCTTATCATGTTGAGTGTTACCCTTAAAATATAAGAAGTGACCATTCTTATATTTCCTTACTTTTGTTGGTTTAAAACCTGTTGTATCTGCCAATAAACTTGCAACACCTTTTTTCTGATTTCCATTTGCCTGAAATATAGATGATCATCTCTTTGCCCTGAGTCTCTATTTATCTTTAAAGTAAGATGAGATTCTTGTATGCAGCAGATATCTGGCCTGAGTTTTTGTATCCAGTTAGCCAACCTGTGCCTCTTTAGAGGGCAATTTAAACCATTCACATTAATTGTAAATATTGATAAGCCTGGTAGAATTTAGGATAATAAGTATTTTGAAAGTCCAGTGGACATTTTTAATCCTTTTACCACTGTGGAATTTAGAATTTGATCAAAAGTTTCTGAATGAGTTTACTTCTGTAGTAGAGGATTGTGCTGGTCATTATGGAGGATAGGTCTGAGAATATCCTGGAGAGCTGGTTTAGTTATAGCAAATTTCTTCAACATGTGAATGTCATTAAAGTATTTAATTTCTCCATCATAAATGAAACTTAGTTTCGCTTGGATACAGGATCCTGGGTTGAAAGTTATTTTGTTTTAGGAGATTAAATGACCGTCCTTGATGACCATCCTCTTCCAGCTTGAAAGGTTTCAGCAGAAAGATCTGTGGTCATTCTAATATTCCTCCCCTTGTAGGTTATGGTTTTCTTACATCTGGCTGCTTGCAGAATTTTCTCCTTAATATTAACTTTGGCAAAGTTAATTATAATGTATCTGGGAGATATGTCTTATTTGGGTTGAGTCTTGCTAGGGTTCTTAAACTGTTCTCTGAATTTCAGAATCTCTTGGCATATCTGAGAAGTTCTCCTTGATTATCTCATGGAGTAGAGCATCTGTGTCTTTCAAAGCAACCTTGTCACCTTCAGGAATTCCTATAAGGCGAATATTAGTTTTCTTTGAATTATCCCAGAGCTCTCTGAGAGAATGATCCATTTGGCTCTCCACTTCTCTTCCTCTTTGAGCATTTGGGAGTGTTCAAAAGCTTTGTCTTCAATGTCAGACATCCTTTCTTCTGCCTGCTTCATTCTGTTACTGAAGTATTCTACTGTATTTCTCAGATTTGATGGCTGCAAATTCTTGTTTCAATGTGTCAAAATCTTTGGTGATTTTTGTCTTTGAATTCATTGAATTCTTTAGACAACTTTTGAAATGCTCCTTGAATTTCTAATTCCAACTTTGCCTCCATTCTATTAATCTTATTTGCAATCCAAAATCTGAATTCAGTTTCTGACATCTCAGCCATTTGTTTATGAATGGGATCTTCAGTTGTGTTTGCCATGTCGTTCCTTGGGGGAGTTGACGTATTCTGGTTATTCATGTTACCAGAGTTTTTCCACTGACTCTGCCCCAGGATTATTTTATACTGTTTGTCTACATTAGCAAATAAGGTGAAGTTGGGTTGGGGGCTCTTGGAGTAGGGATTAAACAGCCTTTTGCCCAAAAGCTTGGACTGTTGTCTATACCTTTTCCCCTAGAGCTTTGCAAAGGACCCATATGGCCTGAGACACTGTAGACTCACTTTGTGTGGTGGGACTAAGTGGCTCTGTCTAGTTTTCAGCTGGTCTCTGCCCAGTCTTAGTGAATCAGTAACTCTGGGTTGAAGTCTCAGCTGTGGAGAAATACCAGCAACTAAGTCACCCTAGCCCACATAGGCAACAACTAGAAAAGGAAAATCAGACTGTCCCACAACCACACTCCCAGGGTACCACTTTGGATAGTCCTCCTGTGATTGGTCCAGGTCAAGAGTTCCAAATCAGTTGTCTCACAGCACCCAGTCTCAAGTGGGAGAGTTGAAAAGGTCTCCTGCAAGTAGGTAGCAGAGGTCAGCTGGCAGCTCGAGTATGACTCACTCCAGTGCTCCGTGGAGTAATAAGGACCTACCCAGCCAATGAATTAGTCTGGGAAGTTTGATGCCTCTTTCCCCACCTTGCACCTCTGTCATGCCCAGTCACTGATAACCCCCGCAGGGCTGTGACCCATTTCCCTCCAATGAGTAGATGCTCCCGGGGTTTATGCCTGTCTGAGTCACAGGGAGATCTATGTCTCCTCAGCCAGGCCACCACACTCTGCCACCAGGTGGCAGGGAGAGCTGAAGCCTGACAACCTTGGATGCTTAATGGAAGATGGGGCAGTTAATTCAGTTCCAGCCCTGCCCCTGATTGATGTTGCTGCCACTTATATTCTCGCAGAATTAGTGGTTCTGCCCTGGCCCTATGGGCCAGGCGCCTTTTGAGTTCACAGAAATTGTGACTCAGCCCTGCCCTATGCCACTGCTCAGAGCTGGCATGTCTGTCTCCACTACACTCTCTGTTGA
This sequence comes from Otolemur garnettii, assembly GCF_000181295.1. Lineage (NCBI taxonomy): Eukaryota > Metazoa > Chordata > Mammalia > Primates > Galagidae > Otolemur > Otolemur garnettii. The sequence goes on from NW_003852411.1 coordinate 17,375,280, forward strand.
AGTGGGCACAGTTAGAGTTCACACTCAGCTCTCAGTTCCTGCCTCTCCCTGGGCTGGTGCTATTGTCTGGCTACTTTTGTCTCAGCTATGATCCCTTGGGGGCGGAGTGCATCTTAGGCTCACTAAAGCAGCACTTTTGACTCTACCCCACCCTGGAAGTATGTGGTCTCTGCGTGCACATATTCTAGTCTCTGTGCCCACCACCTCTGCGCAGGTAGGTACCACCTCACGCATACCCTTTGCTCACAAGGCCTGCGTTTCCGTCCCAGATCTGTTCCACCAGTGGCTGCCACTGGAGTAAAGGCCTACCTTTCTCTGGTTGCCAAGAGAGGCAGGGTATGTCTTTACAAAATATCCCCAGGGGTGTGAACCCTATTGTTCCCGCTGCTGCCACTGCTGCTTTGTGCTAGGGCACTGCTTCTTCCTCTCCCATATGGCTCCCTTTGTCCACAGTCCTCTCTTTATACCATGCCACAGCATCAGCACAAACCTACAATAGCCCATGCCTTTTCCATATCTCTGAGAAAATGCCCAAGAATCTGGACTCCATAGGGAACAGGCTTCCAGACCTTGGGGTGAGATTGGAGGGGAGTGCTGAGAGTTCAGAATTGCAGGTAGAGAATATATATAATTTTATACAGTTTTATGCCTGGCAGGAGAGTGCCATGGCACAGTTGTAAGTCCTCTCTAGGGAAGGAGTTCCAGTTTTTAGAGGGTCTCTCCTTTGGGATAAAATAGGAGGAGATATGAACTCTGCTCACTTGTATATAGAAAGTACACTGCAAGCCGTTCTCATGGAGGAGGGGACTCCATCCATTGGCAATGGAATTAATTCATACATATTGTTTGTTCCCTTGGGGTCACAGCTCGCCTCACCAGGGTTGATATGTGTTCTTCAGCCTTCTCACTTGGCTCAGCTCCAAACCATCAGCTTACTTGCTAAACTTCTGTCCTTTACTCTCCTTCTAGATGGGAGCATCTGTGGAAAGCTGGCTCCAGTTGGCCATCTTGCCTCTGCCCCCTACATGCACATTTTTAAAAATAAATTTTAAGAAAGCATTCAATCCAACTTGTGAAAGATCTTCAGTAATAGTTAGAGTTTGGATTTTATGTACTAGTAAATGAGAAGAATTACCTGAACAGAGCTGTGGGGTTGGAAATTTTGTTCCTATTTTGTCTTCAAAGTGGATTATAAAAGAGGAAAGTCAGAAGGGAGGAGACTTGGTAAGGAGACTGTTGTATTAGCCCAGATTAGCATTAGTAACAGGTCCAATATACATTTCTATGGATTTCTCAAATCCAGTCCTGCATTCCTTAACAATGGGGATACATTTTGAATAATGCATCATGAGGGAATTTTGTTATTATATACTTACACAGCATTTTACTGTACTATAGTGAATTCTGTGGATGATTGTAACACCATAGTATTTGTTTATCCAAATGTGGAAGAGTTTTATAAAAGCATGGTATATAAGATAAATAATACACTTCTTTGTATAGGGCACTTACTGTGAATGGAGTCTGCACAACTAGAAGTTGGTCTGAGTGAGTCAGTGAGTGATGAGTGAATGTGCAGTACTGGCATAGTATCATGCACTACTGTAGACTTTATATACACTGCACACTTAGTCCACACTAAATTTTAAAAGCAATTTTTTCAATAAGAAATTAACCTTAGCTTACAGTAACTTTTATATACTTAATTTTTAACTTTTTGACTTGGCTTGAAGCACAAATACAGTGTACAACTATATGTGTGCAATAATATTTTCTTTCTTTGTATCCTTCTATAGACTTTTTCTATTTTTAAATTTTTTAAATTATCTTTACTTTTTGAATTTTCTTGTTAAAAGTTAAGACACAAGCACACATACTAGCCTAGGCCTACACAGGATCAGGATCATCAGTGCTGTCTTTGTTTTCCATCTCCACATTTTGTCCCAGTGGAAGGTCTTCAGGGAGAGTAACATGCACAGAGCTGTCATCCATGATAACACTGCCTTCTTCTTAAGTACTCTTGAAGGACTTGCCTGTCACTGTTTTATAGTTAACAGCTTTTCTTTTAATAAGTGAAAGTACAGAGTGCCCCCACAGTCATCTCTAAATTTACCATACACACAGAAAATAGGAAATTATAGCTAAATATATTTTTATTTACAAAATCTACATTACAGAATTTCACAAAGAGGTAGCCAGCACATAAAGAGTATTTTGTAATTTTTTTTTTCATTTTGGAATGAATAGTTTGTAAGTAAATGTTCATTTAGTTTCAATTTTCCTTGTGTATGGTGACTGTAGGGGAACCTTGTACGTTATCAAGTAGCACATACTGTATGTAATTGTATGCACTATACTTTTATACAACTGGCAGCATCAGCACAAACCCAGAAGTAATATCCTATGCTATAAGTCATTATGTGATCGGAATTTTTCAGCTCTGTTATAATCTTACGGGACTTCCATTGTACATGCAGTTGTTTATTGACTGAAACATTTTATGTAGCACATGAGTGTAACATGTTCTTTTTTTTTTTATTTTATAATATCTTGATTTTCCAGCAGCTGGTTTAGTATCTGGCACTTTGGGTATTTGTTGACTGAGAATATGCATGCATCAGTCATTCTTTTGAGTCCAGTAGGCCTTGGTATTCATTGACTTGTGAATTCCTATATCGTATTTTGTCTCACCATTTGGCATTTCCTTATGCTGTATTGTGTTTTTGTTATATCTTTGCTACTAATAATTAGAAACTCTGTGAGGCTACCTTACTCTTGTTATATTAATGTTTTACTTGCACAGGTTGGATTATTATATGTTATTGCCATTATGTATAAATAGTGTACTATTTTATTATTATTATATTATTATTCTGTATTTTCTGATTTATTTTGCCTGAGTATTTGTTCTTTGAAGATTAGGTCATTTGTGCTCATGAAAATTGCAATTTTGCATAATGATTGAAAGTATAGATTGAGCCAGTTTGCTTAAATTTTGATTGTGTAGTATAACCTTGGACAGATTATTTATAGAATTTTTAGCTATTATTATTGTCTTGGGGTAAAGTCAGTTGAGTAACACCAATTCTTAATTCACTTTAAAGATCTGCCCATTTCTGTTCATTAAAATGCCAGGTGTCCTAAACCTGTATTTTATATTCTTAAAACTATATAACATCTTAAAACTACTTAATATCTTTTGAGTTACATTATCAGGGTAATGAATGAGACTTAAGAACTGCTGTCACTTTATTTTTTTCATTTGATAAATTGGGCTTTAACTTTCAGGGAAGTTAATCTACCATATATTAATATCTATCTTATAATTGCAGAGAGGTATGAAAGACAGTAGAAACACTGACAAAATTCACTGCTTGGTCCTATTGAGGCTTTTGCCTTGTTTTGTGTCCCATTGTAATGGAGGTGTGGATTAATCAGCTGTCCTATGTGATCTCTGGCCTTGCTGCTTAATCACTTGACTGATGGCCTTTTGACAAAGAATATAGCTAGTTTCCTATAGCTGAATTACATTTTCAACTGTTGGAATAAATCACTGTCTTTACACAGTTGAAACATTCTAAAGTATGAAGGAAGGGCGGTGCCTGTTGCTCAATGGGTATGGTGCCAGCCTCATATACCAAGTGGTGGGTTTGAACCTGGCCCCGGCCAAACTGCAACAAAAAAATAGCTGGATGTTGTGGTGGATGCCTGTAGTCCCAGCAACTCAGGAGGATGAAGCAAAAGAATCGCCTAAGCCCAAGATCCGGAGGTTGTTGTGATATGTGATGCTATGGCACTCTACTGAAGGTGACAAAGTGAGACTCTGTCTCTTTAAAAAAAAAAAAGTGTCAAGGGAAAATGCAATTTATTTTTGTTTAAGTTCCTGGTAATACTATTTCTCAAAGGAAATATATTTGTGTATTTTGAAAGTAAAAATGAATTTTATGAAATGGAACTTGCTGTTGCAATAAAATGCTTTAATAATTACTGGTAATAGTTTGTATAGTAGTAGTAAGACTTAACAGTTTTTAAGTAAAAACAAATTTTATGAAATTGAACTTGCCATTGCAATAAAATGCTTTAATAATTACTAGTGATAGTTTGTATAGCAGTGGTAAAACTTAACACTTTTTAAAATTTAGTTGCATAAGCAGATACATTTCAATTAATTCATTTACCTTTTATTTCATCTCAGCATAATTAGTGACTGTTTAACTTTTGTGTTATTTTTGCTTGAGTTACCAGATTCCATAATAAAAGCAGCTAAAATGTTGCATTGTGAAATGAGGCCATCCATTTTGTATTAATTCTGGAAAGCCCTTTCTTTCCACCTGAAAACTTCAGCATTTGAGTTACTTCATGATCTATTTCTAGAACCTCATTTTGTTTATGTTTGAGAATAGATAAGATTAACTATGTTAGAGACAAGGAGCAGATGGTTCAGTATTTGGAAGTACTTAAATTGCAAGCCTTACTGATGTGGAAATACTTCCATTAAAAAAAAAAAGCAGCTGTTTTTCTTCCCTTTAATTTTAATCAAAATTTACTAGAAACTATAATTTTTTATATCTTTGGATTAGCATTTCTATTAAAATGTTTTTATTTTTAAACTATAAAGACCCTCATTACCCTAAAATACTAAAAACATACTGTACAGGTTCTTGATATCTCAATATATTAAAAGCAAAACATAAGCAAAATGTAAGAAAATAATGATAGTAAAATAGAAAGTTAGTTTTTTAATATGAGAGTTAAGAGCAAATTAATGTAGCTAAATAATAACTTGTTGAGAAAAAGGAGCAACCTATCTTGAATAACAGGGTAACAACAAAAGAAATAATAAACCAATTTACTTATATAGGTCATCATATGAATTCTTTTGATAGCATTTTTACTTATGTATTAGTTTTCTCCCTGTAGTATCATCAAACTATTATTTTAAAAAGTTAGTGTTTAAACTTTTCTTACTATTAAAAACTAATCATATGGTAATAACATGTTTTTAATGGCATACTTTTACTGGTACATTAGAATGCTATTGATTTAATACCTAGGTATGTTTGTAGATGAGGAAAAAATAATTAGGGATAATAAAACTGGTTCTCCCTTGAAATTTCCATGATACATACCAAAGCTTCTTAACTTAAAGATAGAATTTCATTTCTTATAACTCCATCCTTTACCAGGTACAGCAATATTTGCCTTTCAGTGATATGATGCCAAAGGATATAAGTAGGATTGAGATAGATAAATAGTTGCCATTGTTATAGTTATGCTGCTTTGGAGTCCACGGGGCAGCAAATAGTAGCTGAGGTAATAGTTCAGTTAAGGTGATTGTATAAATATATTGCTAGCTATATAGTCATTTCATTGGAGGGAACATTTGCTGAATTGTGCTATAATCAGTAACACTTAATGAAATTCTTTTAAAAATTATATAAAATTAAGGAGAGATTTTAAGCTTTAATGAAAAGTAAGCATCTCAAATGTGTGTTTGGGTTTTTTTTTTTAATCTTAGCCATCCATTTTTCTGGGAAAGGGAAATACTCTTTTTTTTTTTTTTTTTTTAAATGACATGTTTTTTTTTTCCCTTTTAGAAACTTTATTTATTTATTTATTTAGCCGGGGTTGGGCTGGGTTTGAACCCGCCACCTCCAGCATATGGGACCAGCGCACTACCCTTTTGAGCCACAGGCGCTGCCCCTGGAAATACTCTTAATATATATGTTTCTTACCCATCATCAGCTCAGCAAGCTTCTTGCTAAATCATTAACTAATCATTAACTGTTATATGAAAAAGTATTGGATGTAATCCATTGAGAAAACTACGTCATGTAGGTGTTTGTATTTTTATGAATGTAATGAATGCTTAATATCTGCAGAGCACTAGCTAGGCATTTTGGGGAAAAAAAGCATAGATATAGAAGATACATTCATACACAGTTATATTAAATTTTAAACCTTTTAGCCTTTATACTTTGAGTTTTACATAAGAGCTTTGGTTTGTGATATAGCATAGTAATTACTAATATTAAATGTAACATTAAACCAGACTGTCTGATTTTTGAATACCATCTCAACCATTTACAAGCTGACTAACTTTGGGCAATTTACATCATTTTAATCCTCAGTTTTCTTGTCTGTAAAAAAATTATTATGAGAGAATTAAATGAATTAATACATTCATAGTGTTTAGCAGTTAGCAAATGGTCAATGAATATTAGCTATTGTTATGTAATTAATTGTAGATCAGCGTTCTTATGGCTAAACCTCTAAAAGGATGCTTAAATACTATTGAGAAGTAATGTATATGATGACTCATTTTCAACTTTTAACTTCTATTAGGCCAATTACATTTCTAGCTGATTCTGTATAGTAAAAACTTTGTTTATGCTCCAGCTTAAATTCTATAAAAATGAATCAGAGCTTGTGCTTTGCTTTGAAGTGTCTCATTTTGGAACTTGTATTAAAAAGGTCAGCGCAAGAGTGATGAATTCCCTAAGTAACTCTAACAGAAGGGAGTTTTTAGGGATTTTTTTTGACCCTTTCTTTGATTGTATAGGAATATATATTGAGGATACATAATTCAGAGAAATATCTGGGGGATAATTAGGAATGAATTTGGGAAAAAGCAATGATAATTTAATGGTTTCATTTTTATGTGTTTTCTCTCCACTTATCATCACCCAAGTGATACAAGTGCTTCAGTAATTCACTATACTAATTTATTAGAATAACATTAAATACTGGAAAATTCTATCATCTCTACAAAATAGTAGGAAGGGAAATTTGTACGATTTATGAAAACACTATTGGTAATTTTCTTTTGGCATACTTTTAGTAGACTAAGCCATTCAAACCATTAATTCTTTCCTCACCAAGTTATGATAGAGCTGAATTGAAAATATGTCACATGTCTAGGAACAAAAGTACCTTGATGCACCATTGTGCACATAGGTATGCTCTACCACTTACAATTTAATCTGTCTTGATGACTTAATCTGGACATGGGACACAGTACAATTTGAAGGCATTTCAAATGTATTTCTTATCCTTACAAATAGAAGTATTTTAGAAATAGAAAATACTAAATTCTGAAATACTGTCATTGTAAATGGCACAGGATAGGTAAATAGTATTATTGACCAAGAATATATTTTTTTCCCTTAGTATTGAATTTGACAGAGATTGTGACTATTTTGCAATTGCTGGAGTTACAAAAAAGATTAAAGTCTATGAATATGGCACAGTCATCCAGGATGCAGTGGATATTCATTACCCTGAGAATGAAATGACCTGCAATTCCAAAATCAGGTATTTGTTTTCTTGGCATGATATAACAATATATATATAACAATTGGTATATAGCGTATAATTTTTATGGGATTGTTACTTTACTTTTTCGTGAGACTTTTTACTCATTCATGGTGAATACTGTCATTGTATCAAGTATACAATACATTGTTGCCTGGAATATCTTTCTGATAGATATTAGTTGCTTTTGTCTGGTGAAGGTTAACATTTATTGTTTTTCTGGTTGCCAAATGAAAATTCTTTTTTGTTTTCACTTAATCACATAAACATCAGGGGGAGGGAGGGGGGAATGGGTGGAGGGTGGGAGATTCGAGGGTACACTTCTGTGGTTCATCTTACAAGGGTACAAGTGAATTTTTCTATGAGTAGATTATGAACGTTTTAACACAATAACTAAGAAAATTACATGAAGGCTATGTTAACCAGTTTGATGGAAGTGTTTCGGATTGTTGTGAAAACACCACACTGTACCCCAGAAGTGCATTAATGTACATAGTTACTATTCAATAAAAAGGAAAAAAAAATATTTAGTTAAAAAAAAAATCACATAAACATCTTTGTTGGAGGTGGCCTTTGGAAACTCCATAGAGTGGTATTTTGAATCAAAGATTAGTATAGCATATGAATGGTGTTTAAACATCAGGAATTTTTCCTCTAGTATGCCCATGTCTCTAAATTCTGTCATGCATGCTTTGAGCCCCCTGGACTTTTATCATCTTCACTGACAGATGAAGTCAGTGTTTTCTTCATGTATCAAAGATGGCTAGTGGCAATAGTAAGCTCACATCCATCGTATAGTTAGTTTTCTAAATAAAAAGTGGTAAGGATCATTAATGGACAGTTTCAGTTTTTTAAATTTAAAGGTTATTAATACACCTTTTCTCAAATCAAACTCATTATTTTTGAAAGAGTACAAATCTTTCTAGCACATTAAATTTTTTTGTATCCCATTGTCACTTATTTTTACATAAAGTATGTTTTTAATTATACTTCTTTCAGCTGTATCAGTTGGAGTAGTTATCATAAGAACCTGTTAGCTAGCAGTGATTATGAAGGCACTGTTATCCTATGGGATGGATTCACAGGACAGAGGTCAAAGGTCTATCAGGTAAACAAAGAAACTAGTTACTTATTATATAAATCATATTTTTATTGTCTTAATAATTTTAGAGCTTTAAGTGCTTCAAAATTACAGATTTAAAGCCACTATTTAGTATTTTTATACATGTATAATACTTAGGTAATAACAGATCCTTTTCTAAATAATTTCTTCAGTTTTGTGTTTGTAGAATGCATCAAATGAATTTCTAAAAACAATAATTTAGTAAATCTATACATAAAAAGTTATAGAACTATTTTGCATCAGCATCTTAGTTTGCTTTTCATTTGTTTGCGTAGCTTATTCTCTTTTCCTCCACCTATAGTAATAAACTGGTATCAGTTTTTTTCTTTGCTTCATTTGTTTTAAGATCTCTATTTTATATGAGTCTACTTTGTTTTCCTTCTACTTCTAGGAGCATGAGAAGAGATGTTGGAGTGTTGACTTTAATTTGATGGATCCTAAACTTTTGGCTTCAGGTTCTGATGATGCTAAAGGTACTTATTATCTCTGTCTCTGCATTTCTCTCCCTATCTTAATTCATTTTATTGACAGCGATATAAGCATTTATTGAAACTCATGACAGTTCTAGTGCAATAATTTAAGCAGAGAGATTGATTTCTTTTTTTAAGTGGAAAAAAATGAATATACTGCATCCTCATTTTAATGATGTTTTCTGGATTCATGCCACATGGTGACATTTAGAATTGCTGCCATCTTATAACCAACTCCTTTTGGTATACTATCAAGTGAGCTTTTTTCCTGAAATATTTAGAAATCTCTATATGTTGTATTACATTACATTACATTTTAAGTGTGTATTAAAATCTCTTAAAGAAGTTTATCATATGTCAAAGCAAAATTCTACATTTCTTTTTGCCAATTTAATTGACCTTTCTTTTTCTTATATGTCCATCTTTACCCTTCATTCTTTTCTGTTATTTTTACTGCCCCATTTTCCTCTATTCTTCTGACCATTGTTTTCATAAATCCCTGTTAAGATTTCTTTTATCTTAGAGCTAGTTGCCAAAGAATTTCTTTGGCCTTTTCTTCTTTTCTACATCTAATTTTCTGATAAATGGTAAATAGGCTAGAGTAGCTGGCATTGGAAGCTTTGTTTCACATCTTCCATTATGCCTTTCCTTTTACATGTAAAAGAAATAATAGAGCACATGCTAATTTATAAGAAGGAAAACAAATATGACCGACTGCTGCTAATAAGTTTTAGGTAGTAGTATGTTGTTTACCCATTCTACATATAGATTGGATTATTATATAGATTCTTGATTATTTTAAGAAATTATCCTCAAATTTTCAAATTAGTGACAGCACCATGTTATAACAGGTATTTTTATATGTAAATGTGAAGTTTTGTTAGATTAACATTCTATTTCAAAATAGCTTTTACTGAGTTGAATTCTTGTGTTCTTATACTGTAACATTTATTCAGAATTAGTAGCTGACGAATCTTCAATCTTGAAAATAATTGTAAGCAATTCAAGTAGGAGAGATTTTTAAATTAATATTCATTGTCAATTGTATTATAATATATAACATAAAAAAGTACCTTGTTGAATGGAATCATGATATTTATCCTTCAGGGACTGGTTTATTTCGTGTAGCATAATGTTTCCAAGATTCACCTATGTTATAGTATGTGTGAGAATTTCCTTTCTAAGGCTGAATAATATTTTGTATAGATGTACCACATTCTGTTTATCTATTTATCTGTCAGTGGACACTTGAGCTCTTTTCACCTGTTGACTATGGTGAATAAGGATGCTATGAACATGGGTATACAAATATGATATCTCATGTCCCTGCTTTTAGGTTTTGGGAGTATATACTCGGTAAAATTATTGGATCATATGGTACTTAAATATGTTTAATTTTTTGAGGAACCATTATCCTTTATCCTCTATACTGGCCATGCAATTTCACATTTCCAACAGCAAAACTTTGTTTTCTCTTCATCTTTACCAACATTTATTTTCTTTCTTTCTTCTTTTTCTTTTCTTTTTTAAAGATATAATAGTGATCCTAATGGATATACAGTGGTATTTCATTGTGATTTTGATTTCCATTTACCTAATGTTTGGTGATGTTGAGCATCCTTCTATGTGCTAATTGCTTTTGCTGTATATCTATTCAGATCTTAGCTCATTTTTTGGTTTGGTTCATTCTAGATTTAGTTTTTCTGAGGGGGAGGAGTGATTCATATGAGTTATATCTATATCCTGGATATTAATCCCTTATCGAATATATAATTTGCAGATATTTCCTGTCAGTCTGTGGATTTCATTTTTACTCTCTTGGTAGTGTTCTTTGCACAAAATTTTTTCAATGTGATGAAGTCCAATTAGTTTAATTTTTCTTTTGTTGCCAGTGCCTTTGGTGTGATATCCAAGAAATCATTACCAATCATAATCAATTCCAACGTCATGAAGATTTCTTCTAAGTTTTCTTTTAAGAGTTCTAGAGTTTTGGCTCCTACATGTATGTCTTTGATCCTTTTTGACTTAGTTTTTGTATATGACGTAAGGATCCAACTTTATTCTTTTAACTATTTATAACCAGTTTTCCCACTACTAGGTGTTAAATAGGCTGTTCTTATTACTGAACAGTCTTGGTTACTTTGTTGATGATCATTTGACAATATTTGCAAGTATTTATCTCTGGTCTTTCTCTTCTGTTGGCTTTCATGTATGTTTTCTTGCCAATACTATTGTAAATTATTTTGATTACTGCAGTGCTATTTTGAATCAGGAGGTATAATTCCTCCTTCTTTGTCTTCTTTTCCAAGATTGTTGTGGCTGTTTGGGTCCCTGGAGATTACATATGAATTTTAGGATAGATGTTTTTCCTATTTTTGTAAAGTTCTTCATGAGGGTTTCAATAGGGATGACATGATACTTACTGATTTTTTTGATCTTTTCAAAGGACCAGTCTTTCAAGTTTATAATTCTCTCCTGAAAATGGCTAGTTTTGCTTACTATTTCAGTTAAAGAATATTTAAATCACATTTAATGTATTTCATACAAATACATTTGGCTTATTTTAGATAGTTCATGTTTAGTAAACCTTTCACAGAACTGTCTTTTAATGGAAGTTTTTCTTACTGTATAAATAAATACTGAGTCCATGTAAATGATCTTTTTCCTGCTTGTGCTGTGTATTTTAAAAATAATTTACTTACAAATATAAATCCACATAGTTGCATGTTAAAAACCTACTAATATTTAGCAAGCTAATCAAAAAAGAACTTCATGAGTCATTTTATGGTTCTTTTGGAGAAATATATTTTCTTGCTTTTGAATTACCACAAGTGCATTCTTTAAAATGTGAGTGTGAAGAATTTAGACTTTACAACAGCAGAAGTTCCAGGTTCTTATTTCTTCCATATTTTCTTGGTTGCATAAGTTAATGTAAAAGTGATGACTTTTAAATCTTGGTAAATTTTAAAAATCAATTTCAGTTAAACTCTGAATGAAGTGCTTGCACTTCTTTTTCATAAGAGGATGAAAATAAAATGGTAACCTAATTACCAAATAATAACAGTTACCATTTCTATAATTTATAACTTTAGAGGTAGTTGCCTTTCCTTTAAGTTATTACTTTACTAAGTATATTATCTCCTGAATCTAAATGAAATGTAAAAGACTTATGTTGATTAGCATCTCAAGATGGCCCTCAGGGATCTCTTTTCTCCTGGTATTTCCTATATTTGTATAGTTCCCCTGCACCTATGTTGTGTGTTCATCTGTGCGACCAGTAGACTGTAACAGCAGTGAAGACATGTCTTTTCTAAAATTAGAATGTAAAAGACACTGTAGCCTCTATCTTCATCATTTTCTCTCTTTGAAGTCACTTAGTTTGGGAAAAACTATCCTTATTGTCATAAATCAACACAGTGGGAAATGGAAGTTTTAAGTCAATATCCATGTGGAGTGAGCTTGGAAGTGATAGTGTAATAGTCAAGAATCCTGGCTGAGAACTCAAGTACAACCTCTTGAGACTCTGAACCAAGCCACTTAGCCTGCCAGCTTTAGGATGTCTGACTTTAGAAATTGTGAGAGATAGTAAATACTTATTGTTTTCAGTTGCTAAGTTTTAGGGCAGTTTGCTGTGTTACAATAGCTAGCTAGAAATACAAGGCCTTTTGTCTCTCTTTGATCAAGTTTAAAATAAAAACGTATTTATGTTTGATAAACATTATTATCAAGGAGTACATGTGTTTAATTTGCGTTTAATTTTTTATACTTTTTATGGAAGTATAAAACAGTGTAGATTGTTGTGCAGTTTTATAGTAGTTTTTGGTGAAACAGCACTATCCCTTTTAACTCATTTGGATAGCTTTCTATTTTCTGTGTTCGACCTGCAGCCCTAAGGGTGCATGCAGCTGAGGATGGCTATGAATGTAGCCCAATAAAAAGTCATAAACTTACTTAAACTATTATGATTTTTGTGTGTAATTTTCTTGTGGAACTCAATTGTATGATTCTTGAGCATGAGCATAAACTTTATAAAGGATAACATGTCATGGTAACACATAAAGTAAACATACACTCTTGCTACTTTATTTATTTATTTATTTATTTATTTGAGGCAGAGAACTTTCTCTCTGTTATCCAGGTTAGAGTCATGTCATCAGCCTAGCTCTGCAAACTCTTGGGTGCCAGGGACCATCCTCCTGCCTCAGTTTCTCCAGTAGCTAAGATTACAGGTACCTGCCATGATGCATAGCTCATTTTTTCTATTTTTAGTAGAGATGGGGTTCTCCTTCTTGTTTGGCCTGGTCTCAAACTCCTGAGCTCAAGTGATCCTCCCACGTTGGCCTCCCAGAGTATAAGATTAAAGGCGTGAGCCCCTGTGCCCAGCCTTCCTTATCTCTTATTATTTTTTAATCTCCACATGACTTCTACAATATGTCAAAAGAAAACACAACCCCATAAAAGAAAAATTATGAATGAAGGACGATTGATTGTTCAATGAAAAGTAGACAGGCAGGTGGCACCTGTGGCTCAGTGAGTAGGGTGCTGGCCCCATATTCCAAGGGTGGCAGTTTGAACCCAGTCCCTGCCAAATTGCAACAAAAATAGCCGGGCGTCGTGGTGAGCGCCTACAGTCCAGCTGTTCGGGAGGCTGAGGCAAGAGAATTGCCTAAGCCCAAGAGCTGGAGGTTGCTGTGAGCTGTAACGCCATGGCACTCTACAGAGGGCAACAAAGTGAGACTTTGTCTCAAAAAAAAAAAGTAGATAGGCAGCTACTTTTTTGTTGAGGCAAATTCTCGTTAATTTGTAGGGGACTTGCACAAGTTCTTAAATAGGATTCGAAAAGCCATATGCAAAACATACTGCCAATTTTGATGCAATGAAGGCTTATGTCTTAAGAATAAAACAGAGGAACTGAAAAATTCTCTTTTCAATGAAAAAATTTTTTAAAAAGTTAAAACTCAGATCCCATTGTAAAAGCTAGGCATGTGGAAGCATATTTTATAGCAAAATAATTATAACCCTTTACTGATGGTCAGTTTATTAAGTAGTATATAGTAAATTTGACAGATAAAATTTGCTTTGAAAAAAAGAGGGATATTTCTAAAATCAGTTCGTCTTACTAGCTATAGCCAGGTGAATTAAAGAAATTGAAAAATCTATCATAAGTTTGGAGAATAAAGCTGCTAATTTTATCAGCTTGTCATTTTTATTCAAGATATTTATGAATGAATATTAATGTCACTGAAGAAATAGCTTCTTTATTGCTATTTAAAAAAGGCAATTAAATCAAGAGATTCATATGAAGCAGTAAAAAACATGTTAAAACAATTTTCATTGCCCATTGTGCTAACGAACGTGCAGTGCAGTGGTGGTTCAAGAAGTTTGGCAGAGGTGAAGTGAACCTTCAAGAGCAGAAGCATAGTGGAGTGGCTGGCTATTAGAAGTTGACAATGACCGATTGAGAGAAGTCATCGGCTCGGCGCCTATGGCTCAAGCGGCTAAGGCGCCAGCCACATACACCTAAGGTGGTGGGTTCGAATCCCCAGCCCAGGCCCGCCAAACAACAATGATGGCTGCAACCAAAAAAAATGGCCAGGCGTTGTGGCGGGCGCCTGTAGTCCCAGCTACTTGGGAGGCTGAGGCAGGAGACTCGCTTGAGCCCAGGAGTTGGAGGTTGCTGTGAGCGTGATACCATGGCACTCTACCCAGGGGGATAGCTTGGGGCTCCGTCTCAAAAAAAAAAAAAAAAAGAGAGAGAAGTCATCAAAGCTGACACTACATGGGGAATTGCCAAAGAACTCAATGTTAACCATCCTATGGTCATTTTGTATTTGAAACAAACTGGAAAGGTGAAAAAGCTCGGTGCCTGGGTGCCTGGTGAGCTGATCAAAAATCAGAGCAATCATTGTTTTCAAGTGTCGTTTTCTCTTATTCTGCTCAGCAACAAACTATTTCTCCATTGGATTGTGACATGCAATGAAAAATGGATTTCATACGGTAGCCAGCAATGTCCAGCTTAGTGGTTAGACCAACAGGAGCCTCCAAAGCACTTCACAAAGCCAAACTGGCACCAGAAAAAGGTCATGGTCACTGTTTATGGTGGTCTGCTGTCGATCTGATCTATTACAGCT
This sequence comes from Otolemur garnettii, assembly GCF_000181295.1. Lineage (NCBI taxonomy): Eukaryota > Metazoa > Chordata > Mammalia > Primates > Galagidae > Otolemur > Otolemur garnettii. The sequence continues at coordinate 17,390,318 of NW_003852411.1, forward strand.
TTCTGAATCCTGGCAAAACCATTACATCTGAGAAGTATGCTTAGCAAATCCATGAAATGACCCTAAAACTGCAATGCCTATAGCTGGCATTGGTCAACAGAAAGGGCCCAGTTCTTTTCCAGGACAACGCCCAACTGCACATCATCACACAACCAATGCTTCAAAAGTTAAAACAGATTGGGCTACAAAGTTTTGCCTAATCCACCAAATTCACCTGACCTCTCTCCAACCAGCTACCACTTCTTCAAGCATCTCGACAACTTTTTGCTGGGAAAATGCTTTCTAAGAGTTCCTTGAATCCCAAAGCATGGATTTTTACACTCTAAGAAGAAATAAACTTATTTCTTGTTGGCAATAATGTGTTAATTGTAACGGTTCCTATTTTGATTAATAAAGATGTGGTAAGGCACTAGCCACATACACCAGAGCTGGCAGGTTCAAATCCAACCTGGGCCTGCTAAATAACAATGACAACTACAACCAAAAAATGGCCGGGCATTGTTATGGGCACCTGTAATCCCAACTACTTGGAAGGCTAAGGCAGGAGAATCGCTTGAGTTGGAGGTTGCTGTGAGCTTTGATGCTACGGCATTCTACCCAAGGGGACAGCTTGAGGCTCTGTGTCAAAATAATAATAATAATAATAATAATAAAAAAGATGTATTTGAGCCTACTTACAATGATTTTAAATTGATTATCTAAACCTGCAATTACTTTTACTCCAAACTAATAGAAGATGATGGCAGTTGCTACCCCAAACTCAACATTGGATGAAGTATCATTGCCTAGAACATCAAAAAAATTTATGCACAAATGCTTTAAAAATGGATAATGCCATGTAAATCATCATCAAGACTGAATTTCATAAAGGCCAAGGGATTGAATTCATCACTGATTTCAGGAATTCCTTAAAAGTATTGATGCTGACTATGGCAACATCATTTACTTTTCGGAAGTAAGATTGCTAAGTCAAGCCCAAATGTTGAAAAGATTGTAATAATTTGCAACATGTTACCAAGTGGTTTATGGTATCAGAAACCAAATTTGTGTCAGAACTTAGCAATGAAAACTGACTTACAGATTGAGCATTTTTAGTGGATTTCACTGCTCATTTAATTAAACATGTATCCTCAAGGTAAAGTCCAAACTTATCAATAAAATGTTTCAAACCATAAAAGCATTCCAAATGAAACTGAAATCATGGCAAGTTCAAATTAAGGCAAACAATTTTATGCATCTCGACACATTGGCCCCATACTCCTGCAAATGGCAAAAAATATGCAGCCTTGCTTTTTGATTTAGAGGAATTTGAATATAAGAATTTGAAAACAGATTTCAAGATTTCTGAAAAGATCAATATTTTAGTGCATTTGCAACTCCATTTTCAGTGGACATAAATATGTTACCTGCCAATTTTCAAATACAATGCATAAAGCTGCAATCTGACATTCAACTTAAAGAAAAAATTAATCATGTCTTTTTACTGTAGGTCCTATCTTCCCAGAGACAAATATCCTTCACTTCACAATCACTCCTTATTCATTCCATTGGTTTTTGGCAACACCTACATTCGCAAGCAACTATTTTCAAGATGAAGGACATTAAGAGTAAAGTTAGAACCAAAATATCTATCTGATGAGCACCTTGAGAACTCATTGAGAATAGCAGCTACTTCTATGATACTGATGCATTAATTTTTCAAATACAATATCAAATGTCCCACTGGTCTTATGTATGCCTGCATTTCTTATATAACACAAAGTATCAAAAAAGAAAACCAAAGATGTTTTAATTACTAAAACGTATACATTTTCTGTATTAGGGATCACAAACTTGAGATCTGCTTGACCATTTTTAAAGACTCTGAGTGGGCCACTGCATAATTAGGATTGTTATATGAGGACTTTTTTGCTTATCTGTGGTGACAGATATCACAAAAATTATGCATGTATCTTTTTGCTCATCTGCTTTCGTTAGTTTTGTGTATTTAATGTGCGACCCAACACAACTTCTCTTTCATTGCGGCCTAGAGAAGCCAAAAGATCAGACCCTAGACTGTTGTTTAGGAATGTAAAATGTATATACCTAACAGGAATTACAGGATCAAATGGTAGATCTATATTTAGATCTCTGAGTGTTCTCCATATGGTTTTCCAAAAG
>NW_003852411.1:17393996-17395674 GCF_000181295.1 Otolemur garnettii
CTAAAGGTTGAATATAAATGTCTTGACACAACAATTATGAGAAAGACATGATGGCTATGTTAGCCAGTTGGATGAGAGTTTTCCAAACTGCATATGGAAGCAACACACTGTATCCTATGATAGAATTAATGTACACAATTATGATCTAATAAAAAATAAATTAAAAAAAAAAAGGAATGTAAAATGTAAAACTCACTCACACTTGCACGTCCTCACTAGTCTTGGGCTTTTTACTCTGTCAAAACTCCTATGCCCATTTCCTTTTCTTTTATAATGAATTCTTTCTTAGGATACTTTGGTACAAATAGACATGCAGTAGGTCCTGTCTGAGAAGTTCAGAAACTTATACACATTTTGGACATTGGAACTCATTCTGAAATTATTGTAAATATTCATTGTATTCTGTATTTTTGAAGAAATCATTTTGAGCAAAAGAACTTAGGGAATTATTAACCCAAATTTTGCAGGTTATTAGATGATAAATTTCTCTTTTTTTCTCCTTTGTTTTTGAAACAGAGTCTCAGGCTGTTGCTCTGGGTAGAATGCCATGGGTTCTTAGCTCACAGCAACCTCAAACTTTAGGGCTCAAGAGATCCTCTTGCCTTAGCTTCCCAAAGTAGCTGGGACTCCAGGCACCTGCCACAGTGCTGACTAATTCTTTTATTTTTAGAAGAGCCAGAGTCTTGGTCTTTCTCCAGCTGGTCTCAAACTCCTGAGCTCACTCAATCCATCTTTCTCATCCTCCCGAAGTTCTAGGACTGCAGACATAAGCCACCATGCCTGGTTTCTTCATAGTAGTTGGAATTTTAAAAAGACAGTTTTTTAAATTAAACTGAAGAATTAGGTGACACTTAAAAGAAAACCTTAAAAAATAAAACTTGTAACAAATTTAAAGGCAATTAGGTAGTTTATTTTTAGTCTGCTACATTGTGATACCATTTTCCTAGTGGTCATTCTTTTAATTATTTACTGAGAGCCAAAGGAGTTCATATGTAAATAAGTACATGCTGTTTGATTGAATTGCTTTAGCTCTTCACCTTAAGGATTTCTTTTAAATTTACTTTTCCCTTCAAAAGGGAGTTTCGTTAATAAATGCTGAAATCTTCACCTTGTACCAACCGACAACTACTTCTAGGCTTTGAACAACTTATTGCAATGAAAAATATTCAATTCTCAGCAAGCTGTGAAAAACACCTTTTGCAAGCTCAAATTAAATTTTTAGAATTTGCATAGAAAAAAATAAATGCTAAAATCTTAAATTTTGAAGGTAATGAAATTATTACTACTATGCTCATAAGGGGAAGGTAACAGCAAGCATGTTCTTAATGATTTGCATACTGTCCCCCTATTTTGAGAACCACTTTCTTTATATTTGAGTTAGTTTCTTTCAACACTTGTTGGTATCTTCTATATTTCCTATAAAAGATTATGCTATTTACTATAGTATGATGCCATTTTTGAATATTGAATAGATTTTTTAAATTTTTTTTATTAAATCATAACTATGTACATTGATGCATTTATGGGGTTCAGTGTACTGATTTGATATACAATGTGAAATGCTTACATTGAACTGAGTAACACATCCATCACAATTATACTCTTTTCTTAATAGTTTTGAAATGTACCATTGCATCATGTACATTAGGCGAGGTCCGTCCAGATGCCCTCCCTCCTT
>NW_003852411.1:17396297-17398983 GCF_000181295.1 Otolemur garnettii
GGTGTTGCTTCAATTGTCCGGAGGGTCGTCCTCATAAAATAATTCTTCCAGGCCAATTTCTTCAAGTGTTTTCCCTGCACTCTCTTCTAGTATTTTTATAGTTTCATGTCTTAAGTTTAAATCTTTTATCCAGTGAGAATCAATTTTTGTTAATGGTGAAAGGCAGGGTTCCAGTTTCAGTCTTCTACAGGTCACAAGCCAGTTCACCCAGCACCATTTATTAATAGGGAGTTTTTCCCCCTGAATATTTTTGATAGGCTTGTCAAAGATCAAATGGTGATAAGTAGCTGAGTTCATCTATTGGTTCTCTATTTTGTTCCTTAAATCTACCTGTTTTTGTGCCAGTATCCACGGTGTTTTGATCACTATAGATTTATAGTATAAGCTGAAGTCTGATAACATGATACTTCCTGATTTGATTTTATTTCTGAGTAATGTATTTGCTATTCAAGGTTTTTTCTGATTCCATATAAAACGAATCAATATTTTTTCAAGCTCTTTAAAATATGACAATGGTGCTTTAATAGGGATTGCATTAAATCTGTAGATTGCTTTGGGTAGTATGGACATTTTAACAATGTTGATTCTTCCCAGCCATGAGCATGGTATGTTTTTCCATTTGTTAATATCTTCAGCTATTTTTTTTCTCAGAGTTTCGTAATTCTCTTTATAGAGATGTTTCTTGTCCTTTGTTAGGTAAATTGCCAGATATTTCATCTTCTTTGGCACTCGTGTAAAAGGAGTAGAGTCCTTGACTATATTTTCAGCTTGACTATTGTTGGCATATATAAACTATTGTTAACTATTGTTTGCTGGATATTATCAGTTTCTGCATCAATTTAGAGAATTCATATGGTCTTTGCTTTTCATTTTATTGATGTGATGCATTCTATTTATAGATTTGCATATGTTGAACCAACCCTATAACCCTGGAATAAAACCAGCTTGATCATGGTGTATAATTTTTTTGATGTGTTGTTTAATTCTGTTTGCTAAGATCTTATTGAATATTTTTGCATCAATATTCATTAGTGATATTGGTCTGTAATTTTCTTTCTTTGTTGGAGCCTTTCCTGGTTTGGGGATCAGGGTGATACTTGCTTCATAGAATGTGTTGGGAAGTATTCCTTCTTTTTCTATGCTTTTGAAAGGTTATATAATATAGGTATTAGTTCCTCTTAAAAGGTTTGATAGAATTCGGGCATGAAGCTGTCTGGTCCTGGACTTTTCTTTTTTGGGAAATTTCGTATTGTTGATGCTATTTCAGTGATTGATATTGATGAAATGATATTCAACATTTCTAATTCTTTCTGGTTGAGTCTAGGAAGGTGGTTGTGCTTCCAACTATTGGTCCATGTCCTTCAGATTTTCATATTTCTGGGAATAGAGATTTTAGTAGAAATTATTGAAGATTTTTTGAATTTCTGAGGTGTCTATTGTTATTTCTCCTTTGTCATTTGTGATAGTAGATATTAGAGATTTTACTTTTCTATTTCTGGTTAGATTGGCCAAAGGTTTATCAATTTTATTAATCTTTTCAAAAAACCAACATTTTGTTTCATTGATCTTCTGAATGATACTTTTATTTTCAATTTCATTTAATTCTGCCCTTATTTTGGTTATTTCTTTTCTTCTGCTGGGTTTGGGGTTGGAATGTTCTTCCTTTTCCAGTTGCTTGAGATGATCCATTAAGTTGTTGGCTTCTTCTCTTTCTGTTTTCTTGATGAAGGCTTCCAATGGTATAAATTCCCTCTTATGACTGCCTTTGGAGTATCCCACAGATTTTAATAATTTGTGTCTTCATCATCATTTTATTTCAAAAATTTGGTGATTTCCTTCTTAATCTTGTCTTTGACCCAGCTGTCATTCAGCCTAAGATTATTTAGTTTCTATGACTTTGTTTAAGTATGAAGATTCATGTTGCTGTTGAGTTCAACTTTTATTTCATGGTGGTCTAAGAAGATTCAAGGAATAATTTCTATTCTTTTAAATCTGCTGAGGTTAGACTTGTGACCTAAGATGTGATCTAATTTGGAGGATGATCCGAGGCCTGATGAGAAGAACATATACCATATATTCAGTTTTATTAGGATGAAATGTTCTGTAGAGGTCTTTTAAGTCCACTTGTTCTAGGCTCAGGGTTAAGTCTAATATTTCTTTGTTTAGTTTCTTCTTGGAGGATCTATCCAGAACTGTCAAAGGGATGTTAAAATCTCCAACTATTATAGTGCAGGATGATATCAAATTGTTCATCTCCATTAGGGTTTGCTTTATAAATTGAGCAGCATTCTGTAGAGTGCATAAATATTAATTATCGAAATCTTCTCATGTTGGGCATTTCCCTTGACAAATATGTAGTGAACATCCTTATCTTTCTTTATCTTTGTTGGTTTAAAGCCAGTAGTATCTGCAACTAAAATTGCAACCCCTGCTTTTTTCTGGTTTCCATTTGCCTGTATTATAGATGTCCATCCCTTCACCCTGAGTTTGTTTTTATCCTTTAAGGTAAATAGAGATTCTTGTATGCAGCAGATATCTGGCCTGAGTTTGTTTATATCATATCAGCCAGCCTGTGCCTCTTTAGAGGACAATTTAAACCAGTCACATTAATTGAGAGATTGATAAGCCTGGTTATCTTGTGTGTCATGTTTTTCAAATGTCCAGTGGACATTTTTTTTTTTTTTTT
>NW_003852411.1:17399003-17430068 GCF_000181295.1 Otolemur garnettii
TTTTGTAGTTTTTGGCCGGGGCTGGGCTTGAACCCAACATCTCTGGCATCTGGGGCTGGCGCCCTACCCCTTTGAGCCACAGGTGCTGCCCCAGTGGACATTTTTAATCCTTTCACCACTGTGGAAGTTGGGTTTTGTTCAGAATTTCTGTTCAAAATGACTTTGGTGGTAGAGCATTGTGCTGGTCATTGTGGAGGATGGGTCTGAGAATATCCTGGAGAGCTGGTTTAGTAATGGCAAATTTCTTTAGCATGTGTGTCATTAAAGTATTTAATTTCTCTATCACAAATGAAACTCAGTTTAGCTGGATACAGGATCCTGGGCTGAAGGGTATTTTAGGAGATTGAAGGTCTATCTTCTCTTCAGCAGGATCCTGGGCTGAAAGTTGTTTCAGGAGATTGAAGGTCTATGACCATTCTCTTCTAAGCCATTCTCTTTCTGGCTTAAAATGTTTTGGCAGAGACATCTGCAGTCATTCTGATATTTCTCCCTTTGTAGGTGATGCTTTTCTTACGTCTGGCTGCTTGCAGAATTTTCTCCTTCATCTTAACTTTTGCAGAGTTAATCACAGTGTGTCTAGGACAGTGGTTCTCAACTTTCCTAATGCCACAACCCTTTAATATGGTTTCTTGTGTTGTGGTGATCCCTAACCATAAAATTATTTTTGTCACTACTTCATAACTGTAATTTTGCTACTGTTATGAATCATAATGTAAATATCTGATATGCAGGATGGTCAAAGGGGTTATGACCCACAGATTGAGAACCACTGGTCTAGGAAATGTTTTATTAATGCTTTATTGAGTCTTGCTGGGGTTCTGAAACTGTCTACTATCTGAATTTCTATATCTCTTGTAATGCTTGGAAAATTCTCCTCCATAATCTCTTGGAGTAGAACATCTGTACCTTTAGGACCATCTTCTTCTCCTTCGGGGGTTCCTATAAGACAAATGTTTGATCTTTTGGAGTGATCCCACAACTCTCTCAGGGAATGATCAGTTTTTGCTCTCCATTTGTCTGCCTCTTTGAGTATTTGGGAATGTTCAAAAGCTTTGTCTTCAGTTTCAGAGATCCTTTGTTCTGCCTGGTCAACTCTATTACTGAGGGATTCTACTGTATTTCAGAGCTCCTCAACTAACTTTTTCATTTCCTTGAGCTCTACTGTCTCTTTTTGCATTATGTCCATATCATCGGTGACTTTGTCATTTAATTCCTTAATTTCTTTAGACAACTTTAGAACTACTCTTTGGATTTCAATATCTAACTTTTCTTCCATTCTATTCATCTTATTTGCCATTCATATTCTGAATTTGATTTCTAACATTTCAGCCATTTGTTTATGCATGGCATCTTCAGTTCCATCTCCTGTCATTCCTTGGGGTGGGGATGGATGATTGATCTACTCTGGTTATTCATGTTGTCAGAGTTCTTCCATTAGTTCCACACCATGTTTATTTTCCACTGTTTGGTTATTAGAACTGGTAGGGTAAGATTGTATTGGGGTTCCCAGGTAGTAGAGATAATCAGCCCCTTACCAAAGTGCTAGGCTTTGTAATTGTGGCTTATCTCCTACAACCTTACAAAGGCCCCTTTCAGAGTTTTGGCCAGAGACTCTGAGGACCTACTTGTTGAGATAGCACAAGCTAGCTCTTTTTTGATATCAGCCAACCTCCACCCTATCCTAAGAAGCCATGGTATTAGGTTTAAATCTTGGCTGTGAAGATATAAAAGACAGCTGTGGTGTCCAGCCCCCACCCTTTAGTTCTTTTCCGCTACAGAACTTCAAAGGTCAACCTTAGAGTGTCCCCGGGTGGACAGCCCCAGACACAAGTTCCAATTAAATTGTCTCAGGTAGTGAAAACTCTGCTCAACAGAGATGGATCCAAGGGTCTCCAACAGCAAAGTTGGAACCAGGGATCCACGCCCCTACATGCCAGACTCGGTCCACATGTTGTCCACTTCTCTACTCACAAGTCCAGTTGGAGCCGGGGACCATGCCCTGCCCACCAGTCTCAGTCCACACGCAGCAAGCATCTGCTTGTCAGACCAGTTGGAGTAAGGGGACCACACCCCCAGCTGCCAGTATGAATCCATACCCAGTAAGTCTCTGTTCATGGGCTCTTTTGGAGTCAGGTCACCACACTGCGCCAGCAGGTCACACTGTACTCCTTGAGGGTTCTGTTGGAGTCAGGGGACCAACTCCCTTGCCCTCAGGTCTCAGTCCAGACCTGGCACACCTCTGCTCACAGGCCCAGCTGGAGCTGGGGACCAGCCCTACCTGCTGAACTCAGTCCACATGGGGTAACCACTCTCCTGCTGTGGGTGCCATCAGACCCAGGGATTCTGCACCCCCTCCCACCAGACACAGCCAGAACCAAGGGTCAGCACCACCACTGGCTGGGCAAAGTCATAACCAGGGGACTGCTCCTCCTCCTGCTGAGTGTCCCTATCTTCCCACACCCTCTTTCTTCCCCACCAATCACAGGTTCTGTCCTGATGGTCAGAGGTCCACACTAGGCCCAGATCTCTCAGGAAAAGACCAAACACTCTGAGCTCTGCAGGGGGCAGAACATCAGACCTCCATGTGAGGGGGGAAGAGGGCACTGGGAGTTTGGAATTGTGGGGGGAAAATATCTGTTCAATTTTATGCCTGACAGAGTGGTGTCTAGGTTCATAAGTGGGACCTCCCTGGAGAAAGAGACCTGGTGTATAGTGGCTCTCTCCAGTAAGGTAAAATGAGAGGTCTTTTGTTCCCTCCTTCCTCTCAGAGAGCCTGGGGCAGGCCTCCCGCTTGGGGTAGGGTTCACCCATCCTCTAGTCGATAGGCTTTGTACACACTGTAATTTGTTTTCTTGAATGCTCTTCCCTGGAGTTACAGTTTGCCATCTTTCTTTTTTTTTTTTTTTGAGACAGAGCCTCAAGCTTTCCCCCTGGGTAGAGTGTGTCATCACAGCTCACAGCAACCTCCAACTCCTGGGCTCAAGCGAGTCTACTGCCTCAGCCTCCCAAGTAGCTGGGACCACAGGCACCCGCCACAACACCCGGCTATTTTTTGGTTGCAGCCGTCATTGTTGTTTGGCGGGCCTGGGCTGGATTCGAACCCACCACCTTAGGTGTATGTGGCTGGCGCCTTAGCCGCTTGAGCCATAGGCACTGAGCCTGCCAAACTTCTTTCTTGGCTCATCTCCCCACCTTTGGCTTCATAGAGTCCGATTCTGTCTAGTTTTTCTCCCTCTAGTCAAGAGCCTCTGTTAAGGGTTGCTACCAGTCAGCCATCTACTCAGAATTCATTAAATAGATTTTAATAGATTTTTTATGTTATTTCATTGTATCTACTATATTCGTTTTCTAGGACTGCCATGACAAAAGTATACCACAAACTAGCTGGTTTAAAATTAGAGAAATACATTTTTTCACAGAGACCAAAAATCAGAAGTTATTCACAGTGCCGTGCTCTCTGGAGACTATGGGGAAGAATTTTTCCTCACCTTCTTCTTAGCATCTAGTTGTGAACCATTCTTGGCCTTGTAGCTGCCAATCATGCCTCTTTCCACACCTGGTCTTCCCTCTGTACTTTGTCTCTAAATCTCCCTTACCTCATAAAGACACAAGTCAATGAATTTAGGGCCCATTCTAATCTATTCTGACCTCATCTTGACTTGATTACATTTTCAAATACCCTATTTTCAGATAAGGTGACAGTCACAAGTTCCAGGGTTAGAACTTCAACATATCTTTTTGGGGAGCACAATTCAACCCATAATACTCATTCTGTTTAACAACCACTCTGAAAGTATATTGTAATCTTTGTGCAACTTCCTTTTTTGTGCTGTGTCTGTTTAGTATGTATTTACAGTATTTTTAACCTTAGTTATCCTTGTAGCTCAGACATTTATATTGAATTTCTAATATTAAATATTATAATTATGATTAATATTATGGGTTATTTAAATACTACTGATTATTGAGAAAACTATTGTGAAATTAGAAAATACTTGACTTTTAATTTAACTATTATTCTGTTAGTACGTGTTCATTTTATGCTACTTTTTTCTCATATAAACACTCATGTGATGCTCATGTCTAAAGGTTCTTAGTGATTATTAGTGAAGTGTGGACACAGTAAGTGCTCTATACATATTTGCTGTGAATTACCTTTGGCTTACCAGGCTTTTAGAGTACAATTCTATTATACCAAAGTTTACTTTGTAATCTAAACTTTACATGCTGTGTTTGACTTGCATACTTTTAATTCCAGCTAGCCATTTCATCTTGAATTACATATTTTGATTGACTAAAGGATTGTATTGTGTTTTTTTGGAGGGGGCAGAGTTTCACTATGTCACCCTCAGTAGAGTGATGTGGCATCACAGCTTGTGGCATCACAGCTCACAGCAAACTCCTAGGCTTAGGTGATTCTCTTGCCTCAGCCTCCCAAGTAGCTGGGACTACACATGCCTACCACAATGCCTGGCTACTTTCTGTTGCAGTTTGGCTGGGGCCAGGTTCGAACCTGCCACCCTTGTTGTATGGGGCCAGCACCCTACCCACTGAGCCACACCCAGGATTGTATTGATTGTAATAGCATCCCAGGCACTGCCCAGGATTGTATTGATTGTAATATCATACTAATATTATTGGAAAATAACATGAAACAAATTAATAACAAATGTTGCTATTTCGAAATCTTACTCTTATTTTAGTGGTGACACTGATTTTTCCATGGTAAGGGTAATAGATTCATCACATTATAAATTAGCAACTTTTTTTGGAAATGATTAATTTCTACTGAGAGATTTCACATATTGAATTAACTTCTCCATTCTTATAAACTCTCATTTCATAGAAGTAGTATTTTTTGAAACGCTTTATTATGATCATGCCCATTTATAGGTTACTGTCTAAATATTCCTAAAACAGTTCTCCCATGATCTATGTTGGTTTTTAACCCCAAGTACATATTAGAATCACCTGGTGAGCTTTTTCTAAAACACTAATAATACCTGGGCCTTATTTGAGAATTGTCCTGGATGGGATTTGAAGCATGAGCCACTGCACCTGGTATAGACCAAAATGTTTTCATTTGGCACAAAAAGATATCTGGAGCAATAATCAAACTTTGCAAGACAGAGAGGCATTTGCTAATGTATCATTTATTTCTCCTTTTGGTTTTTTTGTCCTTTGCCCTTAGTGAAGCTGTGGTCTACAAACCTAGACAACTCAGTGGCAAGCATTGAGGCTAAAGCTAATGTGTGCTGTGTGAAATTCAGTCCCTCTTCCAGATATCATTTGGCTTTTGGCTGTGCAGGTAAGAAATGAAAGCAGATTTGTCTTTCTCTGATGTTGATTAAATAGTATGGCTAGGACAAAAGAACATTTTAAAGAAAAAATCTATCTTTGTAGGCTTTAATGTCATTTTTATGATTAGACTCGAAATAAGAAATATGCAGTAACCCTGTTTGTTCATTTAGTACTATGCTTTAATTGCACTACTCTGTCTTCTATTTTATGTTGTTTTTTGATTTTTATTGTTCTAAGTGTTTACATGGGTAAATTGATGATTAATACTTATTCACAAACTTACGGTCATGATGTTTAATTAAGGTGTTATAAAGTTGTATAGGTACAGGAATCCCCCTTTTTAAAATAAAGCCATTATTTCTTTTACCAATTACATATTGATTGCCTACTGTGCAAAAAGTACTCATCTAGAGACAATGAATAGGACAGTCTTACATCATGGAGGGCATACTAACACAGTAAATTGTCCAAATAAACAGCTATTATTATCATGATAAAGAATTATTTGCTAAAATATTTTACTTAACTAGAGTGACTATATGTCTGTATTTGGGGTAGGGGGTATGTCTGTATTTGGGGTAGCTACTCTGTACCTGTCATGCAATTGTAATTATTATTAGTGTCATGAGTTAGAAGATAAATCATACAGTTACCTTACTTATCTTAATTCCTTTATCTTCTGTGTCTGTTTCTTCCCTTAAATATTTACTAAAAATCTGTAATTTAACTTATGCATGGTGAAATAGTCTTGACTTTTTAAATTAACATTATCAGTTTTTACAGAAGAAATTACAAGCTAGCACTGTATCACAAGAACAGTAATAGTTTTTAAAATAAGAAACCTTAACTTGTAACTACACTTCTTTTTTTTCAATTCACTATGTTACTGGGATACTGATGTGTCATAGTTTTTTGTGGGTAGAATTCTTTTTTAACATGATTTTTAAAAAAATGATTAAGTGTTAATTTGTTTCCATTTGAACCTACTACTCTTTTATTTAAGTCCTTATTTTGCCATCAATTAGAAAATATTGCATTGTCATTCTTGGACAATTGACATCTGTATGGAAAAATGAAATTTGGCCTCTTTCTCACATAGAAAATCAATTCCAAGTGATGTAATGACCTAAATATATGAATAGCAAAATTATAAAGTATTTAGAAGACAGTTTAGGGAGTATCTTTATGATCTTATGGTAGGAAAGCCTAAAACCTTTAACATCTTAAGAGATACAAAAAGTATAAACTATAAATGAAAAGCAGGATAAGTTTGGCTACAATAAAATTAAAAACTTCTTTTCATCGAGTAAAACCTGAAAAAAATAATTTTCTCAAAAGCCAGTAATGGAGAAAAGATAATGTAGAATAGACAAATAACAAAATGTTAGTATCTAAATTGCATGGCAGACTCCTTCAAATAAAAAAGAATTAAATACTGCATCTTACAGCTTTGTTACTCAAAGTGTTAATTTGGACACCAGTACCATTAGCATCACCTGGGAACTTGTAAGAAATGCAAATTCTAAAACCTTCCCAAGACCTACTGGATTAGTATTCAGGTTCCTTGGGTTATTCTTAATGCACCCTAAAGTTTGGGAAGTCCCACCCTCAAGAATCACCTTTAAGTAATATATACAGTGGCACATATAGTAAAAAATTTTAAACAGAATACATGTTTACTGATAGGACATTCATTCTATGGCATATGTATTCAGCTGTGAAAATGAAAGAACTGCAAATCCATGAATCAGTGTTGTATGAGTAACAAGCATAAATGCCAAGTAAAAGAAAGTCCCACAAGAATCTACTATTCCATTTATGATCATGAAATACAGTGTGTTATTTAGGAATATATACATTGATAGTCAAACCATAAAGAAAAGAAAAGGAATAAGCATTATAACTTCAAGTTTAGTGCTTACCTATCAAGTGGAGAAAAAGAAAATGTGATAATACTGAATAATAGAGAAAAATTAAATAAAAGTTTAGTAGAATTTAAAAGGTAAGTTATATGACTTAATATTAATTCAAGACCACTAAGAGTCACAGAAGTGACTCTTAAAATATTAATAGGGATAGCCATTGTATTTATGTATCAGACAGTCACAGGAAGTTGAGGTCATGATCACTGAATGGAAAGGAATCTGGCTTAGATAGGTTTTCAAGTTCTTGGCAATATATATTTTAAATTAGCATCTCTGGGAGGAAAAACAGTCACATTTGACTATGTAATTATCAGGGTGGTAATTATAAAGAGGTTGAAATTTTTCGCATACAATTTATATACTCTTCTACATGGAAGCTATTTTTCCATGTCTGAAAGTTTTGAAAATATTTGTTTAAATGTAAAATAATTTAAGCAAATGCTAGAAATGTAGGATATAGACATCTATAAAAGAATCATTGCATAATTTCTTGGTGACTTTAAGATAACATAGAAACCTTACAGGTGACTTATATTTTGGTGTTTTTAAGTGGAGATGGTTTGAGTGAACAGACTGACAAGTTCCTCTAGTTTATCTTCATGAAAGGTTGAGGCTTCATTAACACTGTTTATTTCTGTTGTTGTTCCCATTCCAAGCTGGCTTTAGTGCCAGCTGTATCATTTGTCTTCTTTCTTGCAAGCACTGAACACAGAAACTTAACTTGAACTACAGCTAACATGGGTAATGTTTAAGGGAAATATTAGCATAAGCCTAAACCCAGAATAAAGCAAAATTGTCACTCTTTATTCAAATATTCACTCAATACGAGAAAAGGTTTTCACCTTCCTCCCTGTATGTATTTTACAGAAAGAGTTGTGGAAAATGTGTTTTTCTTTTTTGAAGTTTTAAAAATTGCATCTCAAGTGTGGCTTGCTGTTGTATATTAATGTCAATCTGTCTTGTGAAATTCTTTAAATATTTTTGAAAAACCTATGTTAGAACATTGAAGTCATTTTTTAATTTAAACCTTTAGTGTTTTTACATTCTGGTTGAAAGATTATCTTTATTTACATTTATATATTTTTTCTAAACACAGAGTGATGAATTATATAATTATAGACTATTTCTTTATTAAGAATAGAAATGAGGATATCAAGAAGAGGTCATGTTATATTATAAGGGGCTACCATTGAAAATGTAGCATTTAGCTACTAGTATCTGAGTTACGTATATTCATTAGACACAAGACATGGTGAAACATAACTTTAAAGGACGTAGTTGAATTAAATCAAATGTGACTATTTTTCCTTCCAGGAATGCTAATTTAAAATACTATATGTATTGCCAAGAGCTTGAAAACCTATCTAAGCCAGGTTCCTTTCCATTCAGTGATCATTATCTCATTATCTTGTGACTTTCTGATACATAAATACAATGGCTATCCCTAATAATATTTTAAGAGTCACTTCTATGACTCTTAGTGGTCCTGAATTAATACTAGGTCATATAATTGACCTTTTAAACTCTACTATACTTTTATTTAATTGTTCTCTGTTATTCTAATACTGAACAATAAGCTATTGTAAGATGTTGAGAAAGATTTTTTTATGTTTAATATCTATAGTAAATTACATTAGTTATCTTAATTCTTCGCCTGTCTCTTTATCTGTGTGCTTTGCCAGAAAGCATTACTTTCCCATTGTGGGAAACATCCCCATCCTTTGACTCTGACTGTGGCAGGGTAACTTGTTTTAGCCCAAGTAATGTTAGGTGTGACATTGACCAGAAGTCTGAAATGTGTGTACATAGTTCGTCTTGTTTTCTCTTGCCCTTCTACCATTACCATGAGGAGGACTTGCTGGTCCCAGGGAGGGAAGACACTCCTCCCAGGGAGGAGCAGAGTCTGCTTCCTCAACCTAGTCATTCAGCCTTCATACTCTTAAGAAAGGTCTGCTGAAAGCAGCCAACAGTAAGCTACCCCTCAAATCAGTGAGAAAAAATAAACGTTCAAATAAGTTTTGGAATAGTTCATTGCACACTAATTTGGTGGCAATGGCTAATTTTCTCATTTCTGAAAATTTCAGAATGCTCAATGGCTCATTTTTCTCATTTCTGAAATTAATACACTTTTTCTAATTTTTAAAATTTCTGAAATGTTATGATAGTGAATGAATAAAGACCGTCTCTACATGATTGTTAAGACTGTAACTGGTCATCTTCTGTTCATTAAAAAAAACAATTACATAGAGAGTAACAGTATATTTGCAGCCACTTATATCACCTTTACTGGTTCCCACTCACCTGAAAGCACACAAAAAAAATTCATGTAAAATCACTATATTTTCAGAAATCTTCACATGTGGAAATACATACTTTAAATACATGTAATCTAAAGCAAAGATCTTCAGAATAGAGTAAGAAAACCCTTGTGAAACCGCTAAAACTGTTACAGATACTTGTAGACACCAATAGATTTAAGAGAATCAGTTTTTAGGTCCTGAAATTATTTATTTTTTCATATATATATACACACACACGCGTATGTTATTATGCATGACAATGAAGCTTGAAGTATTATGCCAGTTCTTTTACACTTCATCTTTTACAGCATCTTGTTTTCTTGTTTTCCAAAAGAAAGGCAAATTTTTCATCCTCCTGACTCTTAATATTATTCTAGGGTGTAAAAACTTCAGAGTTAGCAAACAAAGGGAAACTTCTAAATGTTGGTACATATAAAAATATTAACAAAACATTTGATGGTATAATGTTGAACTTTTACCCCTTAAGACCTAAAACAAGTCAAGGATATTCTCTCTCATCATTCCTGTTTATTGTCAAGGTAAAAGTCATGCCTAGCACCGTAAGACAAGGAAATAAATGGCATATAAAAAAAATAAGAAAAAAAAAACTGTCTCTATTTGAAGACGACATAATGGTTTATATAGAAAATTTCAAGAAATCTACAAGGTGATTTCTAGAACAAGTAAAGGGATTTATCAAGATCTAAGTCAATACCCACTATATGCTAGTGATGAGCAATTGGAAAACAAATTTTAAGATAACTTTTAAACTTTAACTCTACTTGTAATTATACCATAAAAGAAATTAAATAGTATAAATCCAACAGAACATGTTCAGGATCTGTATGCTGAAACACAAATCCTAGTGAAAAAAATCAAATATTTAAGTAAATAGAGATGTGACCAGGCTTATGAGTTGGAAGACATAACATACTTGAGATGTGAATTCTCTCCAGATTGACTTATAGGCTTGATGTAATTCCAGTAAAACAACAATAGGATTCTTTGTGGATATACACAATTTGATTCTAAAGTGCATATGAAACAATAAGGGAACTATTAATTAGCTTCACAAACTTTATGACTGTTTTATTACTATGCATACAAAATTTATTCTGTATATAAAACGTGTTACTATGTATACAAAAAGATTTTAAATTCTACTTCTTAAAGGTGTTACACTTTTTTTAGATGAGACACAAAGCAAACAAATTATAATACATTGTGAAAAATGGCACTAGAATAATGCTTTATAAGTCTGAGTTACATATAAATTTTTTTTGAGAAACTTGAAAAATTTTTTATCTGAGATCTATCACATTGCCACTGAATGCAAATCTTCAGAAAGACCAAGCATTTGTTTTTTGAAAGCATTCCCCAGGTTATTCTCCTATCTCTTCTCCTTTTCCCTTGGGCAAGAAAATTATGCTAAAAATATGTACATGTTTCTGAATTTGTGTATATGAATTTAAAAATGTAGATATGGGCTAAAAAAGACATTTTGAGAAAGTTAATATGTCACAGTAAGAAAGTTTGATCTGTCTAATGAATATAGTTATATTACATATTAAATCTCTGTTATAGTAGCATTAGAAGAACATTATCTCTCCAGGAAAAAAAATCTTTCCAGAAGAAAGAGAAAGTTTTTTACAAACTGCTATTATTGAGCTAATAGTATTAATTATGATTTTTTTAAAAAACATGCAGGTGGTCATTAAACATAGTATGAACCCCAGATCTATATTATCTTCTGTACATAAATTCCCTATATTTATATTAGTTTTTCAATCACATTCTAGTGTGGAGTATACCTACTATAGAACTACTCCACAAAGACTCTTACTACTCCTGGAATGCTGGTTAAAATACTAATGTATACCCTGAGTTGGATGAAAGTCCCTCTGTAAATGGAGGGCAGTTGTGAAATACAGTAGTTTGGTTACCCTGAGTAGAGGGTTAATTAGTCTGGTGTTTTGAACCTTTTTCTAATAGTTATACCAGAAAATGTTATACTCCAAATATGATGGATTAGAATCAGGGGACCTCAAACTTTTTAAACGGGGCCAGTTCACTGTCCCTCAGACCGCTGGAGGACCGGACTACGGGCCCCGGGACTAGTCAGCTGCTAAGCAGGACAGGCAGCGGTGGCATAAACATCCAGCAGGCTGGATAAATGTCCTTGGCGGGCCGCATGTGGCCCACAGGCCGTAGTTTGAGGATGCCTGGAACTGAAAAACCTCTGGCAACAAATATTTGGTTTAGATAAGCATTTTTTAGGTAAATATAGAATATTATTTTAAATGCATAGTTTAAAAAGCATTCAAATCACCAAGGGGTCAGAAACAAAGCAGAATATAAAAACCAGAGACATAAACATGCGAGCTGAATTCATATTGCCTAGTTTGTTGTGCTGATAAAAAATTGCTGGCTTTTGTGATCTAGGCACCTAGATATTTAAGAATTAGTGGGTTTGGACTTGGGAAATTTAGGGTGTTGAAACTGTCTGCCTTTCTGCAAATGTGCCTGAGGAAATTTCCAGAAACTTTGTCTTAAGCTGTTCTCTGAGAAGTATACAGTAGTTGTGCCCTTCTGAAAATACTAACCACTGCCTACATGGTATAGGATACTACCGCTTTCCCTCCCTTTATCAGAGAAATAAACAAAAAAGAGCATTAAGTTAAGAATTGAATAAAGCAAAAGGTAAAATTCCGCAAGCAAAGAAATTCATAAATAAGGATAAATCTTAACCAGCATTAACAGTATGAAACAACACTAATAATTACCACCAAAGAAGACTAATTTGAGAAGCTTAAAAAAAGATGGAAAGAAAAATCTGGATAATAATATAATACAGGTTTTAGAGGAGTATTAATTAGTGAAATATTAAGCAATCGAGGGTTCTTATGTTGTCTGTGTACCAACATTGTTTTCTTAAGTCATGTATGCATTCTAAAATTTGAAGCATAAACATTAAAGAATAGAAATAGAATTTCTAGGGTGATGCCTGTGGCTCACTGACTAGGATACTGACCCCATATACCAAGGTGGCGAGCACAAACACAGCCCCGGCCAAACTGTAACAAAAAAATAGCCAGGGGTCGTGGCGGACGCCTGTAGTCTCAGCTGCTGGGGAGGCTGAGGCAAGAGAATCACCTAAGCCCAAGAGTTGGAGGTTGCTGTGAGCTGTGACGCCACAGCACTCTACCAAGGGCGAAAGAGTAAGACTCTGTCTCTAAAAAAAAAAAAAAAGGTAAGAAATTTAGTCTCTACTTCCAAGCCTACAGTAGGAAAGAATGCTCAATCTCTATTAAAGAAAATTCAGTCTACAGAGGGCAGGAAAGAAGAAAATGAGAAACATAGAAAAAGTAGGGTAAAGAGTAAAAGATAAGACAAGAATTAATCCAAATATGTCACTGATCACAGTAAATTGAAACAGATTAAATTTGCCAATTCAAAACCAACTCTTAGATCGGCTTATTATATTAAAAAATTTTAAGTTGAGACTTGGCGCCTGTAGCACAGTGGTTTCGGCACCAGCAACATGCACCTAGGCTGGCAGGTTTCAGACCAGCCCAGGCCAGCTAAACAACAATGACAACTGCAACAAGAAAATAGCCAGGTGTTGTGGCGGGCACCTGTAGTCCTAGCTACTTGGGAGGCTGAGACAAGAGAATCGCTGAAGCCCAAGAGTTGGAGGTTGCTGTGATACGTGACGCCATGGCACTCTACCGAGGGTGACATAGTGAGACTCTGTCTCAAAAAAAAAAAAAAAAAAAAATTTAAGTTTTTAAAAAGAGATTGAAATAAAGGCTGAAATGAAAATATATGATGAAATATTAATTATAAGAGAACTTATTTGGCAAAATGAGATTTTTAAGCTTAAACAAAAAGTTGGGAAGGAAGTTAAGGAAGTTCCGAATATAGTGATGAAAGGAATAACTTAGAATGAAGACATGTGTGATGTAATATGATAGCCTTAAAATATATTAAAGATGAATAATTCTAAGAGAAATTTAAATTTTAGTCTCTTAGGAGATTTTATAGACCTTTCTATGATAGAAAAGCGGAAATTAAAAGACTAGAGATGTGACAACTGTAGTTAACAATTACATATACAGAAGAAGGAATTTGTCTACTTACAAAATCTACATTCTTTTTGATCACACATAGATTATACTTAAGATTTTTTTTATGTTTTTCTTTTTCAATAAAGTCAAGCATCCATTCTTACCCTTGTTCTTCAGACTTGGTTCCAAATGTTTTTAGCAGTTTCCCATAATGAATTTGTCTTTGAGGATAGCATCAATGATGTTAAAACAGTTGCCACTGAGCCTTTTCTATTCTTTTCTACCATAATTAATTTAGATAACCATTTTCCAGATTTTTGAAATAAATCTGATTTATTTACAACATTTACATGCTTACATGAATTGTTTTAAAGATTTTTAATGACTTTTTAATAATTAAAATTTAAATTATCTTCCCTGTTCATTAGTCATTCATTTTTTGTTATTATTTGCATTCAATCCTTAAAGGGAAAGTATGCAAAAAGACATGAAGTAATGCAAATCAGTGATGATTAAAGCAAATTCTTACAAAATAAATGTTGAGCATGTTCAGATAATTTTGCAGCTGCTTACTTTGACTATACAAATTTAGCAAACTAGGCCAATGGAAGTAATAATTTTCTACTACTTTTCTAGTGTGTTTTTTAATGTTTTCTTTTTTTTTTTTTTTGGTGTGAAAATGCTTTATTTTAGATTTCTAAAAACCAGTAATATTAGATTGCCTCTAAAATCACCTAGTAAGTGTAAAAGGAAAGCAGATCCTTAAATATCTAGTAATTAGCATGTATTATATAGAAACTGATTCTTAAGCAGGCAAAACATAAGATCAGTAACTTTTGCTCACAGTTTGTGCTTACAGTATCTTATAACTCATGAATATTTTAAACTGTGTGATGATTTTTGTTTAGCCCTAATGTTTATTACAGTAATGTAATAATACTATGTGTAAGTAATTTGTCATATACGATACTTGTAGATGAGTTCAGATAATAGGACACCAAAATGTTAATTCTTTTGTATATTTGGTAAATGTTTTCCTGCATTTCCTAATGACAGAGCCTTATAATGATATCATGTTTTAATCCACTAATACCAATGTATAGATAGACCATGTTCCGAGGTCTATTAGTGAATATGAAATGTAAACAGTATTTTGCCCTTTGTAGTGTAGTTGGAAAGTTATCACAAAGGAAATTTTAGAGCAACATATTTCTTTCTTAGAGGTAATTAATTAAAACTACAAATCATGAACATACATAAATAAATATTTGGGAGAACATTTTTTTCAGTAATAATGTTAGTGATGTTTTGAATTGGATTTGTTGTGTTTTGGTTGTGGTAGTGATTTATTAAAAAAAAAATTTGTGAGCTTTGGAATTCAGCATTAAAAAATCATTAATAAACCTTCTCCCTGCAAAAAGATAGATAAAATAAATGAATTCATTTTTTTCCTCTTGATCAACATCTGTAGTTATTTTCAAATTATATGTTTTTTAAGATTCCTCAAGAGTTGAGATGAAAAAGAAGGCCAAGTGGATAGGGAGAAAAAAAGAGTTGGTAAAAAGGGCTCTGGTTTGTACTTAACACTTTAACCTAATCATCTCTGCTTTCTTTTAAGGGTCTAAGAGTGTGTGTTGAGATATCATCAAAGGCTTCAAGGAAGTTAAAAAATGGTATAATTACTGCTATTAAAATTAATGATAGGTACCTGAGATAAATATAGTAGTAGTAGTGGACCTGTGTATTTTTAAATTGTCAAGTTATTGCCCTTGGTTAAGGACTACCTAACAAGGATTTCCCAAACTTTCCTTATCACTCCAGTATTACCGTGGTGATACTCAAGATACTTTGTAAGCTCTCAAGCAGCTGAAAAGCCTGAAGATAGAATTCAGGATTTCTGAAATTCAGTTTGATGTCTGTTTGGCCACATTGTTTATAAGTCTGCTTTCTTTATGTCTTCTTACTTTTTGGAACACAGTCTCATGACTATGTCCTAACTAAATACAGTCTCATTAGTGTATTTAAAAATGTTAACTCATTAATAATAGTCATTTTGTTCTTACTTTAGGAAGGGTAATGCAATAGTCATTAAACATTTAGTTTAATAAGATATTTCTACATCTATTCCAAAATCCTTTCACCTGATCCTTTCAGTGTCTCAGCAGTGATTACTTTATCAGTGGTGAAACTGTTTGTTTTTCAGTATGCCTACAGAGGAAAATTATTCATTGTACTAGAAATTGTTCTATAATTACCTCAAATCCCTGGATTGATAGTTACAGGAAAATTTTTTACATGTTTATTCATAAAAATATGTCCGTACAGTGAGATTATATTTCATGCAAATATTTCTGGAATGGAAGTTGAATTATAGGCATCGTACCGCTGTTTTCTGTCCTCATTTTAAACATATACAATTTCACCTAACTTACCGCTAGCTTCTCATTCCTCTGATATTTGGGTTCTACTCCTACCTTTACAGAGAATTTTCCACCAAGACCAGTAGCAGTCTCCATGCCACTAAATTTAAGTCTTTATTTTTATTTGCTCTCTTAGTAGCAGTCAACATTGTTGACCACTCAGTTCTGGAAAAACTGTCCTCTTTTAGATTTTAAAGTACATAACTCTCTGATTTTCTTCATTCCTGTCTCACCTACACGTCCCAATTGTCTTTTCCTTGATTTGTCTCTTAAATGTTGAGATTCATTGATGTTCTGTTATCATTAAATACTCATTAAATTCCCCATGGGTTATGTTACTCTTGCAGTATTCTCTTTAAATAGCTAACTGTTAATTTCTACCTTGAGCCCACACTTGGGTCAAGAATGCCAGACATTTCACTTCTCCTTACTAGAAATTTTTACCCTAAAGTTCCATTGGCACCTCAGATGTAACATCTAGAACTCTATTCAATTTTTCCCTCACAAAACACTGCTTTTCCTTTGTTTTTCCTAATTGATACAGTGAACAAAGCCAGATATCTCACTCCTTACATTAAACTGAGTCATGTCTGTTCTTTCTACCTATTAAATTCCGCCCCTCCCCCCCCATTTTTGCAGTTTTTGATGGGCTGGGTTTGAACCTGCCACCTCTGGAATATGGGGCCAGTGCCCTACTCCTTTGAGCCACAGGTGCCACCCAGTTCTCTCCTCTTTTTTTAAAATTCTATTATAAGAGTCTTCATTTTCTGGCTTTTTGTCTCCCATTCACATTTTAACCTACTTTAGTGAGGCTTCTCCCACTATACTTCCCCTGAAAATGTCCTTGTCATTATTACCAAATTGCTTCCACATTGCTAAATCTATGGATCTGTTCTAGTCTGTTGTCTTCTTCCTTATTACCATTCAATATCATTGACCACTCTCCCCTTCCACCCTTCTATTTGTTGCTTTTCTTACTGTTATATCCATCTCAGGCAGGATTGAAAACTAGTTCAAGCCATTATCTGGACTCCTAGGGTAACCTGTTATCAAAACTCCTTTCTTCTCCACTTGTTCCTCTCTATTCTGTTCCATGGACATCAGCAGGAATATTATTTTTTTTTTTTTTTTGAGACAGAACCTCAAGCTATCCCCCTGGGCAGAGTGCTGTGACATCATGGCTCACAGCAACCTCCAGCTCCTGGGCTCAAGCGAGTCTTCTGCCTCAGCCTCCCAAGTAGCTGAGACCACAGGTGCCCGCCACAACACCTGGCTAAGGAGTATTATTCTTATAGATAAAGTTCGCCCATACTTCTACTTAGATTCTTTCATACTTCTGTAGCTTCATCCTACATCACTGTCCATATTGCTCTCACTATACTGTTTCCTGTGCATTAGGCTCTCTTCCCTGGTTCTTACCATAGCCAACTGCCCTGTCTGCAGTCTCATCTTAAATGTCATCTCCTCAGAGGAACCTTTCTGAAAACTCTTATGTCAAGAAGATTCATTCAATCATTATATTTCCTCTTTGTCTTATTTGCATCACTTAATCTATTTTATTTATTATATAATTGTTTTTGTCTGACTCCTGTTCCCGATTGTAAGCACCACAAAAGCAGAATCTTTACTTGTTCATCATTGTTACCTCATATCCCCAGTAATATCTTTTTACTACTACACACAATAGATTCCTAATAAATACATTATTTCAAATATTACTACTAATATACATTAATTATTTTTAGATCCTTAAAACCATTATTTACTGCCTAATTGGTTTTTTTCTCAAAAGTTTTTGGAGTACAAAGCAAAGTAGGGTTTGTATTTCAAGTTGTAAACTTTTTAAATTCCTGAGACTATGGCTAAGGTGAGGTTTCATTTCATCCCCCTAGATTTTAATTTTTTTCAAACACATTTCCTTCTGTAACTCTTATCCTTTAGCAGATGAGCTTTTAATTGTGTTATTAATGCTTATATGGCACAAAAGAAATGGCAGTTACAGAATATAACCACCTGTTCTGTTGGTAATGACTTGTAACAGACGCATGTATTAGAAAAAAATAGTTGTTGAATAAATGAATGACCTCTGTATAATAGAGGTAAAGGTTACAACTAGGCAGCATAACCTTTGTTGCTGAAATAATAAATAATTATGTAGCTAATTTAGTACCCAGCAGCATTTTCCCTGGGCTTGCACTGATGAGAGGAGACTGAATTGACACACTGCTAGTTGTCCAGAAAGCTTAGTGGTGGGGTGGGGGTGGTCTATAGTTCAGTTTCTCAAAGGTGAGTGCAACTTTAAAATTAGTCAAAGTATTCTCACTTCCTGTTTTCCTCTGCTGTCTCTTTTCACCCTAATCAGATTCCACTTCTTTCCCCACATGTAAATTCTTTCTGTACCATTTTAATCCCCATTGAAAACTTGACAAAATACAGATATTTTGTATATTTTGAGGGAAAGGAGAAGTAGCTTCAAAAAGTCAACAGAGTCCCTACCCCAGAATTCAAAGAACAGTTACTGGAATAAACTCTTAATGAATGAATATGAAGCCCAGTTGAGTAATCCTTCATAGTAGCTATAGACACTTTTATTTTTAGCAATGTTTTGTTTTTTTGGTTTTTTGCAGTTTTTGGCCAGGGCTAGGTTTGAACCCGCCACCTCTGGCATATGGGGCCAGCACCCTACTCCTTTGAGCCATAGGCACCACCCATTTTTGGCAATGTTTTAACAAAAAAATAGCAGATATTCTCATAAA
This sequence comes from Otolemur garnettii, assembly GCF_000181295.1. Classification (NCBI taxonomy): domain Eukaryota; kingdom Metazoa; phylum Chordata; class Mammalia; order Primates; family Galagidae; genus Otolemur; species Otolemur garnettii. The sequence continues at coordinate 17,417,773 of NW_003852411.1, forward strand.
AGAGCCTTCATAATTTTAGAACTTTCACTGTAGGATTAGTTGCATTGTAAGTGTATTCATGTGCATGTATTTAAATAGACTTGGGTGTTTTTAACACTAAGTTGGTAAGAGTGCAGTTGTAAGTATGCCAGCTATGAAAAGTTCTTTCAGATAAATAATCCGTAAAACATTTTATCATACTTAAGTTAAAATTCTGTATCTAACTTTGACTTTTGATATAGTGATATAGTGAAGTGAAATAAGTTTGTAGCCTTTATATAATATAATAGAACCTCTATAAGACCACCCAAGACTGTAACAAACTGGTCAACATATGGAGGTGCTCAAAGTAAGGAACTTCTTTAATGTAGAACCTCCATAGTTAACTACCTCCCTTCATTGATCACCTCCTTAAGTTGACTCAATTTTCGTAGACCAGATATGCACCATATGTATCTATCAGTACAGTGGGCCTAGTTCCTTATGTTGACCACCCCTGTATGTTGGTCAACAGCTGATTACAGTCCCTTGGGTGGTCAACTTATGGAAAGTTCTATGGTATAATAAATCAGTTAAGGTGAACTAAGGTAACACAAAGGAGGAATTATAGAAGAAAAAAATGTCATAAGTCATTTAACAATGTGGATATATTCTGAGAAATGTGTCATTGGGTGATTTTGTCATAGTGTAATCATCAAGTATATTTACACAAACCTAGATGGTGTAGCCTACTATACATGTAGACGATATGATATAGCCTATTGCTCCTGTTCTACAAACCTGTACAGCATGTTACTGCACTAAATACTGTAAGCCACTATAACACAATGATATTTCTGTATCTAAACATATCTAAGCAAAAAGATTTTTAGATTTCAGATGTTCGTCCTGTAAATAATTACATTAGGTGTAAGTGTATTAAACACTATAAAATGCTGGGATTGGCAGAATGGATTAAAAAAAAGTTATAACCCAACTGTACACTGTCTTATGAGAGATATACTTTGAAGACATTAATAGGTTGAAATTAAAAGGACAAAAAAAAGATAGACCATGTAACCAATAATCAAAAGAAACCTGGGACAGTTATATTCAACAAAGTATACTTAAAGTTGAAATTGTTACTAGAAAGAAAGAGGGTCTCTAATGATAAAAGGATTAGTAGTAAAAGATATAAATATAATACACCTATGAACCACTTTATGTCAATTTATTCACTAACATTGTTCAATAATAACTCAGTGGTACAACTTAGTAACAGATAAAATGAAAAATTCGTGGAAAATCACAAATTACCAAAACTGACTTAAGTAAAAATGGAAAATCTAAATGGGCCTATAAAGAGTGAAGAAATAGAATTAGTAATTAATAAACTTCCCACAAAGAAAACCTGAGGTCCATATAGCTTTTTAAGACAGAAATAATACAGTGAGTCCCAAACAGTAAAAGAAAAAATATCATTACTTCACAAACTTTTCCTTGAAAGTCAAAGATATCTGTAGTAAATAGAAAAACACAGACCAGTATTCTTCAAGAATATAAATGAAAATATTCTTAACAAAATATTAGGAAACTAAACCCAACAGCACATTTTTAAAAACTTATGCAATATAACAACATGGAATTTATCCCAGGACTGCCAGTCAGTAGAAGCAATACACCATATTAGTAGGATAAAAAACTAAAACTACACAACCACACTATGAGAATCATAGAAAAAGGCTTTTTTCTTTTTTTTTTGGAGACAGAGTCTCACTATGTCGTCCTCAGTAGAGTGCTGTCTCATCACAGCTCATAGCAACCTCAAACTCTTGGGCTTAAGAGATTGATTCTCTTGCCTCAGCCTCCCAAGTAGCTGGGACTACAGGCATAGAAAAAGGCTTTTGACATACCCATTGATCCTTAACATACTGGCATAGAAGGATACTTCCTTAGCCTCACAAAGGGCATTTATGGAAAACCAACAGTGAACATTACACTTAATGCTTTTCCTCTAAGATCAGTAACATAGCAAGAATGCTTGTTCTTGCCTCTTCAGTTCAGCATTATACTGGAGATTGTAGCCACGCACTTGGGGCAAGAAAAGCAAATGAAAGACATAGATTTGGAAGGAAGAATGAAACTATCTTTATTTGGAGATAACGTTATCCTGTATTTTAAAAATTTTAAGAAACAAATTTTGTGGACTAGTAGAACTCATAAAAATGTTAAGCATAGTTACTGCATAAAAGATTAATATATAAAAATCAATATTATCTATATATGAGAAATTAACAATCCAAACATAATACTAAGTATGGGATTCTGTTCTGAATAATGTAAAAAAGAAAATAATACGTTGCCAAGTGCAGTGGCTCAACGCCTGTAATCCTAGTACTCTGGGAGGCCAAGGTGGGTGGATTGCTTGAGCTCAAGAGTTTGAGATCAGCCTGAGGAAAAGCAAGACCCCATCTCTACTGAAAAAATAGGAAAACTAGCCAGTCATTGTGGAAGGAGCTACTTGGAAGGCTGAGGGGAGAGGATCTCTTGAGCCCAGGAGTCTGAGGTTGCTGTGAGCTATGATGCCACATACTCTACCCAGGACAACAGAGTGAGACTCAGTCTCCAAAAACAAAAAAGAGAGAGAAAGAAATGAAAAAAATTAATAAAGTAAATGCAAGATTTACACACTGAAAATTGGAGAAGTTGTTTGAAGATGATTAAAGAAGATGTAAACAAATGGAGAGACATTCAATAAGATAAATTGGCAAGCTCAGTATTTTTAACATGGCAGTGCTTCTCAAATTGATCTTTGGATCCAACTCAATCTCTGTAAAAATTTCAACAGGCTTTTTTTGCAGGAAATGATAAATTGTTTCCAAAATTTATAAGAAATGGAAAAGACCAGGAATAGCCAAAACAATTTTGAAAACTGCAACATGTTGGAGGACCTTTTCTACCCAGTTTACAAACTTAAAGAGCTAGAATACTGGCAGAAGAATAGACATACATAGATAAGTTGATTACAGGTAGGAATTCAGAAGTAAAACTTTATTTATTATGAATTGATGTTTAGCAAAGGTACCAAGGGCCAGGGCAATTCATTAGGGAAAGGATACCCTGTTCAACAAGTGGTGCTGGGACAACTGGATATCACATCACAGACTTAAATTGAAGAACTTAAATAATAAAACTTTTAGGAATAGGAGAGAATCTTTAATACCTTGAATTAGTTAATGATTTCTTATTTATAACACAAAAATTATCATCTCTGAAAAAAATGAAAAATTGTACTTTATCAAAATTCAGAACATACCAATCAGAAAATAAAAACACAATGAACAGAATATTTGAAAATAATTGAAAACATATATCTGATAAAATTCTTTTAACTTTTTTAAAGTTCATTTGTATTCAATATACAAATGTCAAATTTTAATAAATTATGATATTTGTATATTGCTGATTAAAATGTAAATGGTATGTACAGTCAGCGGTTTGTCAGTTTTTCTAAAAAGTTATGAATAATATTACTATATGACCTAGTAACTGCTGTTGTAGGTATCTAACCAAGAGACATGGAAACGTGTCCACACAAAGACTTAAATGTGATTGTTTCATAGCATCATTATTCACAATAACCAAAAAAATGGAAACAAATATTTAGCAGCTGGTAAGTTGATTGACAAAAGGTTGTAGATCCACATAATGCATATTATACATCAATAAAAAAGAAACTACTGACAAATTTTAAAATACAGTTGAACATCAGAAACATCATGCAAAGCATAAGAAACCAAAGAAATTGCGTAATGTTTTATTTCATTTGTATGAAATAATTTTTAGAGACAGAAATAGTGATGTCAGATGAGCATGAGATATGTTATTAAGGTGCAGAAAATGTTCTAAAATGACTTATGGTGATAGTTCCACCAGTGAGTATATTTCATAAAAATCACTGTATATAGTATTTACAATGAGTCTGTTTTATTATATGCAAAATATATCGCAATTAAATATTTTTAAAACAAACATGGGACATAAAATTATATAGCATTGTGTATCCAGATGTCCCATATAATGTTTATATTACCTTTTTTATTTATTAAATTTTATTTTTTTATTAAAAATTAAAGATTTTATTATTTATATGTATTAAAATGTAAAGATGGATTTTTAATTTCCAAGTTATTTTGAACCATTGACACTGTGTTTCTAGAGCCTTTATCTTCTCATATCTTTGAAAATAATTTCTATCCTTTAGTTTTCTGGCTATTGGAAGTTTGATAGTTGTCTGTGAAACTTTTAGTGAAAAACAACAAAACCAATAATAGTTTTGCTTTCATTTTCTTCATTTACTACATTTATGTCATTTTGTTTTGTTTTGTTGTAGATCACTGTGTCCACTACTATGATCTTCGTAACACTAAACAACCAATCATGGTATTCAAAGGACACCGAAAAGCAGTCTCTTATGCAAAGTTTGTGAGTGGTGAGGAAATTGTCTCTGCGTGAGTATTACTCTCCTCAGGTTGAGCTTACAGAGAGAGCTCTGTATCATTTACCAGTTTGTGAAATCACTGTGGATGTATTGAAACAGTAGGGAATGTGTATCCTTGTTTTTAAATAGTAGTTTTTAAAAATAATTTGTTCAGTTAAAATACATGTCTATTCTGGTCTGCATTGCACACTTTTATAAATAATTTGTGAATAAAATCCTGAAGGTACTAATTTCAGTGTAGTCCCCCTTACCTAATACTCCTATGTTTAACTGCATTTGACCTTCAAATTGGAGCTCACCTACTGCTTTTCCTTATGAAGAGAGAAGCAACATGGCTAATGCAATAGAATGACTTATTAAAGTCAACTAATACGTTATTGTGTATTTATCTACTTGCAGTACAGTAATAGAATTATTTTTGGTTTTAAATAATATTTGGTTGACTTTTACACTGATATATTGACTTCTCTGTAATTTCATTTAAATATGTTGTGAAGAGAACTTTATAAATATGACTACTCATACCTGAAAAGTGTCCTTTGAAAAGCTTTCTAATCTAGAGAAGCAAAATATAAGCCTTTAATTCTCTATTTCACTTTGGTGATAATGAAATGTCATTGAGGTAAATAAATCTTAATTACCAAAATATTGACAAAGTTCTTCTACCAGAATAACATGAGGAGTCCCATCTTTTCGTTGTCCATTTCATGGCTCACTTCGTTTTATAATACCCTAGTGAATACTTACTTTTAATTTTTGTCTTCTTAATTCCTACTATTTCTTCTCAAGCTTAATGATACATTGTTGTCTTCTTTTTTACTTAGTTTCTCATCTCTCTTAGGAGGTTATTAATGCTAGTGCCTCATATTTGGTATCTCCCACTACATCTATCGCCACATTGGTTGCTCTAAATAAGAACTTGGTAATTTGAATTGATTTAGCAAGGTAATTTGAATTGAGCTATAAAAGAGGGGGATAAAAAGAAAATGGGAACTGAACTTTCCAAGGGGAGATAATATGGGTAGTTTGCACATTTAACTAGTAGCCAGTCAAAATGTATCCAGTCTCTAGGAGTAAAAACAACTGGCAGTAAATCATTTAAATATTATTCAGATTCAAATATGTATGATAAATTATATGGCTAAAATATTTTTGCTTTCAGATTTATAAATATTGAATCAATTAGTTTGACTTTAATTAATTGAAGTATATGTGTGTTTAAAAATCATAAATTGAAAACCTTAGTTGACTTTATTAGATACATAATGTATTTTCACTAATCTTATTTTCTTATTAGTTTTTATAAATTATGATGATTTTTTTCTTAGATTTAGACCATAGAAGTGTGTAGAACTAATTTATTTACCACAAATAAATTTGGTAGAAACTTATATTACATATATTTTTTATATAAGGAGATGTTCGTTGTAGCGTTGTTGAGCAAAAAAGTAAAACAAATGTGTAAGATTTGAAGAATTGAAAAGATGATAGGAAGAAATAGAGAACTATTTAAAGGATTAGGAGTTTGGCCTCTGAAATCAGTTTTGAATCTTGGCTGTGCTCTTTATTATCTGTGGATAATACCTTGGAAATATCCTTAAACTTCTAAATCTCAATTTCTACCTCTGAAATGAAGCTAATAATAGTATTTACCTTACCTTGTGAATTTCTAAATAAAATAAGTAAAACCTTTTGCATAGTATCCTATTCAGTGAACATTAGAATAAGAGAAAAGATGTGTTAATGTTTAGTTAATAATAAATATATAAAAATGTTATTCAGTTTGCAGGAAGGGAAAGCAATTTCATCTATCCATCCATTCATTCATTTAGTCATAGTAAACTGGAAGCAGTTTAGTAAAAGTATGTGTAAAACCCTACTTTTTTACTAAAAGAAAAACAAAAACATGATATATTAAAGTCACAAAGGTCTTTATATTCAGTTTTTTGGTAAATGACTGCATTTGCATATTCTTTTAGCAAAATAAATTATTTCATGTAGCTATTTCAGCAATACCCCACACCTGTAGGAAAAAGTGAACTGTATGCTTAGTTGTATTGTGCACCTCCTACGTGCCCAGGTACTATTGAAAGCATTTTAAATGAGTTTATTTCATTTTTATAGTACATCATAGAATTAATTTAATTCTATAAAATAAGAATCATTATATTTCATATTTAACTGATGAAAAATTGAGACCAGTGAGATTTCAAACTTTACCCAAAGTCAAAACCAAATTAACAGTAAATTAAATATTCTAACTCAATCTGGCTATCTAGAGAATCTGCATTCTTAGCCACCAAACTAGATTGCCTCTAATTAGTAGTGATGAGTTTCATGCAGTAAAATCTTAAATATTCTCTAACTTTTTGTGTTTACCTCAGCTCAACAGATAGCCAACTAAAACTATGGAACGTAGGGAAACCATACTGTCTCCGTTCCTTCAAGGGTCATATCAATGAAAAAAACTTTGTAGGCCTTGCTTCCAATGGAGATTATATAGCTTGTGGTAAGTAAAACCATCTTTCGCCAGGAATGTTTTAACAAGTATGTGTCACTGAAAGTGAATTTAATTGAAATAGACTTAACTACTAAGTCAGGAAATGGTCAAGTAGTAGCACATCAAAAGATAGCATGATGGACTTGATACTTCATTTCTGTGCATTTTCCACAGATTATACTAGAAAAGCATTAGTCCTCCCCTCTTCTATTGAGCGCAAGCCCTGAACACATAAAATAGCATACGAGCTTACCTATACTATAACTTTGATATTACATTATGTCAAATAATATATTAATGTATGTTAATATATTAACATATTCTGTATATGTTAATATTCCTATACAGAAAATATTAACTTCTGTTAGTAATATTTCTAATTTTAGAGATATTATATGTCCTCTTAAACTTGATATTCATTTTGTTCTGTGTAGTATTCTCTTTATTACGTGGTCTGATTGGGTAGCATTGATGTATTTTCTAGGTCTTATCAAATTTAAATCAGTTAAAAAATAAAATTTGATATATACTCAAATGCTGTCATATATCTAGTACCTGAACATATGAGCTTTCATTATTACTTTTAAATGATTTGACCTTTATTTGGTAAAGTCATCTACAACATAAACATCGCCAAAGCAAATTATCTGGCACAATTGATAGACTGCTCAGAAATGTAGGTTTCTAGACCACCAATCTGATAGAGCATCGCCTTTATTTGGGAATGGGAAATAAATTGTGTAGGCTATTAAAATTTTCCTATATAAGTGCTGCAACTTTCTCTTTCCTCTCTAAATGGAAATCTTTCTGATATTGTTACATTATTTAACACTGATCATTCCCTTAGATTAGTAAAATACAGCTTTTTTCCAGGAATTCTTTTCTTACATAATTTCTAATTAGTCTTATAATTTATTAATAATACGACCTTAAAAGATCTTCTAGCTGAAACATTGGCTGATAATTACTATTTGAATATGATGTCCTAATTCTAGTTTTCCTACTATTAAAAATTATTATTATTTATTTTTAGGAAGTGAGAATAATTCCCTCTACTTGTACTATAAAGGACTTTCTAAGACTTTGCTAACTTTTAAGTTTGATACAGTCAAAAGTGTTTTGGACAAAGACCGAAAAGAAGATGATACAAATGAATTTGTTAGTGCTGTGTGCTGGAGGGCACTGCCAGATGGGGTAAGTTTTCATATCAGTTCTTTCATCTTTGTGTCTCATAAAATACATTATTTACACATAGGGCTTTTTCAAATTTTAAAATATAAATTGGTATGTAATATCTATTTTCCTTTTTATTTAGTGTTGTATCAACAAGGACAATAGACATTTTTAAGCTGAAATGTCTCTAATATAACATGCTTGACTTGTGTCCCTCTTGTGTACCCATAACATCTTATACTTACCTCAGTTATAAGCAGTATCATATTGTTTCTTGATCTCTCTCCAGTAAGACTGGAAATACCTCCAGAGGACACATTGTGTCTCATTTTCCTTAATGATAACATGCAGCATTTAGTTGAGCCTGGTTTTTTAATAGGAAGAAAAAGTTTGATACAAAGTGACTTACATGCGCACCTAATTAAATGGATTTTGCTCTCTAAAATAATGTGTAAAAATATTCAATTTTTTGACCAGGAAGTCATACTACTAGATTGTAAAAAACAGTTACCTCAGACCGTTCATTTACTCATGTATTTTAAAGTATAAGCTTTTTCACAATTTATATGAAAAAACAATTCTTTTTATTATCACAGTTTATATAAACATTAGTTAGTCCTTTGTGTCATTTTTAAAAATTACTTTAGGTACTTACCTTATTTTATCTTTGACACAGAAAATTCTGACTTTATGTGTAATTAAAAATATCTTGAGTTCTAGGTACAGTTTCGCTTTAATTAGATATATTCCATTGTTGTCTTGTTTAAAGTTCTGTGGTTCAACTCCCAGTTTTGGTAATAACAGAGTAGGTAAGTTGTACCAACCCTCCCTCTGTGGAGAATTAGAAAAGATAGGCTATAAATATATACATTTTAAAAACAAAAACCTGTTTGAAGGCATTGAAAAGCAAATGAAACAAAAAAATTACCAGACTAAGATTCTGAGCCTAGCTTTTCAGTCTGCTTTTTCCATACGAGCATCTGCTAGTTTTGGTGGTGTGGCAAAAAGTATATAAGGTATTTCACCAGGGCACAAGGATTGGAGTCCCGTACTTACCATTGTAGGGTGAGTCACTTTCTGTTAGGCCCCCAAAGGAAATGTCAAGGACAGGCGTAGGGAACCTTGTCCTTTTGGAAGACTGCATAAATTTAGCTATAACCAAATAAGGCCACATTGACAAAAACTTCAATTAGATATACTTAAAAATGTACATTATTTTGTAAAAATCTATGTAGTTAATAGTTTCAAAAAATGAAAACTGTTAATTTTAAAGTTAACCTTTTCATAACCTTGTTGTTTCTGCTTTTTGTTGGAAAGTACTTAAATATTTCATTGTAGCATGGAAGTCTACAGTTTGGGTTGTGCCTCTATACCAGTGTTAATCAACCTTTTTTTTTTTTTTTTTTAAATCTCACAGCACACTTGAACCTATAGTTAAACTTCCATGGCACACTTAAATTATTTTGATAAAAAATAGTGAAAAATAGGATATATTTACTGTGCGGTGAACTTCTTTGAAAGTAATTTCATTAATTAATTATCTTTAAAATTTTTCACAGCATACCTAAGATCCTTTCATGACACTAGTGGCGCCATAGCATATCAGTTGAAAATCACTGCTCTAGATGGTTATCAATCATTTGTGACCTTCATGGTATCTTGATTTGGATTGGGAGGAAAGTGTAGATTCACAGATATAAGTGATTGAAAAGCAAGAAAGCATTTTTCTGGCGTGTCTCTGGAGGTGTGGGTATTCTATTGCATTTTTCCGTATTTCAGTTCAATCTTCTTAGCATCAATGACTTTTAAGTGTCATCTTTAGGTGCCTTGGTGATACCAACTAGGTAAGGCTAAAATGTTAATTTGAGAGCATTACATTGATTTGATTCTCAAAATCACTGAATCGTCCTTTGTATTCTCTAATTAATAGGTCTATGACAACTGTATAGTCTTCAAGTATTTGCGTATGTCATTCTGCTTATCCAGGACCTTTGCTGACTGGGGGAAGTGGTCATCTGAAATTTCTTTTTGAAGAACGGTTTTGCAAAAAGAGAGCTATTTTTTAAATGCTTGGATTTTTTTTTTTTTTTTTTTTTTTTTGCCACATACAGGCTTAGTTTTAACTTGCAAAGAAATACTCAGGTCATTTTGATTTGACATTTCACACAGAAATGCTGTATTCCCATAGAAATATAATTCATATTGCCGATTCTGTTCTTCATAAAATTTAATTATCTCTTCTGGCAGAGATAAAATTTCAGATAATGCCTGTCTCTGTGATAGCCAAAGCACTTAATAATATAGCAGATCCACACTAAATACCTCCTGTTCAACTTCAGCATGTTATGAAACTGACAATGCCATGTTTTATTTGCAAGAATATATGTAATAATACTTATAACTTGTTGCAAAGTGTCACTTAAAATAATAGCTTTCGCACAGAGACTTTGCGGATACAAGATACAATGAAGAGATAAGAGAGCATCTGGATCTGTTAATACTTTTTTAATCTGTGCAATAAACCTTTCATGTTTTCCTTGGATGGAAAGTGCACCACCTGTACATACACTGGCTAAATTTACCAAATTTAGTCCAACTTCACAACATTTACCTTGAAAGTCATTAAAGATATCTGTTCCCTAATGTTCTGTCCTCAGGAGTGGCCAAAGTGAGTAACTCCCATAGCAAAGAAAAACTTTCATGACCTGAATGAACTGTAAAATTCAACACTGATTACTAGTATCAGTTGATCATCCAAAGCAATTGAATAATATATATTTTCCTTTTGAAGTACTGATGAAATTATTCTTCTAAGTTGAAGGCTAATTCATGCTTCCAGACAGTTATGGTTCTCCTTGAAAAAGACAGTTGTTTATACTTTGAAACATTATTAGGGTCTAAGCACCCTACAGCTTTAACAAAAAATACATTCTTGTATTCTTCAAAAATACATTCTTTCACAATTTCTGCATCACTGAATGGTTTCCCTTTTCCTGAGTATATAACTACTTTATAAGTTGTTTCTCTGACATTATTTCCAGGTCTTGTGGCTGCTAGAAAGAACTGTGTTTGTTTTTACTTTTAATCTTTTAATTTCTGAAATGCAACTTTTCTCACCTCTTCCTTTAATTAAAACTATTTATACGATCTTTATGAGTGTTCTAATACTGATGAGCATTTAATTTCTTTAATATTTATAATTGCAATGTCACAAAGCAAGCAAATCATCTTTAGCAGAAACCAGATAATATTGCAATTCCAAATTCTCATTAAAAAAATCTGTTCTAGGCCAGGCATAGTGTCTCATATCTATAATCCTAGAAGCTGAGGTGGGAGGATCCCTTGAGCTCAGTCAAGAATTTGAGATCAGCCTGAATAAGAGACCCCCTTCTACTAAAAAATAGAAAAAAATGGCTGGGCATTATGGTGGGCATGTATAGTCCCATCTCCTTGGGAGGCTGAGGCAGGAGGATTGCTTGAACCCATGAGTTTGAGGTTGCTGAGAGCTGCTTTGATGCCATAGCACTCTAGCCTGGGCAACATTGTGAGACAGTCTCAAAAAAAAAAAAAAAATCTTGATTGCCTTTTCTTCCCTAATTGCGACGGCTGAAACTTCCATTACATTGTTAAAGATCAGTGGATACAATGGGCAGCCTTGCCTGGTTCCTGATCTGAGTGGAAATGATTTCAGTTTAACTCCACTCAATACGATATTGGCTGTGGCTTTGCTGTAGATCCATATACAGTCAGAAGAGATCAAACTTTCACTCTCCGCAGATGATATGATTGTATATCTGGAAAACACCAAGGATTCTACTACAAAACCCTTAGAAGTGATCAAGGAATATAGCAGCATCTCAGGCTACAAAATCAGCACTCCTAAATCGGTAGCCTTTATATGTACCAACAATAGTCAAGCTGAAAAAACAGTCAAGGACTCTGTTCTGTTCACAGTAGTGCCAAAGAAGATGAAATATTGGGGAGTTTACCTAACAACAGATGTGAAAGATCTCTATAAAGAGAACTATGAAATTAAAAAAAAAAAAAAGAAATAGCTGACAATCTTAACAAATGGAAAAACATACCATGTTCATGGCCGGAAAGAATCAACATTGTTAAAATGTCCATACTACCCAAAGCAATATATAATTTTAATGCAATCCC
>NW_003852411.1:17430780-17438793 GCF_000181295.1 Otolemur garnettii
AAAAAAAAAAAAAAAAGCTGATAACAGACTGGTGCACTTGACCCCTATAAACTCTGGCCAGCCAGCCTCATGCAGTAGTTGTACCAGTTCTAATTATTCCAGTCTATCTGGAAAGATTATTTTGTTGAAACTTACTTTATTCTTTGGTATCTTAAGTATGTTCCTTTAAAAAATAAAATAAAAATATAAAAGACAAAAAATGAATTAATAAAAATAAAAGGATTTGTTCTGTAAAATGTGGGTTCAATCAAAAGGCTGCACTAAGGACCTAGAAGGCCACATGTGGCCTTAAGGATGCAAGTTCCCCAAACCTGGTCTAGAGTAAAGGAGTAGGAAGTCCTTCACAGTGATTGCAACTTAGAATCAGTCCCTAAAATTAAACTGAGGTGACCCTTGTTTGTTAATGTCCACAAGATTCAATTTTAAATCCTCTCTGAAAGAAAATAACATCATCTAAGGACTTCATTTATTTTTTTCAATTTTGCATAAACAACAACTAGAGCATAATGAAAAATAGACACAGGAGAAGACAAGACAGCCTGAATGGAACCAGCATAAGCAATAGACAGTAGAACAGAATCGTAGCAGCTCTGGATTATGGAGTTACCAGATAGATTAAAAGTAACTGTGTATATAAAATAAAAGATAAGAATGGAAATTTCAACTGGGAACTGAAAACTGTTTTAAAAATGAAAATTCTTGAGCTGAAAAGATATAATTACCAAAATTAAGAGTTCATGAATAGGTTGCATGAAAGATAAAGTAAAAATAATAATGAGCTGACAGGTAAATTAGAAAAAAATACACTGAAAGAAGCATAGAGGGTCCAAAATGATGAAAAATAAGAGACAAAAGAAAGAGGATAAATTAAGAAAGTTCCAGCAGGACAGATAAAAGGAGAGAATAGTGCAGCAAGAGCAAATATTAAAAGGGGTTATTCTTGAGAACTCTGCAAAGTTGATGAAAGACATCAACGCAGAGATTCAGTAAGCTTTTGAACTGCAGAAAATGTGTTTCTTGAAATCTATAACATAAATTTAACATCATACTTGAACTTTGTTTTTTTTAATTAAATCATAACTATGTACATTAATGCATTTATGGGCTACAATGTGCTTTTTTTATATATAATTTGGAATGCTTACATCAAACTGATCAACATAGCCTTCACCTCTCTTAATTGTTGGCATTAAGACGCTTATACACCACACTTAATGGTTTTGACATGTTCCCTTGCCTTATGCGTAAGATCTGCCTGAAAATCTGACCTTGAGTCTGTCTTCTTATAGCACTATTTTCTTGGAAATACACTTCATTAAGACAGATATGGAATTCATGTATTAGAAAGCTGTTATCTCTTAGAATTTTTTATGAAACCAAATCTGTGGTGTCACTTTGGACTTAGAGAACTGTGAGTTGGCCATACTGACCTTAAATCTTTGCAAATTGAGGAGTGTTAAAGACTGGCAGGAAACTAAGGCACATCTATGGATTGAGATAAATCACATGAATCTTAACTGTCTCTGGCAACAGTGTGTACTCTTTGCATGAGTGAGTGAGGGGTCCAAGAATTTGTTCGTGTAAACATTGGTTGATCTCTTGAGTTTGAAGATACTGTACCTGCTGAATTTCCTATCCTATATTCTTCTATAAAGTTGACTAACATAGACTAACAGCAATTATGTCTGATCTCGTGCCCCGTTCTGGTAATGGAATAGTCACACTTTGGTACAACATAGTAAAACCACTGAAAATAAATACTTAGATTCTTTTTATTTTAAGCTATCAGTTTCCTCTTTTTATTATTGACAGACAATAATTGTTTATATTTACGGGGTGGAATGTGATGTCTTAACACATATATATGTTATGGAATGATTAAACCAAAGTTAACATCTGTATGATTTCACATACTTTCTTGTAGTGGGAACATTTATAATCTGTTAGCAATTTTTAAGTATATTTTATATTATTAGCTAGACTCACCCTGCTGTCTAGTATATTTTGTCTAATTAAAAGTTTGTATCCTTTGACCCATTGACCCATATTCTCGTCTTTGCCCCATCTCTCACCTCTGGTAACCACCATTCTAATCTTTACTTCTGTTCAAATGTTTATATTCTGTATCTAAGTAAGATATGCAATATTTGTCTTTCTATATATGATCTATTTCACTTAGCATTGTGTCCTCCAGATTCATCTATGTTGTTGCAAGTGACAAATGCTTTTTTTCTGCAAGACTGAATAGTATTCCATTAAACAGTGGAATACTGACCCTTGAACAAAGCAGGGGTTAGAGGCACTGGCCTCCCATGCTGTCGAAAGTCCACATATAACTTTGGACTTTCTCAAAACTTACCAATAAACTACTGGAAACTGCAAGCCTTACCAATAACATAAACAGTTGATTAACAGTTACATGTATTTTTTTATATACATTCTTACAATAAAGTAAGCTGGAAAAAAGAAAGTGTTACTAAGAAAATCATAAGGAAGACAAAATATATTTACTGTTCTTTAAGTGGATCATGTCTTCATTCTCAGCATGTTCATGCTGAGTAGGTTGAGAAGGAGGAGGAAGAGAAAGGATTGGTCTCACTGTTTTTGAGGCAGTGGAGGAGGAAGAAAGTTCACATATAAGTGGATCCACATAGTTCAGATATGTGTGGCTCAGTGGTCAACTATATACTACATTTTCTTTATTCATTCACTTGTTGGAGGATACTTAGGTTGATTCCATATCTTAGTTATTGTGAGTAATACTGCAATAAAAACAGGAGTGCACAAATTTCTTCAGTGTACTAATTTCACTTTTTTTAGAATTAATGTAGGGTTCAATACTCAAATGTACTATATCTAAATCAAATGGTGGTTCATAAGAACCTCTATATTATTCTCTGTAATAGGTATACTAATTAACTTTTCCACCAACAGTGTTACAAGGGTTCTCTTTCCTCCGTATACTTGCCAACACTTGTTAACATTTGTCTTTTTAATGATAGAAATTCTAACAAGTTTGAGTGAGGTGATAATTTTATTGTGGTTTTCATTTGAATTTCTCTGATGATTAATCATGCTGATTATTTTTTCAAGTATCTTTACCATTTGTGTGTCTTCTTTTGAGAAATGTCTATTCAGGTCTTTTGCCCATGTTTAAAGTGGGTTATTTATTTTCTTGTTGGTTGAGTTGTTTGGATTTCCCATATATTTTGGATTAACTCCCTAATTGATGTATGCATTGGGTTTTCTCCCAATCCATGAATTCAATGCAATCCATTTGTCTGTTTTTTGCTTTTGAGATTATCACCAAAAAATTGCCCAGACCTGTGTCATAGAGCTGTTCTTTTATTTTCTCCTCATAATTACAGTCTCAGGTCTTATGTTTTAGGTTTTAATCATTTTGACTTGATTTTTTTAATATGGTGTGAGATAAGGATTCAATTTTATGCTTCTGCATAATATATATATTTATGTATGCGTATGTGTGTGTGTGTGTGTGTGTGTGTGTATTCATTTGTTCAAATACCATTTATTGAAGAGACTGTCTTTTCTCCCAAAGAGGGATTCTTAAAAGGAGGCAGAGAGAGAAAATACTGTCCATTAGACTGACAGCCAATTTCTCAATGAAATAATGAAAGCCAGAAGAGAGTGAAACAAGGTAATTCATGTATGAAGAAAAATACTTGTCAACCTTAGACTTCTATAATTAGTGAAAATCCCTAACAGGCCAAATAAAGATATTTGTAGATAAATAAATGTGAAGTTTACCATCAGGAGACCTGTAGTAAAGAAAAACTTAGAGGATATTCTTAAGGAAGAGTGAAAAAAATTCTTAATAAAGGTCCTATCTTTTTTATTCACGTTGGCAGGGGTGTCCAACCTGCAGCACACAGGAAGCATGCTGATTTTGTGAGGACTTTTTTTTGCCTATTGGTGTCAGATATCATAAAAAGTATGCATAGACTTTTTTTTTTTTTACTTTTTTTTTTTTTGCTTATCCATTTTCATTAGTGTTTGTGTATTTACTGTGTGGCCCAGGGCAAATTCTTCTATTGTGCATCAGAAAAGAAAAAAGTTTGGACTCCCTGATAGAGATTGAAGTTAGAGGGGCTTATTTGTTCTGTATCTGTGGATTTTTCCATGGCAGGACTCCCTTATGAAGTTATTAGAATGAAATATAAAATGTTTAAAGTATACAAATGAATGTATTTGTTCCTAAGTGATCATTCCTTCTTGTGACTCCTAACGAGAGGGAGGGACCTCTCAGGATCTGGCGTGAGAAGGGAAAGTTGACATGAGTGGAAATGGTGGGAAATGAAGAAAATAAAGCCCTGGAAGACAGGGAGAGACAAAGAAAGACAGGAGACAAAAGATAGGATGGCATTGGGAGGACTGACACAGCCAGCACCTGAACCATGGAAACAGCTTTATATAGTACCTTAACAAAGTTGCATAAATCTTAACATACGGTGGGTAGAGATCATCCTTAAAGAGGAAAAACTGTGTGCTTGCCGACAATAAGAAAATTATGCATGGGCTGTGTGACTTGTGGCAGGTGAAAAGAATTGTTAAAAGAGGAGAAGTGGTTGGAGTCCTATCTGAACATTTCCCAGGCTGTGGGGGCCCTGCTGCCCACAGGCCCCTCCCTACATTGCCTGTGTAAAGGGACACCATATTTTAGTTGAGGGCAGAACCTGAGTTCATAATACTTACGCTGAGACTACAGGTACCCTTATTATTGTTTTATTAGCTCTGAACCACACCATACATATTTATCTAATCACCAATTCTAAATGGATGGTTAATTGTAAAAGACAGTATAATTGTAAAGGACATTAATTATTCCTTTAGCAGCTCAGTAGTGATAAAAATGTGTTCTCTATAGTTAGAAAAAACATTGGTCATTAAGGATAGACTTTTCCTGTTGTGGCTAGAGATATCAAGAATCATAGTAAAAGTTTCTGTAACTCTGTAGTATATGTAGGGGGAGTCAGGATAGTAATTGCCCTTTCTTGAAACCAAGTGCAACAAAACTTGGCTTGGGAACATATTTTCCTGTGCAGAGTTATGACTATATTAGATGAGAGAGCACCTTTGTTTTAAGTATAATCAAATTTATTCTTTATTTTCTTATTTCTAATGATTAAAACATTTTGTTATATAATGAAACACTATTCTGAAGTGTTTAACTAAAACTTTATTCTTATGCCTTTCTTCTTTACCTAAATTTCTCTTGATTGGTAGCCTTTAAAAATATTTGCTGAATGAATTAATATTTGCTTTGTATTGTTATTCATGTTCCTGTACTGTTATTTGTGCCTCTTGTTAACTTGCAAACTCTTTGAAAAAAGACATCATAGTATTTGATTAAGAGCACAGACTTAGGAGCCAGACTACCTAGGTTCAAATTTCAGATTCCCTACTTAACCAGCTTGACCACCTTGATCAAGTTCCTTAGCCACACTGTGTCTTCATCTATAACATGGTGATGATAATAGCCACCTATCTCTTACAGTGGTTCTAACATTAAAGTGAAGTAATGTACGTAAAGTGTTTAGAGCACTTCCTGATACACAGTAAGAGCTATGTTAGTGTTTACTATTAGCATCATTCATTTTTAATAACTGCTAGCATTATGCAACTTGTTGCATAAAACTAATATATAATTTTTGAAAGGAATTATATCCTTCAGGCTTAGCTTTTATCGTGTTTGGTGTATAATTAATTAAATGTTAATTACTTGAAACCAAAGAAATGCTGAAATAGAAGGGGGAGATAATTCTGGTATCTAATAGGCTTACTTGAAACTCAGTGCTAATAACAAGACTGCAATTTTAAGAAAAGTAGCTTTTCTGACATGAACTGTTTATGTGTACCTATATAATTATTTCAAAATTACTGCTTTACTCCTTGGGATATAGTCTCCAACCTATTTTTTCTTTTTTCTTTCTTTTTTTTTTTTTTTTTTTGAGACAGGAGCCTCAAGCTGTCCCCCTGGGTAGAGTGCCATGGCATTTCAGCTCACAGCAACCTCCAACTCCTGGGCTCAAGCGAGTCTCCTGCCTCAGCCTCCCAAGTAGCTGGGACCACAGGCGCCCGCCACAACGCCCGGCCATTTTTTGGTTGCAGCTGTCATTGTTGTTTGGCGGGCCCAGGCTGGATTTGAACCCGCCACCTGGGTGTATGTGGCTGGCGCCTTAGCCACTTGAACCACAGGTGCTGAGCCCCTATTTTTTCTATGTTCAAAAGCAACAAAAATTTTTAAATGCATACAGCTACCAGGAGATTGGCATTTATTATTGGGTTAATATTTTTGTTAGATTTATGTTAATGTTTATCCTTCCCTTCAACATCACATCAGCACTATTTCACAAATCATTCTTCTCTCAGAAAGACATATCTGTTTTTCCAGTTCATGTAAGTTTTTATCTATGAAATAGGCATCCTTCTCTTTGTAGTAAACATTTTCTTTTTGTATAAAGCATCATATTGCACTAAACTAGGGAGATAAAACACATTTGAGAAGCCAGTAATACTGTAAGCCAGTCTTGCTTCCATTAAAGTGCAGAAAGCATCAATAATAAAATTTATTTATGCCAGTAATTCTCAAATCTGATTATCAGAATCATCTGGAGATCTTTCAAAAACAATTAACAAAACAGTTCTGTTTATAGACCTTATGACTATGTATGTCAGAGTAGGAGATAGATCTATATTTTGAAAAGTTTCTCAGGTGTCCTTTGGAAATTATATGAACAATCAAGTTTAAGAATAGATGAATCATGTTACCACTGGGAAGAGATTTATTATACATAGTAACCAAGAGACCTAAATTGCTTATAAGCATATGCTTATATAGAGGGAATAATTATAATTATGAATTACCTAATGTCTGTAAGATATGGTCTTTTATTTTTGGTATTAAAATTACTACTCTTAAAAATATATTTACTTCCCACACTTAGAAACTTTTTCTTACCTTGAGTTTCTCAGTGAACACTGAGAAGACAACATTGGAGCTGCTTTTTTTTTTTTTTCTTTCTTCCCTCTTTCAACTCTGTTTCTCTTTTCCCTACTATTTTTCCTTTCCTTTCTTCTTTCTTCTAGCTGGATGGTTTATAACACTTTAGAAAATTTTCCTGACTGGAAGAGGGCCAATTTGAATGAACTCTTGTCTGTCTTAGGAGTGGAAGGAAAGAAGATTCTGATCACGGAACCTGGCTTCCAGGAAGACTCTCATCTCCTCCTAAGTGCCCCAACTCTTCTCTTAGTGACCAGACTAGAGTGGGTGGGCAAGTAGAAAAGGGAGGCAACAAGAAGATGATGGAAACTTGAGGCAAACCTGTTAATATTTTTCTTCTCTAAATAAATCACATGAATTTTCCTTGACTTTAATATCAACTTCTGTGTGGACAGCCTCTGGGAAAATATTTGTTGCATTACATCTTTTATGGTTAATTTATAATAATCTCAACAAAATGGGTTTAAAAGATCTTCTAGATGACATTTAAAGTATTTTATTTTTATTTTTATATTTCTGTGATAGAATTTGACCAATCTAATTATATCTTTTTTCCTCATAAAATCCTTTCTTAAAATAGTATTTATTTTACCTATGCCAATCTTAAAGCATAGAACTGATACAGCATGCTTAAAAGCATCCAGAATATTTTGAAAAGGGAAGGGATTTGAGTCTGGTAGTTTTTACCAAAATTACATGATAATAGTGCAAAGAAGGAAAATGGAATGTTGGATATCATTTCTTTTACTGAAAAGTTTTTGATGAATAGTATTTGAATTGGTTGAATATGCCAAAGTGTACTAATGGAAAAGCATGGTTATTCTTTTAAGCTAAAATAAAATTTTTTATATGTACTAACTAGGTAATAATTATTTTTATTTTTATTTTTATTTTTATTTTTTTGAGACAGAGCCTCAAGCTATCCCCCTGGGTAGAGTACCATGGCATCACAGCTCACAGCAACCTCCAACTCCTGGGCTCAAGCGAGTCTC
>NW_003852411.1:17438817-17549397 GCF_000181295.1 Otolemur garnettii
GCCATTTTTTTTTTTGGTTGCAGCCATCATTGTTGTTTGGCGGGCCCGGGCTAGGGATTTGAACCCGCCACCTTAGTGTATGTGGCTGGCGCCTTAGCTGCTTGAGCACTAGGTAATAATTATTTAAGAAAAAGTGTCTCCTAATTTAAACTTGTATCCTGTCTAGGGAGAAGAAATGTATTTTTTGGATTTTACTTCTGTAGTCTCATTAGCAACTGTTGTTCTCATGACACTCTCCTACATTTAATGTGATCTTTATAGGTTTGTGCCGTTTATATCTCTTACTCTCCATGTCTTAAATCAGTGTTTTTCCAAATAAAGTCATCTGGAGTTGACATTGGCTATTCCCAGGACAATAGGAAAGTTATTACTGCTGAAAATTGGAATAATTTGATTATGTAGATAAGAAATGTCAGTCTATTATGATTGTTGTGAAGAAGCCATATAATTGTGTGCCTGTTTACATTGTCTTTTTTTAATGGTAGATAAGCAGATTAATGAGGATGAAAATATAGTTTCTTTATTTGAACTGTGATAGCCAACCAACCAAAAGATGAATGTGAAGGCAGGAAGTAAATCTTAATTTTTTGGTTTAAATAACCAAGCGTTTACACATGATAGAGAATTATAATAAATAGGCAGTTAGTTGGTACTGCTTTTATTCATCTTTTTGATCTTTGGCTTTCTGATAAAAGTAGAAATCTTTAGGAATAGATTGTATTAAAAAGTTAAGTTGACTTCAGGATTTTGTTCCTTTTTGTTGTTTTAAATTCCAAGTGTCTAAAGCAGTGACTTTGTGACTTACCAAGCATATCTCTTAAGTTGCTTGTTTATTATAATTCTCAAAAAATTAAATCACCTTGGAGCTTATGGTAGTGTTATCACCTGATAAGATAAAATATTTTATGCCAAACTTCTAAATGCCTTTGTCAAGTTTGAAATCTATAGCTGAGTGTATATAATTTTTTTTTAGCAGCCAAGAATAATTTAATACTGATATGTCCTTTCCTTAACATGTTTTGCTAACCAAGTGATTCTGTAATTCACATGATCATCCTTAATGTTTGTACTAGTGGAATACTGTAGTGGTATAAATTGAACCAAAATGTCAACTAGTAAGAATGGATAGTTCATACATAGAGACTTACATGGATATTTACATTTAGAAACAGTTTTATATTATGACAGAATAAAATAAGGATTATACTTTTCCAAATAAATAGGTTAGTCTTGCTACTTCAGAGTTCAGTAGGAGTCCTTGTTTATAACAAATATTTTTGTTTCCTCATAGTTTTGTCTTTTATAAAGTGTTAAGATCTTACTTGTCTCTTTTGCATTTCACTGGATTTTTAAGATCTAACAACTGAATTTCCCTTTAAAAATATAAAGCATGAAATATCCTTAGTAGGAAAACAAATTCTCAGATCCCTCATGGGGTTCTCCGTGGTCTTACAAAAAGCCCGTTAATCATGTAGGCTTTACATTCTCACTCACATTATTCACTATTTTAAAATGGGTTCTCAGTCATACTAGAATAATAAAGACCACTTCTTTTAACCAGTGTGTGATTATCCTTTATACATGAAATGCATGATTTTCCTACTTTCTCATTTCTCTTTTTCTTCTCATTCTGTCCTTTCCAAAGCATTATTTTAGGGATTTGGAGAAAATGATTGCTTCTCAAGGGTACTATCTTAGGGGTTTCTTGGGGTTTGGCTTTTGGTTTTACTTTTAGTCTTTGTTTAAATGTCATATTGATTCTAAACTCATCTACCAAACATAACTAATGGGCCAGATGTAGTGCCTCACATGTATAATCCCAACACTTAAGGAGGCCACAGTGGGAAGATCGATTAAGGCCAAGACTAATTATGCTTACAATAAGATTACATTGTTTTTATGTAGGTTACTCACCAAGTGAAACCTTATATTACCTCATGCATAACAAATTAACCAAAATGTTGACTGTCTCAGAAACTCTGGTTTACATTTCACCTCTTAATTCAGCTCTTAAACTCATTTACAAATGGAATAACTACCTCCAATTCTGGTTTGTCTCTTAACATCACAAAAAACAAGTCTATAATCCTAGCACTCCAAGAGACTGAGGTGGGAAGATTGCTTGAGCTCAGGAGTTCAAGACCAGCCTGAGCAAGAGCTAAACCCAGTCTCTACTAAAAATAGAAAAATCAACTGGGTGTTATGGCGAGTGCCTATAGTCCCAGCTGCTTAGGAGGCTGAGGCAGGAGTATCACTTGAGCCGAGTAGTTAGAGGTTACAGTGAGCTGTGATAATGTCACAGCACTCTAGCCAGGGTGACAGAGTGACACTCCGAAAAAGAAAGAAAAGAACCCCTCTGCCAGTTGAGCATGACTCACCTCAAAATAGAAACATCCTTGCTGTTGAAAAGATGGGGCAAAAGTTTTCCAAAGGAATTTTCTGAGAAACTGAATTATCTTTGACTGTTTCTAGATATCCTTATTGAGCAAATTCCGGTATCCCTTGAGGACTATGGTTCTAGCATGTGAATATTTTACAAATAACAATGGTTAAGAAAAAGAAACATACTTTATTTGTAAAAATCTCACTAAAGAGTTTGGAGCCTCTTTAGTTTCCATACTCTTTGATGTTTCACTCTTAATGTAGTATTTCTGTTACTGTAATTATTGCATTACTTTTTGCATTAACTTTGGCAATTTTACACTGTCAGCAAGTGTTCAGATAGACATTTACTACTACACGTTAGTAGAAAGTTACTGTATTTGAGTTTATATTATGCCTTAACTGTCACGTTTTTTAAATGAAGAGCTTCTATCTTAATCCCTTAATATGTTAAAGGATTATGTGATAGAAAAGTAATAGACCAGTGCCCTTCTTAACATTATTTTGGTTAATGATTGTACTTTTTAATCCTTTTACTTTTAATCCAGCTATGGATTTGTGGATTTGTCATAGATAGCACATGACTGGCTCTTGCGCTTTTATCCAATCTGATAATCTCTGCCATTTAACTGATGTATGATTATTGATATGTTTGGGTTAAAATATATCTATCATCTTCATATCTGCTACCTAGCTTTGTCTATTCTTCCTCTATTTGGGGGGTTTAATTGAACATTCTTTTATCACCCACATTGAATTATTATTTAGACTTTTCTTTAAAATTTCTCTTAGTGATTGCCTTGGAGTTTACAATACAACTTTTTAAATAATCTAAACTTTCTTCAAACAATAAATGTACTGCTTAAGGGTAGTAGAAGAACCTTATAATCGTATACACATATTCTAAATTTCTACGTCCTATCCCTTTTTCTGTTACTGCCATGTAATTTACTTTTATATGTACTATAACACAGTACTGTGTTGCTCTTTTTTGCTTTAAAGTTATCTTTTACAGCAATTAGAAATAAAGTCTTATTTTATCTTTTTCTAATGTTCTTCATTCATTTGTATAAATTCAGGTTTCTGACCTATATCATGTTCATTACATAAATAACTTCCTTTAACATTTTCTGTAGAGTAAATCTACAGCGAGTACTTGTCAGTTGTTGTTTGAGAAAAATCTTTATTCCTTATTTTTGAAAGGCATTTTTTCTAGATATTGAACTCTGGGTTGCTGGGCTTTTTTCCTTTGTCAGTTTAAAGATACTATACCATTATCTTCTTATATACATGGCTTTTCATGAGAAGTCTGCTGTATTTTTTATCCTTATTCTTCAGTGGGTAATATGTCCCCTTTTTCCCCTCTGACTTTCTTAAGGATTTTTTTGTTGTGTTCAGTTTTAGCAGTTTTTACATGATATGCTGATACGTGGGGGTTTTATGGTATTTGTCCTGCTTAGTGATCCCTGGACCTATTGAATATGGGTTTTGCCTGTTTATAGTTTCAGAAAATTCTCAGTCATTATTTCTTGCCTCACTTCTCCTGGAATTCTAATTATTATGGATATGTTAGCCTATTTGAATCTGTTTCATAGCTCTTAGATGCCTATTCTGTTTTGTTTTGCTTTTCGCGCCTTTTTTTTTGTATTTCATTTTTTGGTAATTTCTGTTATCCTATCTTCAGGTTCATGAATTTTTTTCCTCGGCTTTATCAAGTCTACTGAGTATACATCAAAAGCAGTGTTTATCTTTGTTACTATTTTTTTCTATGTTCTATTTCTAGCATTTGTGTTTGATTCTTATAGTTTAAATAAATCATTTTGCTGAAATTACTTACACATTTTTACTTCTCTATCAGACCTTTTTAACCATATTAATCATAATTATTTCTTTAAGTTTCAATATTTGTATTATACCTGAATCTAGTTTAATGATTGCTTTGTCTCCTCAAATTGTGTTTTTCTCTGAGTTCCTTATGATTTTTGGTTGAAAGCCAGACATAATGTATAGGATAGTAAATACTGAAGTGATTATTTTTTATACTTGGATGCATTTTTATTTTCTGCAATCCTTTCAGTGCGGAAGCTGTGTGAATCTAGTCATAATTTTGGTTTGTTGTTGTTAGGGTTATCCTCAGTGCACCTCAGGTTTCAATTTTGTATAATGATATCTTCTGTTTAGAGTGTCAGTTTGCCACTGGAGGATTTTTCTGAATATGTTTTCTCTATTGGATTTGGGGTCTCTTTTTTAGTGCAAGCCAATCATTATTGTCAAAAAGCAAATCAATTTGGGGAGGTGAAAGAGAAGGGAGGAACTGTACAGAAGAATGGACAAGGAAGGGATTACAAAGGTACCTGAGAAAATTTTTGGCAGTGAGCCATGTTTACTGTTTTAATTGTGATAATTTCATGTGCGTACATGTATATCAAAGCTTATCAAATTGTACATTTAAAATATGTGCAGTTTATTTTATGTCATTTATATCGCAACTAAACTAATTTATTAGATTAAAAAGCTCCAATTTAAGAATGAGTACACATGATGTTTGTTTTTCCAGTCTTGGGAAACTTTACAAAGAATGGTCTGTCTTTGCACTCCTTCTGAGAAAGAATCTGTTCCTTGCTATATTCTGCTACTGTCGTCATTCAAGGTGCTTTTTTGTGCAGGGAGGAGGGGTGTTCTTTGATGTTCTAATTAATGCTAAATCTAAGTCAGAAAGAAACTGTGAACCTTGGTATTAGGATGTGGACTTTGCAGTTGTTTCTATCCCTTTTTGAAATGTAATTAGTGCAAGGCCTAGTAAGTGTTCCCACCCACCATCAAGTGTCATTTTGTTTCCTATTTCTTTCTCCGAGCTACACGTTTCTACCAGTACCCTCAGGCTATAATTCCTCCCTTTCCACAGGGACTAATTTTTCTGTTCTGTGGAGGACAGAGAGGAGATGTGACTGAGTAGCATTTTGAGTCTGAATGACATTTTGGTGACGGTTAGTGTTCCTTGTGCCATGAAACACAAAGAACATGAAAAGACTTTTCAGGATTTTCCGCAGTATTCCATGGTAGGTTTCATAGAGGAAAAGCCTGCAAGAGGGTGCACCTCTGCACCAATAAGATCTGTGGCCCCTAGGACTTCACATTCATGCTAGCCCACACTCAGCCTTTAATATTTCTATAAACATTTTTATCTAAGTCATTCTGCTAGCTTATATAGTTATTTCTGTGCCTGGTAAGCAAATGCTTAGGCACTGTTTTTCCTATAGGTGACATACAATAATTTCACGTTGTTTTGCCTATAACCGCAGTTCTCCAGTATGTTCAAGAAATGTCATTAATTTGCAGTTGTACAGCCTGTTTGTTTGTTTTCTTGTTGCACAGCTACTTCTAGCTCTCTTCCTCTAAGCTTCCCCCTTTGGTTCCTAACACTCATATTACTTCTACAAATATAAGGGTTTTTAATAATCACTTTTAATTATCTTTGACTTGTTTCTTGCTATTTGAATCTGCGTATTGCTTCAACATATTCCTGAAGTACATTAAGAGTAAATAGACATTTTATTTCTTATAATATTTTAGGGATGGTTACCTTTTTCAAAATATTGTATAATAAATGTCAGAAAAATGGAAAACTTCTTTCAAGTCTTATATTTTCTCACTCATTATTTATGCTGCTAATTCTCCAGCCCTGCCTTATATTGCTACCTCCCATATTGCTACCTGTACTGCCTCTCCCCCCCCATATTACATGTGTTTCATCTAGTGACAAAAGGATTATCAATTACAAAAGACAATTTCGTTTCAAACTTGCAGTAGCAGGTAACATAAAATCATGTTTGAAATTTGGTTTCTAATGAAGCTTTCAATACAAATTTAGCCAGGGGCAAGAATTTTAAAGTGTGAAGGAAGTATTTAGGCTATCCAGAAGTAGTGATTCAGCATGATCTTAACCCTTAAGGACTTTTAAATTACTTATTTTTTTTATTGTTTCAGATTGATTGAGGGTACAAAGAATTAGATTACATTGTTTACATTTGTTAAGTACAGCCCCTTTTATAATTTTGTCTGGTCCCAAGATGTGTGCTATATACCCTTACATTGTGCCCATTAAGTTAGAGCACACCCATCTCCTACTCTCCTCCCCTCTCCCTGCTCCCTTGTTTCCCGGCCCCCCACCTTGAATTGTTTTGAGTTTTCCTCTTATGTGGGCTTGTATTAGACTGTCCACTGGCTATATATTAGAATTCAGTACATTGGGTTCTTGGAATACATTGGATTCTTGGTCTTCATTCTTGTGATACTTTACTAAGAAGAATGTGTTCCAACTCTATCCAAGTTAATACAAAAGATGTAAAGTCACCATCTTTTTTAGTGGCTGAATAGTATTCCATGGTATATATTACTACAGCTTGTTAATTCATTCCTGGATAGGTGGACACTTAGGTTGTTTCCACATTTTGGCAATTGCAAATTGAGCTATAGTACACAATCTAGTGCAAATGTCCTTATAAAATGATTTTCTTTCTTCTGGGTAGATGCATAATAGTGGGATTGCCGGGGTCAAATGGGAGGTCTAATTTGAGTTCTTTGAGGATTCTCCATACTTCTTTCCAAAGCGGCTGTATTAATTTGTAGTCCTACAAACAGTGTAAAGTATTCCTTTCTCTCCACATCAGTGCCAGCATCTGTAACTTGGGACTTTGTGATGTGGGCTATTCTCAGCTGCAGTGAGGTAATATCTCAGGGTGGTTTTGATTTGCATTTCTCTGATGATCAGGGATAATGAGCATTTTTCCATATGTTTGTTAGCCATTCATCTGTCTTCCTGAGAGTTATATTTTCCTAATAATTTATCTGAGATCTTATATCAGCCTGACATATGTGAATATATGTTTATCACAATTTGGCATTGTACTTAGTAAACCCAGGGACTTGCTATAAAAACTCAAACAATATTGCAATTGCAATGATTTACTATCACATGAAAAATATTGGATTTTCTTTAATTTTAATAAGTACAGTTCAATTTCCTAGCATTTCATAAATTTAGAGTCAAATTTGGTTAAGTACAGAATTTTAAAATATTGAAGACTGTCATACAAATGTAAAATCAGGGTAGTATGCATCTCTGCACAAATCTGATCAGATTTTTTTTTTTTAGTGTATCTTGAGTCCATCCCAATTTCCAACCATACTACTCTGCCACCTACCATTAGTTTAGGCTCCCGTCATCTCTTACCATTACTTCTTAATAGTTCTAGACTCATTTATCTTATTGTTTAAAATCTGTCAGTGATTCCTCAGTGGTTACAGGATAAAATCTGAGCTGCTTCATGTGACATTTAACAACTATTTTCATCATGCACTCACCTCCCTCTCCAGCACAGTTGCATACCACTTGCATAGGCTCATTTTATACTCCAGCAACACTGAACTGCATATTCAGATTCTCAACCAACCTGTGCTGGGTTTGGGGGGGTTTTCAGGGTTTTTTGAAACTTTATGCCTTTGATTTTGCTACTTACCATGCTAGTTACGTATGGTAATGCTGTTACACTGGAAGCCCCTATTAAGTACAGTGCTGAGTTTTGTAGCCCCAGAAATATTTGTGTGTTCATTAGGTAAAAAAATGCCATTGTATTGATCTAGCCTCCCCTTTGGTCATTGTAGAAATTGTATATATCACATTTCTAAAGGTGGTGTCTTTTAGACTGTTTGAACTCTTCTGGAGATAGTACCTGCTTCATAAGTCAGACTGTTATATTTTTTAGAAACTTTAAATTATA
Source organism: Otolemur garnettii (assembly GCF_000181295.1). Taxonomy (NCBI): domain Eukaryota; kingdom Metazoa; phylum Chordata; class Mammalia; order Primates; family Galagidae; genus Otolemur; species Otolemur garnettii. The sequence goes on from NW_003852411.1 coordinate 17,446,980, forward strand.
CAGAGTTAACCCATAAAATCAGCTCTTCTTCCCATCAATGCATAAGCAGTATATACTTAAAGATGTGTAATTTTCAACACTTGTGGCCCAACCTGCATTAAATTTAGTGTTTTCTGAAGTTGTTTTATGCTAATCAACTCCTTACCTCAGTTTTACTCGAATCCGATAGGGCAGTTCTTAACCTGTGGGTCGCGACCCCTTTGTAACAATGAAAATACATCACGGCATTATGAAGGTTGAGAACCACTGCTTTAGGGGTACTGTGTCACTGGAAAAAAATAAGTAGAGAATTCAAAACTGCATTCTGTGATGTTATACTCATTACATGTATTTTATTGTTGTGGCCTTTTTTAAAATATGAGAATGGGAAGATGAAAGAAAAGAGAAGACTAGGACTTTTACTAGGATATGTAAACTACACAAAGATCGCTAATAACTCAGTCCCTAGCTTCTCATTCTATCTTATTTATTTTCAGTTCTCATAGATTTACATTTGTGAAATTAACTTTTCCATTAAATTGCCATGAGGCACTTGTGTAATTTTAATTCCAGTGCTAATTATAATATCTTTCTTAACCAAATAAATTCATTTAGACTGGTAAAAGTGGTAAAAATAACCTTCAGTTACTCTCACTAAACTCAAAAGCTTCCTGAGGCTAGAAAATTCTTGTCTTTCTCTTCCTTCTGGGTTCACTATCTATAGACAGTTTCAACATATATACTAGTGTTTTTCAAAATATAATCTACTGATAACCTGCTTCAAAATTACTAATTACTTGGAATATATATTAAAAATTAAAATTTCCAAACCCTAGATTTGTTATATCAGTTTCTGAAGGTGAGACCTAAGAACCTCTTTTTTTGTTGTTGTAATGAAATAGGTAATTCTCTTTTTTTGTTTTATTCAATAGCCTAGAATTACATGCAAAGATCCTATCCCTGTCACATCCCATCTTGAACCCACCTATGGATATTTAGGGATGCAATAGTGTTCCCACATGGGAAGAACATGCTGAAGTGTTTCCAATAATCACTGCCGGAGACTTTTTCTTCCTTTCACAGGAGTAATTAGGTACTTAATATCTCAGACCCTACTGAGAGACTTTCTGTGGTCTTTTGGTCTCTTTGAAAGATTTAGAGAATAAATCCAAGGGAGACATTGCATAATAGGCTACAGTTCTTTTTTGTCTCATCAGTGGTAAAAACAAAGGCTAGAACACTCTAGTAATGTGAGTAGTAAATCAGGACCTTAAAGCTGGAGGCAAAGATGTGTCTCCCAAAATGCACCATGTCCTGATGTTTAATTAGCCAAATTCCACTAGATATTTACTAATTTATGTTTAAAGGAACAGCTCAGGAGCAGCCAAATGGAAGCAATGCATAGGGCAGGGTAATGAGGAGTTGGGAATGGGGCATGTGGAGGTTTCATGCCCTCGGTGGGCATACTACCTTCTTAGTACTTCTGTGTGTTCATTAAGCTGGAAAGCTCTGAGACCTCCCTTTTTAACAAACTCCCCATGGAATTCATTAAGTGCTATAAAATATCAGTATTTGAGCTTTTTCCTTTCTTAAAATATGTATACTTTTTTTTGAGCACCCTCCATATTTTATTTATCACTGTAAGCACATAGTTCTCAAGCTTATTTGAGAGATTATCCGGGGTCCAGAGATACTGATACGATGCAAGCACATTGTTCTCAATCTTATTTGAGAGATTATCCAGGATCCAGAGATGCTGATGTGATGCAAGTTAAAGGTATGTGGAGATAATGTTTGAACATTATGTGTCCAGGATAATGAAATTGATTAAGGTCACTTGGCAAATGTATGCTTTTTGTGTATCTTAATTCTTCTCTTTTTATACTTGTTCTTTATAAAACCTTTTCTCCAAGACTAAAGATATCTTTGATTTTGTATGCTCAATATGTCTTTTTAATTGTTCTTTTTCTGTTACCTGGATCCTTATTTTTTTAATTTGGCTTACTTGAATGCATTAAAATGTGTTTAAATGAGAATTTGATGTATTTAGGAAATTGAAATATAGGAAGACTGGATAACAAATCCTTCTTAACAATGAAGCACACCAAAAATGGAAGCTGCAGGCACCAAGCATGTGGACAAATGAGAAAATACCTTTGTCTACAGATTGCAGCAATCCTACATAAACGTGGAGGTCTCTGTCTGACTTAGAACAGCTGGCTAAGTCTGATCGTTCCCCTCCATACATCATTTAAAACTGTTGCTCCAAATACTGCTCTTCTTTTGTTCAGTATCTTTGCTGGTTAAATATATTGGATTATTTTTACAATGGATAACCAAGTACAGTTATTTTCTTTATCTTGAGTGGTTTTTGAGGCATTTTATGATTTTTAAAAATAGGTATTATTATTTGGTTGTTTGTTTAATGTTCAAGGAACTTGTAGCCAGGAAGTAGAATAAATGTAGAAATATTATTTTTTTAATGGGTTACATTGGCTTAACAATCCAGGGGTGTCAGTAAAGGTTATTTAATATTTTAGATATGAAAGAGCTAATCGGGTAGCTTCCAGGAAGTTTTTCTTATTAATTGGTTTCTCATTAAGAAAGTAATTTTTCCAAAATATAGTTTATATAACCTCATAAGTCTATACCCAAAGTTGAGGCTAAGCATTAACTTCTCAGTAGTAAATTTGAAATCTTGGTCTTTCATGACGTAAGTTCTGGTGTAAATTGTGGGGTAGGAAAAACAGAGGTGGAAGCAACAGTGGCATTTCTAATGCACTGTGGTCTGATATATAGGACCAAGGTATAACAAGTCATAGCTAGGTTTATTTATAATTAATTGTGTAAAGATCCTTGTTTATGGTTCTGAAATCCAGATACTCTGAGCAGTTTTTACATTATACATTCATTGATTAACTTTATTTTTCTAGGTCCTTTAGAAGTTCTTAGTCTGTTCTATTTTTTTAATGAATAATTTTAAGATTCTCTATTTATTGTATTCATTTTTCTCCATTTCTTTGAATTATAAATTCAAATCTAGATAAAAGGCCCTTCACTAAAACAACCTTTGATTAAAAATCAGTAATACAAATAAATAGGTATAACTCACAGGGAAAAAATGCCTATAAAACTAGCTAAACTTATGTTGACCGTTACATTTGATAATTTTCCATGTCACATTCTTTATCACTTTCTGGGATGTCTCAACCAAAGCCAAGAAATGTACTTTTCCTTATTTTCTTAAATCCTTTTGGTACCTGTATCTTTTTGAGTCTACATGATACTATGTTCTTCAGTTTCTTCTTACATGTAACTATATACATGTTTACTCACTCTTTCCTACCAGATCATATATGCCTTTTAAGCTGTCTCCTCCAGACTCCTCTAAAATGTAGTAGATGACAGTTGGCTTCTCAAACCAGATATATAAAATAGGAGTCATATATTGTATAACAAGTCAGAACTAATGATGTTAATCAAAGGTGGGATTATTTGAATATAAAGGCAAATGAATATTTCTTACACTATACCAATACCATTAATTAATATAACAGCCTACTTTGCTATTTCAAGTTTGCTTTTATTCTCATAATATATACATTAATCCCCATTAGAAGATGCATATTTACTGTATACTGTTGTACTGTTAAGATTGAATGAAACTATAACTACTTTTATGGAAAAGGAATAATTTATGCTAAAATCAGGGACAATAAGATAAGTAATGGTATAGCTGTACCAGATTAACATCCACCCCTGAGAATAACTTGTATTATACTTACCCTAATTGTGAACACAATTCTCTTTGGATCTCAAATAAAACGATTAAGTCTTAACCAAAAAAAATGCAGGAGTTAAGAACAAAATGTGAAAGAATCTGGTGATTTTCATGGAGGTGCATTCTTTTAAGATAAAGTTTGAATTTCATATGCAGTCATGTCTTTGGCCAGTGATTACTACCTTTTTTAAAAAAAATCTGTACATAACATAAAAGAAATACCTAGCACCCAGGACATCATCAGTTTACCATAAAAGATCTGGTCTACTTTGTCTTAGAATGTTTATAAAAAATCTTGACGATAGAATGTTTCCATTGGTGATTCAGAAAGATATTGATAAAGCTTGAAAATTTCAGAATTGAAAATATAAATCTAGGCCAGGTGGGGTGGTTGACGCCTGTAATCCTAGCACTCTGGGAGGCCACAGCAGGTGGGTTGCCTGAGCTCACAGTTTCAAGACCAGCCTGAGCCATATCAAAACCTCATCTCTAAAAATAGCCAGGCATTGTGGCAGGCACCTGTAGACCCAGCTACTTGGTAGGCTGAGGCAAGAGGATCACTTGAGCCCAAGAGTTTGAGGTTTCTATGAGCTATGATGCCACTGTACTCTATTGAGGGAGACAAAGTGAGACTCTGTCTCAACCAAAAAAAAAAAAGAAAATATAAATCTAGAAGTCTTGTCCTTGCTTCAGCAGCATATATACTAGATTTAGAAGACCTTTTGATTAGCAGTATACATCATTTCCTCCCATTAGTTATTTATAAGAATAGGTATTTGTATGAAACAAAAAAAAAGATAATATATTTTATTAAAATAAAGGCCCGTACTCCATGATAGTATTAATGTACACAGCTATGATTTAATAAATAATAATAATAAGAGCCTTAGCTATGCAGGTTTTTGTCTGGTTCCATACAAAATGAAGAACTATTTTTTCTAGTTCTGCAAAATATGATATAGGAATTTTAGCGGGAATTGCATTGAATCTGTTAATCAAAGGTTATAACTAATTTATTCATAATCATCTTTATAGTTTAAGATTGGGCTTGTAATGTGGGCTATTCTCACTGGGGTTAGGTGATATCTCAGGGTGGTTTTGATATGCATTTCTCTGACGATCAGAGATGGTGAACATTTTTTCAAATGCTTGTTAGACATTCCTCTCTCTTCGTCAGAGAAGGTTCTGTTCATATCTCTTGCCCAGAGGTAAGATGTGATTGTTTATACTTTTTCTATTGGTTAATTTGAGTTCTCTGTAGATTCTAGTTATCAACCCTTTGTCAGATTCATACCCTGAAAATATCTTTTCCCATTCTGAAGGTTGTCTTTTTGCTTTACTTGGTGTGTCCTTAGCTGTGCAGAAGCTTTTCATTCAGCTTAAGTTCCATTTGTTAATTTTTGGTGTTGGGATGGCTGCTGAAGTCTTTGTCATAAAGTCTTTCCCCAGTCCAACATCGTCAAGAGTTTACCCCACACTTTCTTCTAAGATTTTTATCATTTTGTCTTAGATGTAAGTCTCTTAATCATCTTGAGTCAATTTTTGTAAGGGGTGAAAGGTATGGGTCAAGTTTCAGCCTTTTACATGTGGTTATCCAGTTCTCCCAGTACTATTTGTTGAATAGGGATTCTTTTCCCCACTATATACTTTTGTTTGGTTTATCAAAGATCAGATGGCAAGTAGAGACTGGTTTTATCTCTTGGTTTTCTATTCTGTTCCTTATGTCTACGTCTCTATTTTTTGTGCCAATACATAGAGCTGTTTTGATTACTGTGGAGTTGAAATATAGCCTAAAGTCAGGTAGGGTGATGCCACCAACTTTGTTTTTATTACCAAGAAGAGCCTTAGCTATGCAGGTTTTTGTCTGGTTCCATACAAAATGAAGAACTATTTTTTCTAGTTCTGCAAAATATTATATAGGAATTTTAGTGGGAATTGCATTGAATCTGTAGATTGCTTTGGGTAGAATAGACATTTTGACAATTGAGTTTTCCCAGCCATGAGCATGGTATGTTCTTCCATTTGTTAGTGTCTCCTGCAATTTCTTTTCTTAGGGTTTCATGATTCTCTTTGAAAAAATCTTTCATCTCTTTTCTTAGGTATATTCCTAAGTATTTCATGTTCTTTGAAGCTACTGTAAAGGGAATTGTATTCTTGATTCCTTCTTAACTTGGCTGTTATTGGTGTATACAAAGGCTACTGATGAGTAAACATTGATTTTATACCCTGAGAGATTACTGCATTAACCTGGATAGAGGTGGAACACATTCTTCTTAGTACAGCATCACGAGAATGGAGAAGCAAGAATCCACTGTATTCAATTCTAATATGAAGGCAGTATATGATGTAATACAAGAGAAAATGAGGGATCTGGGAGAGGGGAGGGAGGATAATGGTATATGGCACACCTCTTGGGAGCGGGACACAATTACAAGAGGGACTTTACCTAACAGCCACAATCAGTGTAACCTAATTCTTTGTACCCTCAAGGAATCCTCAAAATATATAATAATAATAATAAATGCCTTCTTGGCTTGGCACCTGTAGCTCAGTGACTAGGGCATTGGCCACATACACCAGGGCTGGCATGTTCAAAACCAGTCCAGGCCTGCTAAACAACAGTGACAGCTGCTACAACAACAAACAACAACAACAAAAATAGCTGGTCATTGTGGCAGATGCCTGTAGTCCCAGCTACTTGGGGGAGGCTAAGGCAAGAGAATCACTTAAGCCCAAGAGTTTAAGGTTGCTGTGAACTGTAATGCCACGGCTGGTACTCTACCAAGGGCAACATAGTAAGACTGTCTCAAAAAAAAAAAAAAATGCCTTCTTCTGGAATATCTCCTGAAGGACCTGCTTGAAGCTGTTTTACAGTTAACATTTTTTTTTTTTATGTAAGTAGCGGTATACCCTAGGATAACAATAAAAAGTATAGTATAGTAAATACATGAAAAAATAAACAAACCCAGTGTCATGTTACACAGGGATACCAGTGAGAAGGAAAGGGTTTTGGGGTTTTACTGGATGGTTTTGAAAATGTCTCTTTTGATGAAGAAACTCTAGTTTCTTGGTTCTCAAATTGGAATTGGAGAGGTGAGGGGAGTGGCATATGGCCTAGCTAAGCCCTACACGCTGACTGTGGAACACTCTGCCATCTTGGTCTTGTGGCCATGCCTGCTCATCTAATGATAATCATTTGAAATCATATTCAATAGGGAAATCTAGAATTTCAAAATTTTCAAATTTTGCACATATTAAGGCTTTCGGTAATCTAAATGTCTATACTACATGACTCTCTTGTACACATTAAATACACACCTAAGACCCTTTTCTCCTTCCTTTCTGACTTGTAAATTCAAGATGGAGCCTAGCCTGTGATAAGCTTACTGGGTCAATATGATACCAGCCAACAGTGGTGTATTTATCAGTCTTCACAAGTTGATTCCTGGCTTTGCTATTTTGTAGCTTTGTATATGAATTTGGACAAGTTATTGTCTAAGACTCAGGCTTTTTCTTTGTAAATTGATGCTAAAAATAGTAAAATCCTCATTGGATTGCTGTGCAGATTAAGTGAAGTAATTCATATAAAGTTCTTAATAAAGTAGCTGTCCTGTAGTGCTCAGTAAATAGTTCTATGAAAATAGTACAAGTTAAAAAAAAATAGATGTATCTTCTGGGTGAGGGACACAACTACAACAGGAAACTTACCTAACAAATGCAAACATTATAACCTAATCGCTTATACCCTCATATTAATCTGAAATAAAAAATATACACATATATATCTCTGTAAAATAGTAAATGAGACACAAATCTTAGAATGTAAGCTTTTAAGATCACAGTTAATTTATTGTCTTGCAAACACAATTCAAACAACTAATTCACTCAACCTTGAATCTTTTATAGAATGCAGGAAGGGCTAACAATATTTCAGTTTAAAGAGCAAGACCTCTTTTTGATAGATTGTAATTATAGTTTTGTGTTCATTCTTTCTTAGACATATTTACATATATTTTTACCAAATCAATTTTGAAAAACCACATACTGAAAGAAAAATCAGGGACAACCACAAATTGTTGGGCTTACAAATGGCATTTATTTAAAAACCTTTGAAGATCATCTTCGAACCTATTGATGTGGCTTGAATGTTTGGCCCTTCCAAATTTCATGTTGAAATTTGATCCCCAGTATTGGACCATCCCTCCTGAATGGAGTGATACCCTCCCCTGGGTAATTAGTTCTTCATTAGTTCATGAGAGAACTGGTTGCTTAAAAGAGCCTGGCACTACCACCTCTCTCTCTTATTCCTGCTGTCACCATGTGGCATGCCTGCTCCTCTTTCCCCTTGTTTGGAAGTTGCTGGTGCCATGCTTCTTGTATAGCCTGCAGAACTGGTAGCCAAATAAACTACATTTCTATATAAATTACCAAGCCTTGTTTATTTCCTTTGTAGAAGTGCAAATGGACTAATACACCTATGTTTGAATATCTCTGTATGTTCTCTCACATCCCCCCATGTACAATGTAGATTTATGTCTATATTAAGGTAAATAAATACTCTGTGATTCAAATCACACAAAAGTGAAATGCATTTATCTCTGAGATCCAAAAATAAAAATTGGATTCTTAAAAAAGATCTGCTATAAAGTGGTTTTAATAAAAGTAAATCTGCATCTTTGTGACTCAACAAGATGAGTAACAAAATATTAGCACTTTGAGTATTTTCTGTCTTTTCTATTTAAATTGGAGGTTACCATGGGAAAGTATATAAAGGTTTGGGATGGTGTGAAGAAAAAAAAGTGATGAAATTGGACTATTGAAAAGGATTGCTTAATATCAATTGAAAAAAATATCTAAGAATCTTTGCATATTATATCTCTTCTCAAAAGAAAGGGAGATATTTGGAAATCAGCCTTAGATCATGCATAAAATGAAAAGCTGAAAGGGAAAATTTATTTGAAAGTGTTCTGTGGCTGCAGGATCCTGAGTGAAAATCAGATCTGACTATAAACAGAGTCCATGAACTCCACATGAGAAGAGAAGGCATTTTAATTTTAAGAATGCAGTTGGAATACAAATATGAACATCCTTCCACCCCAAAGAGAGAAAAAAAATGAAATAAAAGCCTATACTTTTATGTTGATAACCTTGGTATGAAAAGAGCTTAAGGCAGGTATGGTCTTTTATTTTTAGTGACACAAAATCATCTCTGCAAATTAATACTCTGTTTTCTGGCAGTGAGAAAACATGAGGCCTGTGTTTATAAAGAGAATGCCTTTGTCCAATAAAAACAGGAGGCTGTATGGGGAGAATATTAAGGAATTAATAGATATAAATTGTGAATTGTCCTTGTTTAAAGCCTAGTTACCTGAAATTTTATTTATTTTTTCCTTTATTTATTTAAGGAAGGATATTAAATTCTGCCATCTTCCTCATTGTTCTGTGTCCTCCAGGGAACTGTTTTTGCAGACACAATAAGTTGTACAGAGTGATTTACCATTTCCATTTTACCAAATGCTTGTTAAAGGACTCAAATGAATGTGCAGTTTAAACTTAGTGGACACTTCAAGAAGAAAATTCAGTGCTTACAGGACAAACTGTTGAAGGCAGAACTGCTTACATTAATTTTCACCGGCCATTTCAGCTGCAGCTTTTGCTTTTGGAGGACAAATGTGAATAGTATTTCAGTGTACTTTACATTTTCAGCATCACTAATAGTGTTTTGCTTGAAAGAGGGACTCAAGCTTAAACATCATATTACTCCCCCACAAAATTTTCAAGGACTTGCCTTCCTTAGTTTTAGAGCATAAAACATAAAGATGTTTGGGGAGATAAGAAGTTTCTGAAATTTGGGGGATCCTTATTTAAATATCTAAGGGTGGAGGATGGGCCTTGTGTCCTTTATACCTTCTGTCTTAGGGTAACGTTCTGATTAAGAGTTCCAGAGCCAATTTACCAGATTTGCTTTTTCTTGCCATTGAGTAATAGCTGTGAGGCTTTAGGCAAGTTACTTAACCTTTCTGTGTTTCCTTTTCCTCTTCCATGAAATTAAAATAATAGTATCTTCCACATAATCTTGTGGAAATAAATATATGGAAAGTATTGAGAAAAACAGGTGGCTTAAGGTAAAGGATCAATTGGTAAATAATGTTGCTATTGTCTTATTTGTTCATTTATTTATTTTGAGATAGAGTCTCTGGTTCTGGATAGAGTGTTGTGGCATCATAGCTCACTGCAACCTAAGCCTCCCAAGTAGCTGGAACTACAGACACATGCCATGATGCCTGGCTAATTTTTCTGTTTTTAGTAGAGATGGTATCTTACTCAGGCTGATCTCAAACTCCTGAGATCTTCAACATTTGATGTACTGATCCTCATAACTGGACAACTGTACTTGTTTTTAATTTATCAAATAGTAATGGTACAACATAAAAATATGTTAACTGCATTTGGGTGGTTTATTACCTAGTAAACATAAATATTAATAAACAGTGATGGCATGAGCCTGATTAAAAGAAATTCTTATACAAGAATTGTCACTGAAAAGACTGACCCTAGAGCAGTGGTTCTCAACCTTCCTAATACCATGACCCTTTAATACAGTTCCTCTTGTTGTGGTGACCCCCAAACATAAAATTATTTTTGTTGCTATGAAAATAATTTTAAATTAAGCAATTCTTAATAAGTTAAAAGAGATTACTTCTAACTTAGAGTTTCTCTAACTGTATAAGGCTGTATAAATATGTAGGCTTTTGAACTAACCCTTATAAAGGCATAAAAGATTTTATAAAGCATAAGACAGAGGGAAAGAAAGTACCTTGACAGAAGACCATAAACAAACCCACATCTATGAAGTACCAACCAGTCATTATACTAAGTACTATCTTAATTTAAAATAATCACCATCAAGGCCAGGTGCAGTGACTCAGTCCTATAATCCTAGCACTCTGGGAGGTAGAGGCAGGTGGATTGCATGAGATCACAGGTTCAAGACCAGCCTGAACCAAAGCAAGACCTTGTCTCTAAAAATAGTTGGGTGTTGTGGCAGGTGCCTGTAGTCCTATGTACTCGGGAGGCTGAGACAAGAAAATCTCTTAAGCCCAAGAGTTTGAGGTTGCTATGATGTGTGACATCTCGGTACTTTACCGAAGGCAACCAATGAGACTCTATCAAAATAAAAAAAAAAAACACCATCGATCTTTTAAGGTACTTGACTTTTGTTTACAAGTGAAATTGAAGCTCAGATTTGCCCACAATTACACAGCTAATTGGGGAGTAAAACTGGGATTTGACCATGATTGCATTAATGTACACAACTGTGATTTAATATTAAAAAAATAGTTGGGATTTGAACCCAGTTTGCTTGGCTCTAAAACCCATACTCTACCCGCTGTATTGCCTTTAGGCTGGACACCTGTGTAAACAAAGGTGCAGATCAGGTAAAATGTGATGGATGTTTAGAAAACTTCTGATAAGGCTTCGTACCTGTAGTTCAAGTGGCTAGAGTGCCAGCCACATACACCAGAGGTAGCGGTTTTGAGCCCAGTCTGGGCCTGCCAAACAGCAATGACAACTACAGTCAAAAAATAGCCGGGTATTGAGGCAAGTCCCTATAGTCCCAGCTACTTGGGAGGCTGAGGCAAGAGAATCGCTTACGCCCAAAAGAGTTTGAGGTTGCTGTGAACTGTGACGCCACAGTATTCTACGGAGGGCGACATAGTGAGACTTGTCTCAAAAAAAACTTCTGATAATATAATCTCAGTAAGATGGTCGTGTGTAGGACTCTGGTACCCATAGAAGCTACAAGATTGTATAGTCTTGAATGCCATGCTGGGAAAAAAAAGAAAAAAAAAGAATTTGATATTTTTTCTGTAAGCATTAGGTAGCTCCTAAAGCCCACTGTGTAGGAAGATATGAGTGTCACGTGAGAATATTATCATAGCAGCAGGTAGGAGAGATTAGAAGTACACAGTGCAGTTAGGTAGGTATTAAATAATTTATTCAGCCTGTTTTCTCCATCTAATTTTTTCTTAGGAAATGAGAATAACAGAAGACCCCTACATGTAGCATTCATCATTTAAAAAACATTATGGTTGGCATCACATATTATAATCATGTTTATTTAAAGATGTTTCATTATGGTCAGGCACAATAGCTCATACCTGTAATCCCAGCACTTGGGAGGCCAAGGCAGGTGGATCACCTGAGCTCATGGTTCAAGACCAGCCTGAGCAAGAGCAAGACCCCATCTCTAAAATATAGCAGGGCATTGTGGTTGCCCATAGTCCCAGCTACTTGGGAGGCTGAGGCAAGAAAATCATTTAAGCTCAAGAGTTCGAGTTTGTTGTGAGCTATGACACTACAGCACTCTACCAAGGGTGACAAATTGAGGCTCTATCTCAAACAAAAAAAAAAAAAAGTTGTATTCACTTCAAAAAAAATTTTTTAACTGTGAAGATATAGTTATTATCTTCCATCTCCTCCCATTCAAGTTTATAAATTTTTCTTCCCCAAGAATTGACTTATTTAACTTCATCCATGTGAATTGAAGAGTTCTATTAAGGGATAAGATTAAAAATGGTGACTTCCCTGTGAGGGGGAAGGGGTGAGAGGTGACTGAAGGAACAGAACATTGGATGAAGGAAAATTCTTCTCTACATGCTTGGGTTCTCTGGCTACATCTTTGAAATAAACTGGTAACAGACAGATTAATGGGAGAAAAGACATAAATATATTTGCTCTTAAAAGTTTTACATGGAATGACAGGGGAAGCTTCAGAGAAAACCACCAAAGAAAGTTTAAGACTTTTATATCATTTGGACAAAAGAAGATAAATTTAAAGAGAAGTAACAAGACAAAGGAAAGGGACTTTAAGTTTCTGGGGTGATAAATATTAGGCAGGCAGATACATGGAATACCAATGGCAGATAGTGGCTAGTTAGTAATATTTGTTTGTATAGGCTCTTTCTCAGTGCTGTCTTATTTGATAAGGTTGTTACCGTTTCCTGGTATGAGTAGTGGTTGAGGGTGCAGGGTGAGGGGAATTTATCATATATTTTCAGGCAGATAAGGAGAGGAAATAGAGCCCATCCTTTATCTGCTTTCTTGAATTGCCTTCAACTCAAAATAATGCTTACGCCACAATGTTATATTTTGTAGTGGCATATTCTGATCCCCTACAACAAAGAAAAACTAATTCTGTCTCCCATGCATAAAGACAGCTGTTGACTCTTGTTATCCATAAATAAAATTCTGACTCTGGTATGATACAGTTTGCATGCTTTTCCCAACCTAATATTCCCACTTCTTCAAGTAATTCATAAACTGCTTTCTAATCACACAGTACTCCTCCGAAAACTATTTTCTTTCAGATTTGTTCTGCATAACCATGTCCTTTTGCCTAACATATCCATCTTTTCTCATGAGAAGTTTCAGCTTTTACTTTTCCATGTTTTATTTGTAGCCTTATCTATGAAGTCATTCTCATCTTTTCTAACTAGAATGTTCTTCTTGCTTCCTCAGTTACTCCTTTGAACTCTATTATAAGAATTATAGTAGTTTTCTGTTTGAAAGTCCACTTCCACTATTGGTCAGTGATCTTGAGATCAGACATTGTGTCTGAATTTTAGGACCCAACACAATATCTGGCATGTAATATCATGGATGGATAATGATGAATAAATAAAATGGCATGAGATTAATACACTTTATGCTGCAGTCCCTATAGAGTCATGAAAGTGCTGTGATGATGGAAAGTTAGTTTCTCTGTGAGTCAATTAAAGGGTTACCTTATCCAGAGGGTTCTCCAGAGAGACAGAACCAGTAAGACATCCATCATCATTTTATTTTTGTCTATATGTTTTATAAATTTGATGTTGGGGATACAGATTGTCCTGGCCCTTTCTGTCTTGAAAACCGATTACTGACATGTCCACAAATACAGGAGTAAACTCTGTGAAGTTGTTTTTTCTGTAAGGGAATTCTATAGACCTCTCTCAGATGATCTGGAGGCTTAGGATTGAATATCAAATTTGGCTTGCCACTTTAACAAGAATGGAATCCCAAAATGGGAATAGAGTTGTTTTGTTTTAAGAAAACTTAAGATGTAATTTCTATAATATGCAATTCAACTATATAGTAATGATGGTAGTTTACCTGGAAAGATTTTTTACATCTCATAATAATAGTTGACTAAAAAGAGAGACTGGCTCTCTTACTCTTTGTATTGTTTAAATTTTTATTACTTGTGTATATTGCCTATTAAGGTGAACCAATGAGTATTTTTTCTACAAAAAAAAGTATCTGGGCAGCATCCGTGGCTCAGTGAGTAGGGTGCCAGCCCCGTGTACCGAGGGTGTCTGTTTTGAACCCAGCTCCGGCCAAAGTGCAACAAAAAAATAGCTGGGCATTGTGGCAGGCACCTGCAGTCCCAGCTATGTGGGAGGCTGAGGCAAGAGAATCACCTAAGCCCAAGAGCTAGAGGTTGCTGTGAGCTGTGATGTCACAGTACTCTACCAAGGGCAACAAAGTGAAACTCTGTCTCTTAATAAAAAGAAAAAAAGAGAGAAAAGTATCATAACAGTCTTTGAGGAATGCATTATTGTTCCCATTTTTAAGCCACCAATCTTAGTAAACTCTAAATTTAATTATGCTTTTCTACATTCCTTGGATTTTTCGTGTGCATGGTAGTATTCATAAATCATGAAAGTTGTCTACTCTTCCAGTACTTAGAACTTTGTATCTTTCCTTTATTTTACCTTATTCCAATGGCCAGAATCTCTAATGTAACGTTGAATGAAAAGTGTGTTATCTGGCATCCTTGTCTTATTCTTCACCAAAGGGAAAATTTTTGATTATGTCATCATTAACTATATCTGCTATCGGATTTTTGTAGATACTCTTAAAATAAATTTTCCTCAGTTGTCAACTTTTGAGAGCTCCTAACCATAAATGAATGTAAAAGTACAGTATTGCTTTATTTTTTACCTTCTTAAGGTGATATAATATTTCTCATTTAAGTATTGATATGGTAGATAAAATTGTTTTCTTCCTAATAGCAAACGAATCTTGTACGATTAGAATAAGCTCAGCTTGGTCAAGATTGATTATCCTTATATAATGCTAAAATTGACTTGCTACTACTTGGCTTAGGAGTTTTTTTTTAAATCTTTCTTTACGAATAACAATGGTCTGTGATCTTTTTTTGTGTTTTCCATGTCAGGTTTTGTTCCATTAGTACATTAGCATCATAAAGCAAGTTAAGGAATTCTTCTTCCTTTGCTGTGGAAAAATTTATGTGTTATTGTAATTATTCCATTCTTGACTATTTTGCTGAATTTGTGGGTGAAATCATGTAATCCTGAGGTAGAAAAATGTTTTTTAACTGTCACTTTTTAATGTCTATAAAATGATTTATCTTTTCTACTTGTTCTTGACAAGTTCTATTGAGTTTTTATAAGAGCTTTCCACTTGATTTAAGTATTAAAAATTATTAAAGTAAAAAATTTTGTAAAATTTTCATCCTTATTCTGAGGAGTCGGTTAACGTAATGGTTAACATTTGGAGAAAGAAGTTTTGAATAAGGGTTATACTCTGATTTTAATAAATTCCCTATATGGTTATAAAAGGGCAGGTGAGATGGACAATGGAACTCTTTATCATGGTAAGGAGCAGTGTTTCACATAAAACCATCCTTTTATATTGAACTAGAAGAGAGAAACGACAAAAATATTTACCTTTTTTGATAATTTAGTGCTATATTCTGGGGTGGGGGCATGTTTAGCTTCCTAGCTGAAATGGCCTTGACATTATGCTAAAGGGTGATAGACATCTTCTAAATACAGTAGTGATGGGGGTTTCTATATTAGATTGAGAAAAGATTAAATATTTAAATCATGAATAATGGTTTTTGATTAGTGAATTCCAATATTGGATTTAAAGTAAACTTATAAAATTATGTGTTTGTGCCTGTGTGTGTTTTATACTTTTTAAAATTGATGTTACTGAGGTGTTATTTACATAAATGTAAACTAAGTACATTTTAAAATTTTTCAGAGAATTTTGGCAAGTGTATACACCTGTGTAGGTACAACCACAATTCACATATAAACATTTTCATCACCCAAAAAGTTCCTTTTTCTCACTTTGTAGTCAGTCCCCTCCACTTTTCCACTCCAGGCTACTACTAATCCTGATCTGCTTTTTCACCATAGATTAGTTTTACCTGTTCTAGACTTTCATGTAAGAGAAATAATACAGTGTTTACTTTTTGGTGTGTTGTTTTTGTTCAGCATGACATTTTTTAAAATTAATCCATGTTATTGCCTGTATCTGTAGTTTGTTCTTATTGCCAATTAGTAATGCATTTTATGACTGTACCCCAAGTTATGTATCTGTTCACCAATTTTGCATATTAAACTTATTTCCCGTTTTGAACTACTTTGAATAAAGCTACTGCAAACATTCACAAATAAGTGTTTGTGTAGATATATGTTATTTCTTTTGGTAAATACCTACAGGTGAATTACTAGCTTATAGGATAGTTCTGACTTCAGTAGAATTTGTCAAACCTTTTTCCAAAATTGTTGTATTATAATTATACGTGTTGCTTAACAGTAAGACACATTCTGAGAAATGGGTCATTAGGCAATTTTGTCTTTGTGTGAACATCAGAGTGCATTTACACAAATCAAGATGATGTAGCCTACTACACAAATAGGCTATATGGTGAAGCCTGTTGCTCTTTGGGTACAAACCTGTATGTGTTCCTATACTGTATCCTGCAGGCATTTGTCACTCAATAATATTTGTCTATCTAAACACAGACAAAGTACCATAAAATAATGTATAAAAGGATAAAAAAAATAGTATGCCTATACAGGGCACTTATCATGGATGGAGTTTGCAGGATCAGAAGTTGTTCTGAGTGAGTCAGTTAAAGAGTGATGAGTGAATATGAAGGCCTAGGGCATTACTAAAAAATATTGTAAACGTGTACACTTAGACTAAGTTCATTTTAAATACCTTTCTTGAATAATAAATTAAGATTAGCTTACTGTAGCTTTTTATGCTATAAATGTTATAGTTTTTTTTTCACTCTTTTGTAATAACATTTAGCTTAAAACACAAACACATTGCACAACTATATAGGTTTGGTGGGGAGAGTTGGGGGTTTTTTCTTTGAAACAGAGTCTCTATTGCCCAGGCTATACTGCTGTGGTGTCAGTCTAGCTTACAGCAACCTCAGACTCCTGGGTTCAAGAAATCCTCCTTCCTCACTTTCCCAGGTAGCTAGAACTATAGGTGTCTACCACAATGCCCGGCTAATTTTTCTGTTTTTAGTAGGGAAGGGGTCTTGTTCTTGCTCAGGCTGATCTCAAATTTCTGAGTCCAAGGGATCCCTCTCACCTCAGCCTCCTAGAATTTTAGGATTATAGGCATGAGACACCATGCCTGGCCAAAAAATTTTTTCTTTTAGTCTTTACTCTATGACAGTGATTCTCAACCTTCCTAATGCCTCAGTGTATTTTCATTGTTAAAAAGGGGTCATGACCCACAGGTTGAGAACCGCTGCTCTAAAAGCTTTCTTCTCCTTTTAATTTTTTTTTGTTAAAATTATCACTATCTTCCATGTACATATCTCATCCTAATGGAAGATCATTAGAGACAGTAACGTGCATGGAGCTTTCATCTCCTATGATAACAATGCATTCTTTGTGAAGAACCTTCTGGAGACTGTTTTCACAGTTAACTTTTTTTTAATAATCAGAAGGCATATACACTAAAATAATGATAAATATTATACTACAGTAATTTCATGGGGACGCCATAATATATGTGGTCATTCATTGACCAGAAGGTCGTTATGGAATGCTTGGTATTTTGTACTACTGCCAGCATCCTAAAATCATTCCATTTGTTACGTATCCTTTCCAAAACTTGGTAGTATCACTTTTTAAAATTTTAGTTATTCTAGTAAGTGTGACAGATGATTGAAAAGTTTTGTTGATGTCTACATTTATCAAATATTTTTGTACAAATTTTTTATGGTACATATTTTTTACTTTCTAAGAAATATTACCAAACCAAAGTTTTTTTCTGTTTTATCTAGATGTTTCATTATTTTAGCTTTTATATTTATATCTTTGATCCATTAAAAATTAATTTTGGACTATTATGATGTAAGAACTAAGGTTCACATGTTTCCACATGTACAGTTATTTCAGCACCATTTATTATAAGAGTACACTTTCTTCTTTCCAAGTTGTTTTGAAATTCAGTTGATCACATGTTTCTGAGCTTTCTATTCTCTTGAATTACTGAAACTTTTTAGTAGAGCTTCAAATTATGTTTTGTAAGTCTTTCAGTTTTTTTTCCTTATTTAAAATTATTTTGACTTTTTAATTTAAATTTTAGAATCAATTTGCCAGTTTCTACTAGAAAAGTTTGTTGGATGATAATCGGAATTACATTCAGCCTGTAGAGTAATTTAAGAAAAGCTGCTGTCTTAATGGTGCGGAGTCTCTGGTCCATGAACATGGTTTATCTGTTCACTTACTTGTGTTCTTTAATATCTTTCAACATTATTTTATAATTTTCAGTGTGTAGGTCTTGTATAATTTTAGGTTTGTCTCTAAATGGTTCATGTTTTTGTGCTACTATAAATGGGTTTTTAATTCAATTTACTATTTATTGCTATTTTTTGGAAATAAATTGATTTTGATATAATCAACCTTGTCTTTTTTCTTTTTCTTGACCGTTTTACTGGGGTATATCTCTAACACAGTGAGTAGGAGGAGTAAAGGCAAGTGTCTATATCTTGCCCTGAATCTGAGGGGGGGGAAGGTTCAGTATTTTACCACTATGTATTATTGGTTCTGCATCCATAACTCAGTGGTTAGGGTGCCACGGTACACTAGGGCTGGTGGGTTCAAACCCAGCCTGGGCCTGCTAAACAAAACAACAAATAACAAAATAGCTTCAGTGTTGTGGCAGGTGCCTATAGTCCCAACTACTTGGGAGGCTAAAGGAAGAGAATCGCTTGAGCCCAAGAATTTGGGGTTGCGTGAGCTATGATAGTAAATCACTTTACAGAGGGTGACAAAGTGAGACTGTCTCAAATAAAAAAAAAAAAGGGTATCCTTCATCATCTTAAGGAAGTTTCTTTTTATCCTTAATATGCTGAGAGTTTTTATTATGAATGGTCAAAAAATTCTGTTTTGTGCATTTTCTGTGTTAATTATGATTACATGATTTTTCTCTCTTTACATACTGATTTATGTCCACTTTTTTTTTTTTGAGACATAGTCTCACTTTGTCACCCTCTGTAGAGTGCCATGGCATTACATATCACAGCAACCTCAAACTCTTGGGCTTAAGTGATTCTCTTGCCTCAGCCTCCCATATATCCCCTTTTTAATGTTACAAACCAATTTGAATATCTGGAAGAATCCCACTTGGTGCATTATTCTTTTTGTATAATGGATTCTGTTTACTGGATATTTTGTTACTTTTTTAACATCTACTTACAAAGACAGTTGTTAATTTCATTTTTTGAAAAAAGAAGTCTCTGGTTTTGTTTGATTCACTTCTTGTTTGAAAGTATTCTTAGTTTTTCTTGTGTCATATTTGGGAATTTGTATTTTTCATTGAATTCGTTCATTACCTGTCAGTTTTATTGATATAAATAAAATTCAAAGAACTAGCTTTTCATTTTAATAATTCTGTTTTTGTCTAGCTTTATTTTTTACTCTTCCCTACTGCCATTCTTTTTTCTTTCTTTCTTTCTTTTTGTTGTTGTTGTTGTTGTTTGTTTTGTTTTGAGACAGTCTCACTTTCAGTCTCACTTTTCCACTATCAATAGAGTGCTATGGCATCATAGCTTATAGCAACCTCTAACTCTTGGGCTCAAGCAATCCTCTTGCCTCAGTTTTTCATTTTTAGTAGAGGCAGGTCTCAGCCTTGCTTAAGCTGGTCTCAAACTCCTGAGGTCAAGCCATCCCACAGTGCTAGGATTACAGGCGTGAGTCACCACGCCTGGCCTCTCCTGCCATTCTTGTATTGCATGTAATTTCCTCTCTCTCTAGCGTTTTAAGGCGCAAGCTATTATTCACTAATGTTAAACCTTTTTGCTTTAACAGTATAAGCATTGGAAGCTAGAATTTTCTAAGCACTGTTTTATATTTGCAGATTTTTTTTTCTACCTTAGTTCTGTCAGAGAACATACTTGGTGTGATTTCATTTCTTTGAATTTACAACAGTTTGTTTTATGGTCAGGTCTTTCTTGGGGATTAATTTGCATATAATCAAAAAGGATGCATATTTTGCCATTTAAGTAAAATTTTGTCCTATAAATATTAATTAGTTCCATTTGTATTTGATAGTATTGTTGAGGTGTTTTATATACTACTGGTTTTCCGTCTACATATTCTTTGAATTATCGTAAGAAGAGTATTGAAATCTCCAAACATTTAAAAAAAAAAAAAAAAAATCTCAGAACATGAGTAAAAATTTATCTGCTGTTGCATTCAGTTCTATCAGTTTCTGCTTTGTGTATTTTGAACCTCTGTTTTTTTATATATATAATATATGTACATAGACTTTTTTTCTTTTCATAAATAATCCCTTATTATGAAATATCTATCTTTATCTCTGGTCATACTCCTTATCCTGAAGTCCACTTTTTGTATGTATTAGCATAGTTATTCTATCTTTCTGATGAATATCGTTTTCATGGCATATCTTTTTTCTTTTTACTTCACATTTATATGTTTATATCTAAAGTGCGTTTCTTATGAATGGCCTAAAGTTGGATCTTGCTCTTTTACCTAGTCTCATAATTTCTTCCTTTTAATTATAATATTTAGGCTATTTACATTTAATTATCAATATGGTTAGTTTTATGTCTGTCCTCTTGATATTTTTAATTTGCCATTCTATTCTAGGTTCCCATCTCTCTTGTTTCCTTTCTTTAATTGAGTTTTTAAAAATGTGTTTATCTCCTTTACGGGTTTATTAGCTATACTATGTTTTTTTCCTTTTTAGTGGTTTCTAATGTTTAAAATATTTATGTTTGACTTTTCACAGTTCTATTTTCAGATTATAGTACACAACTTAGTATAGTATGTATAATAGAAGAATCTTAGAACAACATATATACTTCTCTATTTTCCCTTAATCATTTTTGCTTTTGTTGTCATATATATTTTACTTTTGATTATAGTCACCATAATTCATTGTTATTACTTTTATTTAAAATAGCCAATTATCTGTTAAAGAAACTTAAAAACAAAAAGGCAAATTTTTTTATATTTACCCACAAGTTGACCATTTCCAGGAATACTCATCCCTTTTCTGGGTCTGAGTTTTTATGTGGTATAATATTCCTTCAACCTGAAGTACTTCCTTTAGCAATTTATTATAGTGCAGATCTAGTTGTGGAAAGTTATCTCAGCTTTATTTTTTTTTATGTTTTCATTTTGCCTTTATGGATAATAATTCTAGATTGACAGCTTTCTTCTTTCATCATTTAAAGATAACTGTCCTGTTGTCTTCTGGCTTGTATTGTTTATAATGAGCAGTTGGTCACCTTGTTTCTCTGCATGTAATGATCCCTCCTCCCCACTTCTGGATAATTTTAAGATTTTCCCGTTTTTACTTGTTTTTTGCTGAATAATTATGATGTGCCTTGATGTGGCATTATGCTTTTTTCTAGTTGTAAATTTTTAACCTTTGTAGATTTGTAGGTTTATAGCTTACAAATTTGGGAGAATTTTAGGCTTATGTCTTTCTGTATTTTTTCTGCCCCTTCTCTATTTGGTATTCCAATTATACATTTATGAAGTTGCATATTACCCTATTGGTCACTAAAATAAATGGCTAATCTCTTTCCCCTCCCCCCCCTAGATTTTTTCCTTTCTGCATCAGTTGTACTTTTTTCTGTATTGCCAGATTTACTATCTTTAGTCTCCATTGTCTTATGCATGACTATCCTATGAATTTCTTATTCAGATGCTGTGCTTTTCAGTTGGAAAAGTTCTATTTGCCTCTTATGTTTTTTGTATTTTTTTTTTTCATTAAAGTTTATTGTTTGCTTCAAAACTTGAACAAGCTTCAAAGTTCTTATTGGCTATTTTTGTTGTCTGCCTTTGCTGTATCTGTTTCTGTTTACTGATTTTTTTTCCCTGTGGTTATACTTTACATTTTTTTTGCTCCTTGAACTTTTTGTTGAGTGTCTGGGTTTCGTTAAATTTTTTAAATAGGATTTGAGTTCTGACAAAGTTTTATCCAATAAACTTGATTCTTTCAACATTTGTTTTTAAACTTTATAGGGTGAATCCCCTGTAGGAATAGCACTAACTTTTGGTTGTGGCTATGTTCCAGTAAAACTAGACAGGCAATGGAATGTTATACAAGTATATATCCCAGAGGCTATAGATACCCCTGGTCTCGAGAAGCATTTACTTTAAGTATCGTTTACTCCTACTGTTAAAACATGACTCTTCTGGGGACTCTGTGCAGTTTCCTGAATACTCAGTGAGGTCTTTTCACTCTGGATGTTCAAAACCTGAACTTTTTCCAGCCCTGTGTGAACTCCAGGATTTGATAGTATTACAGATTCCCGGTAATTATGCTTTCCCCATTCATTGTTATTTTCATGGCCTTGTATAGTTTTTCCCTATGAATGCAGAATTTATTATTCCAACAGAGAATTAAGGAGAGTCCTATGCAAATTCCTGAAGCACCACTTTTAGGTAACTTCCTCTTCTGTGTTACTTTGCACTACAGCATCCACTGTCCTATAGATACTCTGGACTTTAATCTCTGTCTCCTCAACTCCATGAGTCTACTATGCTGTTTATAGTCCTCTCTGCTGTATTTGGATTCCCCTTCCCTGCTTTGTGGTCTTGAAATTTCCTGAGTAGAAAGCCATTGCTTACAAGATTCACCTCTTCCTTTTCCTTTTTCTCAGGGACCACTGTTCATACCACCTGTGGTCCAGTGTTGTCTAATGTATTTTCTTCAGTCTTCTAGTTATTTACAGTGATGCAGTCTTCTAGTTGTTTATAGTGGGAGAGCAAATTTGATCCATTTACTCTGTAATGGCTACATTATATGTTTATACCAATAGTAAAATTAATTCATCTTTAAAATCAATAATGTATCTTTCTAGGCATAAGTCCTCCAATTGCAACTAAGTAATTATTTCTCATCTTGCTCAGAATTTTAATGTGTTGGCTGTAATGACCCTGGGTACATAGGATTAGGTTATATTGTTTGCATTTGTAAGGTAAAGTTGTAGTTGTAGTGTCCTTTACCCAGGAAGTGTTCAATGACTCTTTTTTAAACAAGTTAATTAAGAGAATCAATCCAGTGGATGCATTTTTGTTTTAGTATAATATCACTGACTCTGTAGCTAAGTTGATATGTATTTTATGTCTTCTGTTTCTATAAAAGACCTGTTAATTTTTTATTGTCTTTTCTTAATGTCTTCATAGTAAGAAAAAATACTGTATACTTTACCTTAGTCTTGAGGAAAATTTTGCTATAAAACTGCCAGTTTCTAAAAGAGAGTGAGAAAATAAGGAGAATTACTGGCTAGCATTTTTATTTTATTTAGCAAGTAAGAACAACTCATTGAACTAGAACTTACTTACTTTAGGCTCTAAGAAGACCACAGCTGTAGCTGAGAATTACCAGTCTTCCATAGTCAGACATTGTGCCACTGGCTCTATGCTATTAGGTATACTAGTCATTCAGAGTACATTCACTAATCATTCAAAATCTATGACGATAACTTTGTACTTATACTTGTAGATCTCTATGCTACAAGTAAAATAATCTGGTTTTATTTTTCTGTTTAATGCGAAAACTAATTTATCTGAAGCAAATATCTATCTACCTATCAGACAGTTTAGTCCTAAATCATTTTTTTGTAATTACTTGGTCTTTTAGGGGAGGGGAAATACTGAGATTTTCTTTCATTATTTGTTACTTTGCATAGTTTCGAGTGTTTATAAGAATAATTTTTAGGGCACCATATCACTTATATGTCAGTCCTAAAAGATCATTTAAACCAGATAATCAATTCATATTGACTTTTTAAATAAATGAGGGAATTATCTGTTTCTGCAGAAAATGCTGTTAAGAGTTAACTCTGTGGGGGGTGGAGGGCGCCGGCCTCATATACCAAAAGTAGTGGGTTTGAACCTGGCCCCGGCCAAACTGCAACAAAAAAACTAGCCGGGCATTGTGGCAGGTGCCTGTAGTCCCAGCTACTCGGGAGACTGAGGCAACAGAATTATCTAAGTCCAGGAGTTGGAGGTTGCTGGGAACTGTGACACCACGGCACTCTACCAATGGTGATAAAGTGAGTCTCTGTCTCAAAAAAAATAAAAATAAAAAGAGTTAACTCTGTGATAGCATCTATATGACATCTGTGAATGCCTTGTAGTTCTAAAGTTATAGAAAGACAGTGTTTATTCATGTTAGTTATCAGATGTCTTCCTTCTTGAGTTTGGTAACTTTATAGACTTCAAATGCTTCTTATGTGGTGATGTAGCTAAGTTGTCTTATTTATAAGTAGCCTAATCTTTCACACCATAAGATCCTATGCCATACTTTTCTAAGCTTTCCTCTCACCATGAATCATATGTTTGAAATATGTCATTTGTAATCTCTGTAACTGAGAAGTGGTCTCACTTCTATCCCCAAGTGAGACCTTACGTTTGCTAGGTTTCTCTGCCTTCTTCCTTTATATTAAATAATGACCAGGACCAAAATGGCAGAAAGAAATAGAGTTTTGGGCTATAAACTTTTCATTGTCCTGACAAGTCTTCTCATATTGAAGAGAGCAGTTCATGATGGCTATAGCATCTAGTGGTGATGGTTCTTGGCAGTAGCTTTCATGGAGATGAAAGTCTACTCTCTAAATAGCAACTAGATTGATGAGTGCATCAGCTTCTTTTCTGGATGGTGTTTACAGGAGAATTATTTCTGGATTTTTTTGTGGCAGTTCTGATATCACACAGCATGTTTAAAGTTCCAGCTACAAAGAAATTCATATTGTACCAAATGGTGCCTCTTCTTGCTGTTTTCTGAAGCAGGCATAAATATTGACCAGCCTGGGTGAGTTCTTATATTCCCTCAGGTTACCCAAAACTCATTCCAGCCATTTTATGATTTTAGGTTACTAAAAGAATAGATAAATCCCAAGTTTATGTTCCTGGTCCCCTCACCCCTATATGGGGTCTACATTGTGTCATGAAGCCCATATAATTGATTCTATGTACATTAAGTTCCAAAAACAGCCCATAATTTCCCAAAGTTGACATTTAAATTCTAATAGGGAATACTACATTACCCATGTTACTATTTGCAAGAACATATGTGCTGATATAAGGAGAAACCTCTTCTCAAAAAAGATCAGCAATTCCCATAACCACCTGTTTTTATTTCTTCAATGATATAACTATGTCCTTTGTTGCTATCACCACTAACTGAATTTCAAGGAGTGTTCTGATCCCATTAAGAATTCTGGGAGAGTAGAACAAATTACTTATTTCTTCATATGCTAGTAGTAACAAGATGAGCATTTTTAAAAAGCAGTTTTATTAGAAATCAAATGGAAAATGTTAAAATAGAAATATATGGGTTATAAAGCACAAATTCCTTGTATCAAGGTAACTAAAGTTTAACTCAGCTTGACACAAGTAACTTTCTTAGCATATAGGCCAAGAGTCTTCTTCCTTCTTCTCATCATTGTGTCATGAAGCCTAAAGTATATTCAGGCAGATCCTATCCTTGATTGAAGTTGGACCACTTTATTTATTTCTTATAGCTATCATTTGGCCTAGGTCTGTCAGCCACCTGGCCTCTATTGCAGTTCTGAGTCCATTCATCTCTTCTTAGCTGCCTACCCTGGTAAGCAAAAGACTTCCAACACTTCCAAGTCCCAGAGTCCTGTTTCCAATAGGAGAGAAGTCTCAACTAATCTTACTTTCTGAAAGTCTCTGGTAAACCCAGAGTCCATTTCTTTTCCCATCCTTCCTGTTTTCCAGAGAAATTATAAAAATACTTTACTACATACATTCTCATTTAAGTAATCACCAAGGTTATTAAAAATCTGTATGCTAATGATAGAATAATTAAAAAGAAAGACTTTTATTTCCTCAGATGAATATTCACATTTTCTTGTTTTCCTTATAACAGAATATCTGTTCATAGAGATATGTGCTAAAGATGTTAGCAGCCTCATTTGCTGGTGTTTTATGAGAGAAAATCAGTGAAAAAAGGAGTGTTCCGGGGAAACAATTGCTCACTTTGTTTTTCTGAGGTTATCCTTTTTTAAATTTTATTTTAGTCTTTGTTTTTCTTGGCTTTCCTTCCATTGTCAGTCCGTTTTCCTTTTATTTTTTGTCACATTCAAAATTTTCTTACTCTGCTTCTAACTTTATTTTTTTAATAATAAAACTTAATTCTCAAAATACGGGGTCTTATGTTTAAAACTCATGGTTAAAGATATTAAAAATTGGCTCTCCACTTTAGATTCAGTTGATGTCTTAGAGTGAAGTGAAGATGAAGAAATTATTCTCTTACACTGCTCTCTAGGAAATCTTTCTCTATACTTCAAAAGCTCTTGTTCTTTTCTAGGAGTCCAATGTGCTGATTGCTGCTAACAGTCAGGGTACAATTAAGGTAAGCTATTTTATATATCTCCATTTTAAACTATAGATCCATCTTTAGACTATGTAGTATGAAAATACCCAGTGGAGTTGTACTCGGTGTTAGAGATAATTCCTAATCATGGATCTCCTTGCAAATGGCTTGATTGAAGGGAAAAGAAAAAGTACTTTCAACTGTGGAGATGATAGAACTCGCTGAGGTTGTATGGATGCTGGATGGATTGATACATGGTCAGATTGAAACCAGATGACTATTGAGCATCTATTGTGGGCCAAGCACAGGGTATTGGCTTCTATTATGCCAGTGCAGCTACCCCACAGGGCATTCAGTAGACAGGGCCCATGATAGAGCAAGAGATACTTAGGCAGTCACCAGATTTAAACATAACTTAATCTTATTTTATTTTTCTCTTCCTCATATTTCTCTTCTTTCTCTTCCCTGGCAAGCAGGTTTTTCCTGAATTGCCCGAGGTCAGGGGGAAAGTATTTTAATATTCAGTTGAAAATTGATTGATGGATATTTAGCACTTAAACATGATACATTGTATGAATAAATCCTGTGCTAAGAAGTCAGTGAGCTAAGCAAAACACCTTTAGGTAGACGTTCTTATTACTTAGATTTGATTAGCATTTATTCTAAGGGTACTTCTTGTTTCCACATATTCCCTACTAGTTTGGAAATACCAGATAGTGTTTTTTTAAAATATGTATCTGTTTCCCCTGCTACCTAGTATATTAACTTTTATGCCCTGGCTTCTTTATACTAATCCTAAATGGAGACTGACCCAACAATCAAGAAAGCAAATCCAAGCCTAACACATTACACGTCCTATAGAGCAGGAGAACTGGATTCTTAGTTGGTCAAACTAATGTCTATGACAGTCTTCTTTTTTAGGCAACTAGTTTCTCTATTTGGAAAGCCTCTTTAGAGAACCACAAGTAACTTTAATGAAAAATAGGCTTTTGGAAAAAAAAAAAAGAATGGGCTTTTGAACTAATCAGTGTTGGTTATATTCTAGAAGCCTCAAGCATGATGGTAGCGGTCTTAGAATCTCTATTTAAGTGTCATCTTTTATCCCTCAATCTCTCTTTGTCTTATTCTTAATGCAAAGCAGGAATTTTAAAAGTTGCACTTTGTTCTTCAGTAAGTTGTGTTTTTGGAGAAATTGGGATTGCTAACATACCTGCAGGAGCTCGAAGCTACATACATAGGTACTCATAGAGTCACACTGGCAAATTTAACAGTTTTGTTCAGCATCTTTGACATCTTATGCTAAGTAGCCTGGTTGCCTGATATAAAGACAAAAGCATTGTGGAAGCACAGATGTAAATCAAGCAGCACAGGAAGGAAAGGTTGTGCCTTTAAATCTTTACTGCTTAGAAGGTTAGTCTCCATCTAACGTAATCCTTTTTGATAGTGCCTCATAGTATCCTCATATATTTGGTATCCTTTGTTAATAATTTGTGTTTAGTTTTAGCAGTATCACAACTTTCATGACTATATACTACTCTTATTCTAAAAACAATATTTTGACAGCAGATAGTTTGAATGAAGCAGTAGGAAAGGTAAGATTTAATGATGTATACCTTGATCACTATACACAGTGTTTATCAAAGGAAGAAATAAATAGATTAAAATCCTAAACAATGATAAATTTATATTTTCTTAAAAATATGGCAAGATACCAGTATATATTCCAAAAATATTATATTCATGCTGTGTATCAGCCAATTTATTTATCCATATGTTTTATGTAGTTTACTTTGAAGGCTCTCTAGTTAACTTTGGAGATAACTAATTTGAACAAGTTCACGCACAACTGTTGAAAGAAAGAAAGGATTACTGTCCAATCCCATCTTTGATATTTTATCAATTGGGAAACTTTTTTTACATTTGGTTCTCCATTGGTAAATATAGTAAGGATTCATTAAAGATGTTCTATATTTTAAAACTATTTTCTTAAATTAATCCTTTTTTTCCCCAATTAGGTGCTAGAGTTGGTTTGAAGGGTTTATTCAAGTCAAATTATACTTGATCCTGCTGAAATACATCTGCAGCTGACAATGAGAGAAGATACAGAAACAGTCATGTGATGTCTCTCCCCAAAGTCATCATGGGTTTTGGATTTAAGTATTTTTTCTTTTTTTCCTCTTTTATGACCTTTGGGACATTGGGAATACCCAGCAAACTCTCCGCCATCAATGTAACTCCACAGACTTTGCTGCTGTTGGTGGTGTGGTTATCTAATTTTTGTGATAGGGAAACAAATTCTTTTGAATAAAAACAAATAACAAAAAATAATAAAAGTTTATTGAGCCACAGCCAAGTGGGGCAAGTTTTTGTCAGATGGATCAAGAAATACTCTTTTCAAGAAGTGACAAAATGAATTGTAGAGTAATGGACCAGTGAATAATTTGTAAGGTTCGTATTTTTCAAATCTTTAGAGATATGCATATCATGTAAACAGATACACAAAATATAGGTTCCTTCCTGTGAATTTAACATTTACAGTAGATAGAAAGATTACTTTTTGAATTCTTTTCTTCATTCTCTAAGCAGATTTACATAATAACCAAGAACCATACTCTTCAGTCTGGCTAACAATCCATAATTTTGACCTTTTGAGACTAACATTCTCTTAATCTCTGAAACCTAGCTCTGTCTTTACCTTTGAAATCTCACTTATACGTACCGTACCGTAAACCTTAAGCGTAGACCAAATCAACTAATCACAGCTATTAGTGCCGTCCTGGACTGAACAATGACGGGGAGCAGAGGTCAGCAAACTTTTTCTGAAATGGCCCAAATAGTAAATATTTTAAGCTATGCAGATTATATGATTGGTGTCACAACTACACAATTCTGCTGGTACTATGTATAGCAGGAAAGCACCTAATAAATATATGAACAACTGGGCATAGGTGAGAAAGTGGTGGATCAGATTCATCTCTGAGACCATAGTTTGCCAGCCCCTAACATGGAGGAAAAGGACTTGAAGCTCTATTACCCAAACTTCCAAGTCTTTTTTTTTTAAAGACAGAGTCTCACTTTGTTGCCCTTGGTAGAGTGCCATGGGATCCTAGCTCAAAGCAACCTCAAACTCTTGGGCTCAAGCAATTCTCTTGCCTCAGCCTCCCAGGTAGGGAGGACTACAGGTACCCACCACAACACCTGGCTGTTTTTAGAGATGAAGTCTCTGGCTCAAGCTGGTCTTGTACTTGTGTGTTCAGACAGTCCACCCACCTCGGCCTCCCAGAGTGCTAGGATTATAGGAATGAGCGACCGTGCCCAGTCCCTTCCAAGTCATATATCTCTTAGATTGTCTAGTTAATTTTACAAATCATTTTCAAGTTGTAAAAGGAAAGAAGATATTAGAGCAACAGGCCAAGCAAAAGTAATACAGAGAGCTACTTAAAAGTATGAAAACTTTTTAGTAAAAAGATATAAACAGAATTACATTGTACACATATTTATAAAAGTAAAATATATTTATAAATATATGTATAAATACATATATAAAAAGTAAATACATATACTTTTACTTTTTACTGTACACATAAAAGTAAATATTTGGAGAAGCTTGGTTGAATAAAGGTAATACATAATGAGAGTAATCAGAATATCCAAGTGATCCTTCAAAATGACTGAAACCTCCTACAGGTTCCCGTTTTGTTACCTGAAATGCTTGGGGCCAAATGTATTTTAGAACTTAGAATTTTTTTAGTATTAGAAAGCTAATAGAGTATGTACACTATATATTATTATTTAATAGCCCCAAACAGAGTCTGGAGCAATACTCCATCATCAAACATATTAATAGTTCTGCAGCGAAATATATTCATGTTCACACTACAAGGGATTAATTAATTAATAAAGACCAAAAATAGTATTGCATCAGTGTAAGTCTGGATTTACCACCAAGCCAGTTTGCCTCAAACTTAGATGAAATGTTTTAGTTTCAGTTTTTTGAGCTTTAAAAACATTTCATCTTACTAACTTAGGCAAGTTAAGACCTGATAAACTTTTAGACTCAATTCTGAGAGGAAACCAGTTATCATTCAAAAATTATACTTGTCACAAAGCTAATTGGGTATTATTTCCAAGATTAATGAGGACTTTGTTTTTTTGTTTTTTTGTCTTTTTTGGGTTTTTTTGCAGTTTTTGGCTGGGGTCGGATTTGAACCCGCACCTCCAGTATATGGGGCTGGCACCCTACTCCTTTGAGCCACAGGCACCACCCTTAATGAAGGACTTCTTACAAAGATGTAGAAAGAATATTCAAATGGATATTTTTTTCATTTAAAGAACTTCACTTAGGCATATATATGCCCAGAAAATCATAAATGGGAAACAGCAAGTTAATGCCTATTTGAATACATTTAAGTAGAAACAGATCATTGTGATTATTTTATTTGGTCTCCCTTTTTGTTTTATTTTAAACTCTGTATTGTGGGGTCATTTAATTTCTATATGTTTGGAAGGACATACAAGGTACATTTAGTTAACAAAGGCAGTCAATTTTTTAATAAATTATTTTAAGAAGGCAGTTCTTTGAGTTTTTTTACTGTTATAAAAAGTGGGAAACTTTTTTTTTTTTTTTGAGACAGAGCCTCAAGCTGTTGCCCTGCGTAGAGTGCCATGGCATCACAGCTCACAGCAACCTCCCACTCCTGGGCTCAAACAGTTCTCTAGCTGGGACTACAGGCACCTGCCACAGTGCCTGGCTTTTTTTTGGGGGAGGGGGGGGTTGTAGTTGTCATTGCTGTTTGGCAGGCCTGGGCTGGTTCAAACCCATCAGCTTTGGTATATGTGGCTGGTGCCCTAGCTGCTTGAGCTATAGGTACCGAGCCAAAAGTGAGAAGCTTTTTTAAAATGTAGGAGTCTCTGCAGAATGTTAAAATCAAGTTTATATCACCATTTCTTACAAAAAATAATAATATTTACATAATGGTTAAAGATAATGTAGATTTTAACACCAAATATATATTCAGGAATAGTGTGGATTGTCAAAAAACGTTTCAATTTAATCTTTATTTCAGTTGATCTTTAGACATTTCTCAGAGCTTGTCCTTGTTCTCAAGCATACAACTCATGGATAGGAAACATTAAGGATTGGATGTTTCTACTTCTGAACTCTTGGACTCAAGAGAAAACCATAGTGATAATCTAGAAATATTTGTTGAGTTCCTACTTTGTGCAGGTAACTGTGTACTGTCTACTAGGGTTAGATAGAAATAAGATCTTTACCCTGAAGAAGTTTATTGTCAGTTAGGCACTGTATCTCAGTGGTTAGTGCACCAGTCCCACACACCAGGGGCAATGGGTTGAAACCTTGCCTGGGCCTAATTAACCAAAAAAAAAGTTTTATTGTCCAGTGGGAGAGACAAGTAAGTATATAAGATATAAGTACCAAGGTAGACTTAAGCTTCAGATGTAAAAACATAGGAAAAACATGTAACCTTGAATGGTGGGGGATTAAGGAATGAGAGTAGAGGCAGTGGTCTGGAATTTTTTTTCTGCAGGAGGCAGTCTCACCTGAATCATTAAAAGCAAATAAGAGTTAAGCTGTAAGAGGCAAAGGAGCATTCAGAGTAGCACCTGTGGCTACTTTACAACCCAGAATGTAAAATAAATGTTATTGAAACCACAGAGACTTTTTAGTCTAGGTCCAGTTGCTCATCACACAAATGTCTAGTTACTGACACAAGGACTGACAAGAAAGAAAGGAATTTTTAATACTACAGATGTCAAGGGAATGGGAGAAACTCTCAAATCTGTCTCTTAAGACTAAAGAACAAAAGAGGGGCTGCCTGCCATGAGGCTGGTCCTAGTGTAACTAACTAACTAGGATCTAAGAGCATTGAGAGCCAGTTACAGGAGATGGGGAAAAGTCGGAAAGTCTGCCCAGGGACCTTCAGAATCTCAACTCATTTGTCTTGCAGAAAACCTACCATTTCTGGGAAACAACTCATAAGATAAAATAAGGGAGAGGATTATATAGGGGTTAATGACCTTTATTTAATCAGGGGTTGGTTACATAAATATCTGTAAATCCATACTAAGTGATTGAATTAGTAAATGGAGAAGAGGGAGAACTTCCCACCCTTTAAGTAGGGGCTTTGCATAGTGACTTCCTCCCAAAGAGTACAATATGGGAAGGGAGGAAAACACAAGTTGCCGGTAGAGAAAACTCACAAAGACTACCTTAGCCAGGTGATCAGGGTCAACACCAAAAATGATGCCCTGCTGATATACTCCTGATCTGATGTAATAAAAATGGCATATTAGCTCTGGTTTTCCTTCCAAAAATAATCCTTAACTTTAGTCTGAGAAAAACATAAGGCAAGTCTCTGTTGATGGACATCCAACTGATGTCCTGCTAGTATTCAAAACTGTCAAGGTCATCAAGGGCAAAAAAGGTCAAACTGTCACTGTCGTGAGGAGCCTATACTAGATAGAATTTTGAAGCAGAAGAAAGCATTAAAAAAGAGCAAATCTAAAGTATGGACTTTAGTTGATATTGCTATATCTGTATTGCTTCATTAATTGCAACAAACATAACAAACTAAAACAGTATTAATTGGGGAAATTGGATCTGGGATATATGGGAGTTTTGTTCTATCTTTGCAGTTTTTCTGTAAATCTAAAAATACTATTCTGAAATTAAAAGTTTATCAAAATTTTTTTAAAGTAGGGAATAACATATGGAACAACATGCAAGATGAAATAATGGGAGTGAAAGCTGGAGAAGTACACAGAAGAAATCACAGTGGGGGCGGTGCCTGTGACTCAAAGGAGTAGGGCCCCGGTGCCATATGCCGGAGGTGGCGGGTTCAAACCCAGCCCCAGCCAAAAACTACAAAAAAAAAAAAAAAAAAATCACGGTGACCTATTCCAGCTGTCACTTAAAAAGAAATGGAAACAATACAGAGTTTAGAGATTGTATGTCAGTCTCAACGTTGTCACTAATAAACTCTAATTTTAGAAAAGTTTGTAAAACTCTATTTCTCTCTAAATTCTACTATTCTTGTGACTTAGTCACTCAGCTACTATTTGTGTCAATTTAGTACCCAAGCAGAGACATGTACACATAGAAATACAGGCAGATATAAAGATTTTATAGCTTTGATCTTAAAAATGTAATCATGAAACAAAACTCACCAATTACTTTAAAAGGACAATTAGTTAAAATTATGCCTTTATAGAGAACCAGGTTAAAGTTTATCTGTCCCACATACCCAGAAGCCCTTATCAAATTTTGAAGAAAACAGTAGCAAATTTATGTTTTAAAGCACAGAGAATTTAAACTTTTTAGAAGAGTTTATGTTAGAAGAAGATTAAAAATCCATGTCAAGGTAATATAAAGTCATAGGAATTTGCCACAGGATTTTCTAAGAAGACTAGTTTTATTTAGATAGACAGTTTTTAATTTAATCTTCACTTTGCATTTACCACTGAGCTCAAGACAGAGCCATTAACAAATAGGACCAATAAAGCATTTGTAGTTTTTAGGGACAATTAAATATATGAAAATTAGGTACAGTTGGAAGACAATGTCTAAATCCCCACAGATCAGAGATCCTATTTTTATAATGAATTCTGGTTCCCAAATAAAAATTGTCAGGGGATTGGGCAGTGTAATCTTTTAATGCCATAAGGACATTCATCTGAGGCTAGTGGGCAACCAGCATTAATCAGTTCACTGTGCTCAGCCTGTCTCCCATGAGAGGCTTTTCCCTTGGTGGCAAGTGTTTTGACGGCCTTCAAGTGTTTAAACTACTTTCAAAAAATCTAACCATGAAGGGGTTTCGGGGTCACCAAATGAGGGGGTGGGGTTTGACGCAAGGAATGAAGAGGCTTGACACAAAATCTTTGTCAGAGGACTGAGTAACTCTGGGAGGAGGAGTCCTGAGCAAACCTCCCATCATATTTACTATAAAGCAGGAAAAATTAGTTTAAAGTTACTTATCAGACATCACCACTAAAAAGGGGGAACATGGAAACTGACAGAGTGTCTCCAACTTGTTTTTGCAAAACCACAGACCTCTGCCTCCAGTGTCAAGAGACCTTTTGGAATCTAAAGAATCTTGAACATAACCACTAGGCCTGGTATTGCCATACCTCACATACATGTTCTCCCTTGGAGGCCAGTTTTCTGATCTATATGTACACAAATCATGCCATTCTTGTGATTCTCTAGGTCTCTCAAGCAGGAAGCGAGTCTTATGCTAAAGATCAGGACACAATTTTCCCTACATAAATATGCAAAGGAATGAGTGGCCCCCTTAGTGATAACTGAATTCTGGTTCCAAAATAACAAAAAATGTCATGGGATTGGGCAATGTAACAGTGGCTTCTGTCAGCTACCTCCAAAACCTTGCCCTTACCAGTGACTTGTCAGTCATCATACATACAAAATCAAGTTTTCTCTCAGCAGGATTTCTGGCATCCCTCAAAACTAATCAAATCAAGGAACTCAATACAAAAGAAGACTAGAGCTGAAGAAACTTGCCAGGACTTTTCTCCTGGGACTCCAGGAGGAAAACAAGGTCTGGGAAGAGATGTGTAGTTCCTTTTTCTGTTATTCAACAAGTCTCTCAAGGCCACTAGAAGTCTCCTAGATTTTTTAATACGGTATCAAAGATGGTACAAAGGGAAAAGGATGTAAGAAGAAGTCTTAGAGGAGCCAGTTTGGATGATTTTAAGCTTGTGAAATGAGACTAGTGTGCAATACTAGCACTCTGGAAGGACTTAAAGACCAGCCTGAGTAACATAGCAAGACCCAGTCTCTATAAAAAATTAAAAAAAAAAAAAAAAAGGGGGCTGAACACAGTGGCACACATCTGTTATCCTAGCATTCTGGGAGGCTGAGGCAGGAGAATCTTTTGAGGTCAGGAGTTCAAGACCAGCCTAAGCAAAAAGAGACCCCTGTCTCTACTAAAAATAGAAAAAAAAAGAAAAACCAGCTGGGCATTGTGGCACTTGCCTGTAGTCCCAGCTACTCAGGAGGCTGAGCCAGAAGGATTGGTTGAACCCAAGAATTTGAGGTTGCTGTGAGCTAGGCTGAGGCCATGGCACTCTAGCCCAGGTGACAGAGCAAGACTCTGTCAAAAAAAAAAAAAAAAGCTGGGTGTACTAGCACATGCCTATAGTCCCAGCTACTCAAGAGGCTGAGACAAGAGCATCTCTTGAGCCCAGGAGGAGTTTGAGGTTGCTATGAGCCATGATCATGCCTCATCCTTCATGTCTAGGCAACAAAGCAAAACCCTGTCTCCAAAAAGGAAAACAAAGAGGCAAATGAAGTTTTTACTTTCTTTTAAGCAAAAATCATGCCAACAAGGAAGTAAACAGAAAAATTAACAATTTAATAAGGAATTTAAGTCAACAGATAAAAACTTATAAACAGGATCCAAAAGAGAAAGGCTGGCCTCTCTTTCTCCCTCTCTTGTCACTTAAGCTGACATCTGACCATAGAATGCTTTTTAAAATATCTTTGTATCAGATTTTAGCTGAGACAAATAGTTGATATTTCTGGCTTTTGAACTTTTTTAACAAAGGTATTTTCCCCAGTGACTCACCAAAACTATTAAGTTTTAACTAAGGTTATGACTTGGGCAGTGCCTGTGGCTCAAAGGAGTAAGGCGCTGGTCCCATATGTCAAAGGTGGCCCCAGCCAAAAAAAAAAAATCCTAAGGTTATGACTTAATCGAGAATGTATGGCACATCTCTAAGGAGGTGTAAAGCAATCCTCACAAATCTAGAACCATCCCAAAGAGCTCCAAGAAAGGAGAGTTTTGCTAGCTGCAAATGGAGTACAACCCACATCTGTCTGGCCATGTCTTTGACTCTCAGCTTCTCAGCTGTCAATGCACAAAGACCTAAAAGCCTCATGTGGCCTCACAGACAGAAGATGATGGGAAATCAAAACTCTATGGAAGGGGAAATAATCAGTAAAAAAAAATGGGTACCCCCAAAAGTCACGCAGACACCAAAACAAAATGGACTGGTTCCCTGACTTGAAATCAAACCAACACCATGGTAGTGAAAATGCAAAGTTTTAAATAGACTACATGCAGCAGTTCTCAACCTGTGGGTCGTGACCCCTTTGTAACAATGAAAATATATCACAGCATTAGGAAGGTTGAGAACCACTGGACTACAAGGTGGGTGGCTGTTAATACAAATCCCATAGGGGATCCAAAGGCAGTTTGCACATACGAAGAATTTTAACTTTGTTTTAGGACGGATTTTTGCTCTATAATTTTGTCAAGAAAAATTTTTAAGGCTAGCCATGGCAGTTATATGTCTTTTTACAAATTTGATCTCCTCAATAAGGAAAAGACTATTTCTAGTAGGAAAAGGCTCAATGTTTATATCAAAAAACACACCAGTCTCTACACTCAAGACAAATCCTTTTCTCCCGTTAAGCAAGATTTTTCAGGAGCAGAAGAGACAGTGATTCTTACCTCCTGCTCAACTGGACTCCCCAAAGAATGACCAGACCAGGAACCTAGCTGGTAAGGGTTTCTTACCCTTTTGCCAGCTTGTCAGGTCCTGTTTTGTTTGTTTGTTTGTTTGTTTGTTTGTTTTTTGTTTTGTTTGCAGGTTTTCTTTGGCTGGGGCTGAATTTGAACTTACCACCTCCTATATACAGGGTCAGTGCCCTACCCCTTTGAGCTACAGGCACCGCCCAGTCCTGTGTTTTCTTGACTGTGGCTTTGAGAAGAGCAGAGCTTTCGTATTCTCCTCATAATGCCAAAATTGAAGGGGCCAGGGGATAGCTTCTGCTTTATCCTCTGAAGATTTACTGAAAATCAGCTGACAAATGGCATGCAAATCTCTTAACATGCATGGGGAAGAAACAGAGTGATTATCCAAACCCTCTGTGGAGTTCAGAAGCTTAAACACCATCTTGAGGTTACAAAAAGAGCAGGAGCATGGAGCATGGACAAAACCAGGTTATGGGGTGGTGCCTGTGGCTCAAAGGAGTAGGGCGCCAGCCCCATATGCTGGAGGTAAACCCAGCCCCTGCCAAAAACTGCAAAAAAAAAAAAGAAAGAAAGAAAGAAAAAACAGGTTCTGGTGGTAAATCACGTTATAGGAGGGGGAGATGGGGAGGCCTATATGGCCAAGGTGGTCTTGTTATATGGATGAAACCTCACAGGTAACAACCCTTTAGGGGTGGGGAACTTGCAGCCTTGGAGCCACATGTGACCTGGATCTTGAGTGTGGCCTTCTGAATCCAAACCTTACAGAACAAATCCTTTTAATAAGGGATTTACCATTTGGTGGTAAATGTTTCTTTCAGAGTTTTAAAGGTGTTAGATTCTCAGTTAATTTTTTCAAGACCCAGACTAGGGATGGCCTCTGAAAGCCTCACTACATCAATGCAGATGCAAATTCCTACCACAAAAGGTAGGTTTACCTGGCTACTTATGTTTATAGCCCTTCTTGAATAGCCATATCAAAATATGTCCAAAGAAAAGTATATTTGGGGTATTTTTTCACTCTTTAAAAAAAAAAAAAAGTCTTTTTAGGACAGAGCATCACTCTGTTGCCCAGGCTAGAGTGCCATGATATCAGCCTACCTCACAACAACCTCAAACTCCTCAGTTCAAGCAATCCTCTTGCCTCAGCCTTCCATGTAACTGGGGCTACAGGTGCCCCCCACAATGCCTGGCCAATTTTTCTATTTTTAGTAGAGATAGGTCTCGCTCTTAGGCTGGTTTTGAACTCCTGAGCTCAAGGGATCCTCCCTCCTTCCCTTCCCAGAGTGCTAAGATTACAGGTGTAAGCCACTGTGCCCGGCCTGGCTGTTTTCTATATATATCACAATGAACAAGAGACATACTTGATCAAGTATTTTCAAAGGACATGGCTCTCTGGACATGGTGTCTGGCTGTTTCTATGTGAGCTGACTTACCATAGCCACCTTTAACAGCTGAAATGAAAAGCTAAGTTAGGAAAATGCTCAAATTGAAATTTCTGATAGGCCTTTTTATCTACCACATGCCAGTACTTTCTTACATTACAGAGTAGGACTTAGATGGCTTCAGAATGAAAACCAGCATCACCTCTACTAGTCTTTCTGTGTGCAGGTAACAAGATTAGGGAAGGAAAGAAGAATCCAGGACTATAGGCAAGAGAGAAGAGTGATTCTCAAGGAAAACACTGTTATCAGTCATCTCCAGGGTGCTGCAAATGGAGACCAAAAATTGTTTCTACTTCAATACCTGGAAGTTGGTTCTTATCCTCCAGCATCTTCTCCCTTCTAGTTATTCCACTGTAATATTTTTACGATAGAAGCAGAATGCCTCTTCCTCTTTTTCTTCTCCTCTCCTCTCCTTGCTATGCAACAGTAGGCAGGCTAGTGACTCCAAGTGTTTGTTTAGTTCTTTATGCTTATTTCTCTGTTATCTAAAAATTTCTGGGGAACCTTGGTATTAGTTTCTCCTCTCTAGGGCTGAGATATGGGAAAATAGGGCTAGAGCTATAGACAGAAATCCAGCCCTCCTGACCTAAGCCTCAGTACATTTCAATAAGTAATCCCCCTTCTTTTTTCCTGTCACAGTCAAAAGACCTGTCCTAAACATTCTCCAAGGCAATTAGTGAATTTAATGTCCTACTCAGTGCAGAAATTCCTCATATGGCACTGTGAGGGGCAGTCTTCTAGTCTCTACTTAACTACTAATAGCCATTGGTTCCTGAAACACTCCTGGCATGGTATTTCTAGTTATTAGGCATTTTCCCCCGAGGTTGAGCTGAAATCTGTTTCCATAAAATATGCCTTCCCCTTCCTCACTAAGCCCAGTTTTTGCTCTGTGCTAGGTATTGTGCTAGCCATCGTGAAGGATACCAAATAGTACAGGCATGATTCCCTCATGGATCTTTAAGCAGGCAAGATACACACATGAAAAATAATTTTTATACACTATAGTAATCCTATGAACTAAGCATGTTTTCTTAAAACAAATAAGGAAAATATTCTAAAAAGTTAATTATATATTATAGTGAAAAGATTGTTAAAAAGTCTTTATCAGACTGTTAAGTGGGTTGTATAAAGGATATAGGATGTGAGTGGCATTCTAAAATTATTGAACTATATGAGTAGTTTACTTCCACCACCAAACAAGTGCTAAGTGGCACAGCTGAGAGTTAAGCTCAAGGAAAACAATGTATGCACATCTTGACACTGTCAAGACACTAAGGAATCATCTAGGTCTTATGATAAATTAATTGTCTTATAGTATTATTTATATGATGATAATGTATATGTGTATGGCAGGAAGGACTTCAAATAGACAAAAGAAAGAAGGCTGAATTTATCGAAGTTATTACAGCTCTGAAAGGTATGGAGATGGGCAACATCTCCATCCTAGAAGATCATCAGAAGAGACCAGACAACCCAGGGGTCCTAAATGAGTTAGACACTCGGCTGCCTGAAGGTAGGGGCCAAGAGGAATCATTCTTTTGGGTCCCTTTCAGACCTTGTAACAGAGGTAAAGTTCTGAAAAAGGACAATGAAATTTTTTACAAGTTGTCTCTTTAAAACTCCCCACACTTTTGGGAATTAAAACCTTAATTCCTTCTGGAAGACAGTAACTAAAGGGGCAGAAAAATGTTCTTTGCTATTTGTTTTCTAGTAGCTCAAACTATAGGAGTTGAGACTCAGTAGAATCGTCCAGACAAGGGTCACAAGACTGTCACTAGAGATAAGGTCTACTGAAACTACCAATTATAGTTAAATAAGAATAGTCTGAGAGCATGGAGTAGGGCTAGCATAGCTGCCGTGGCCTCTTTAACTGCAGACCCTGCAATTCCAAAGGAGCTCTGAGACAAAGTAATTTGAAGCAACGGAGGAAGTGAGAAGGGAAAAAGAGGACAAGGAAGTGAACAAGAAGAAAGAACACACAAGGAAAAATCAACAGAAAAATTCAGGCAACATGAAAATCCAAAACAGAGCAACTCTGTTTGGGGACCATGAGGTAGCTACAGAAGACTCCACCTATAAAGAATTAATAGATTTGACAGAAAAGAAACTTAAAATATGGATGATAAAGACAATAAAAGGAATGGACAAGAAAATGGAAAGACAGAATCAAAAGTTGAACGAGAGAGAAGTACAATATAGAAAGGATATGGCAGAGTTTAAGGAAATGAAGGAGACATTCAGGGAATGTAAAGGTCCAGTGGAAAGTATCAAAAATAGGGCTCAGCGCCTATGGCTCAAGTGGCTAAGGCGCCAGCCACATACACCTAAGGTGGCGGGTTCGAATCCAGACTGGGCCAGCCAAAACAACAACAATGGCTGCAACCAAAAAATGGCCGGGTGTTGTGGCGGGCACCTGTGGTCCCAGCTACTTGGGAGGCAAAGGCAGGAGACTCACTTGAGCCCAGGAGTTGGAGGTTGCTGTGAGCTGTGATGCCATGGCACTCTACCCAGGGGGATAGCTTGAGGCTCTGCTCTATTCAAACATAGAATAATAGGGATCCCTGATGAGAAGAAGATTGTCCCAAAGGAATGGAAGCCCTACTGGAGACTATGATAAATGAAAACTTCCCAAGTTTTAATAAAGGCCCAATATACTCAATTTCAAATGGATATAGAACATTGGGCCATCTTAACTCAGAGCTTCTCCAAGACACATGTAATGACCCTATTCAATGTTAAGATGAAAGAAAAACTTCTGCAAGCAGCCAGGAGTAAGCACCAACTGACCTACAGATGCAGAGCCATTAAGATGACAGCAGACTTTTCTTTTTTTTGGGGGGGGGGCCAGGGCTGGGTTTGAACCCACCACCTCAGGCATATGGGGCCAGCGCCTTACCCTTTTGAGCCACAGGTGCTGCCCAACAGCAGACTTTTCAACTGAAACTTTCAAAGCCAGAAAAGCAAGCTCATTCACCTTCAACATTCTTAAACATAATTTTCAGCCCAGAATTCTATATCGTACTAAACTAAACTTCAAAATTGATGGTAAAATGAAGTATTTTGTAGATATACAAACATTGAGGAAATTCACCACCACAAGACCATGCTACAGGAAATACTTAGACCTATTTTCAACGCTGACCATCCCAATGGACCACCACCAAAGTAAACACCCAGAAGCTAAAGGCCAAAACTTAGTTTCCATAATGGAGCAAAGGATAAAACTACACTATGGACTTTCACAAAATAAGATAAATAGACCCCCACCACACTTACTAATTCTCTCAATAAATGTCAGTGTATTGATTTCACCACTGAAGAGGCACAGGCTCACCAATTGGATAAAGCATGAGCCATCCATATGCTATCTCCAGGAGACACACCTAGCCTTGAAGGACAAATCAAGACTCAGGATTAAGGGATGGAAAACAGTATTTCAAACAAATGGAAATTAGAAGAAAGGGGGTGTTGTGATCTTATTTTCACATACAAGCAGATTTAAAGCAACTAAAGTAAGACAAAGATGGACTGGTCAAAGGAACAACAGAACAAAAAGACATTTCAATTTTAAATATTTATGCACCCAATTTACATGCTTCCAGATTTGTGAAACAGATGTTGATGGGTCTGAGCAGTATGATATCCCATAACACAGAATATCTAGGGACTTTAACAGCCCTCTGACAGATCTGGACAGGTACTCTAAACAGAAACTAAACAAAGATACAAAGGACTTAAATGTGACCTAGAAGAAATGGGATTAATAAAGACATACAGAACACACCATCCCAAAGCTAAAGAATATACATTTTTCTCATCAGCCCATGGTATACACTCCAAAACAGACCATGTTTTAGGATACAAATCAAACCACAGGAAAATTAGAATAGAAATTATACCTTGTATCTTCTCAGACCACAAGGCCACAAAAATAAAACTCAACTCCACCAAAAACATTCATCCCCACACACAGACATGGAAATTAAACAACCTTATGCTGAGTGATAGTT
Source organism: Otolemur garnettii (assembly GCF_000181295.1). Taxonomy (NCBI): domain Eukaryota; kingdom Metazoa; phylum Chordata; class Mammalia; order Primates; family Galagidae; genus Otolemur; species Otolemur garnettii. The sequence continues at coordinate 17,489,365 of NW_003852411.1, forward strand.
GGGTTCAGGAAGAGATAAAAGAAAAAATTATTAAGTTCCTCGAACATAACAACAATGAAGACACAAGTTACCAAAACCTATGGGATACACCAAAGCAGTCTTCAGTAGGAAATTTATCACATTAGAAGCCTACATTTGAAAAATAGAAAGAGATTGCATCAACAAACTCATGGACCATGTTATGGAATTGGAAAAAGAACAATGGAATCTCAAATGCAGCAGAAGAAAGGAAATAACCAAAATTAAATCAGAGATTAATGAAATTGAAAACAAAAGAATCATTCAGAAAATTTATGAAACAGAAATTTCATATTTTAAAAAATAAATAAAATCAATAAACCTTTGCCAGATTAACTAGAAACAGAAAAGTAAAATCTCTAATAACCCCAATCAGAAATAATAAAAGGGAAATAGCAACAGATGCCACAGAGATTTAAGAGTTCATCTCTGAGCACTACAAGGAACTCTATGCCAATAAATTTGACAATGTGAAGGAAAAGCATCAATACCTGGCATCTCACCATCTCCCTAGACTTAACCAAGAAGAAATAGATCTCTTAAACAGACCAATTTCAAGAACTGAGATAGAACAAACAGTAAAAAAAAAAAAACTGCCAACAAAAAAGCCCTAGTCTAGATGGTTTCACACCAGAATTCTATCAAACCTTGAAAGAAGAGCTTATACCCATGCTTCAGAAATTATTACAAAAAATTGAGAAGGAAGGAATCTTCCCCCCAACACATTCTATGACACAAACATCACCCTGATACCAAAACTAGGAAAGGACCCAAATAAAGGGAGAACTTCAAACCAATTTCACTAATGAATATAGATGCAAAAATTCTCAGTAAAATCTTTGCCAATAGATTACAGCAACACATTAAAAAAATATCATTCATTACAACCAAATAGGTTTCATCCCAGGGATGCAAGGCTGGTTTAACATAAGACCATAAACATAATTCATCTTATCAACAGAAGCAAAAACAAAGACCATATGATCCTCTCAATAGATTCAGGAAAAGCATTCAGTAAAATTCAGCATCCTTTTTTAATTAGAACATTTAAGAATATAGGCATAGGTGGCACATTTCTGAATCTGATTGAAGCCATCAATGGCAAACCCACAGCTAATATTATTCTGAATAGAGTAAAACTAAAACCTTTTCTGATTAGAACTGGAACCAGACAAGGTTGTCCTCTATCACCACTACTATTCAACATAGTGCTGGAAGTGCTAGCCAATACAGTCAGGCAAGAAAACAAAATAGAGGGCATCCAAATGGGTGCAGAGGAAGTCAAACTCTTGCTCTTTGCCAGCGATATGATCTTATACCTAGAGAACCCCAAAGACTTAACCAAAAGACTACTGGAAGTGATCAAAAAATATGGCAAAGTCTCAGGATATAAAATTGATGTCCACAAATCAATAGCCTTTGTATATGCCAATAACAGTCAAGATGAGAAAGTAATCAAGGACACAATTCCCTTCATAGTAGCTTCAAAAAAATTAAATACCAGGCTGAGTAACAGCTTCTTTGCAACCAGGTGCAATGAGATTGAGGAGACAAGACTCTAGGCACCTCTGGCTTGGGGGCTATGCCCAGAAACATCCCTTTGGAGATTCAGGGAGGCAGTGGGAGACTTCTGAACCCCAGGAGGGAGACAAAAGCAGTGGAGAAGTAGCAAGTGCTTGCATTTGGTTTGAAGCTGTGGTGCCTGTCATGGCTGTAGCTATAGCAGCAGTGCTATTGCAGACAGGGAAGGCCTTCTCTATGGGTTGTTTTGTTTTTTTGGACTTGGGCACTTGGTTGAATTACCTTGGGAGAACATGGCTGAGTGTATAAGTGACTTTGAGTGGCGTCCAGAGTTCGGGAGTGAGCCGCTGGGACAGAGTAGAGCTTTCATTGTTCAGCTGGGGGCCATGTGCACAGCCATTGTGGGAGAACTGCCCTGCAGGCTCTGCCATCAGGGTCCCAGAGCAAGGCCCATGCTGGCAGACTGTAGCTAGTGATCTAGTGACTTTGAACAGTGCCCAGAGGTCAGGACTGAGACTCTGGGGAACAGAGGAGCTATCAGTGTTCAGATTTAGGAGAGCTGCCCTGCAGCCTCAGCCCTCAGAGGATTAGAGTGAGGCTGGTTTTGGCATACCTGATAAGCAGGCAGCCACTTCAGGAGAGATCCCAGTGACATATGCTTTCCTGGGATCCCCAACAGAGGTTGGGGAGTTTTTAGCCAAAAGTGGGCTGAGGAGAGATTCAGGCTTTCAACCCTGTAGGGGTTTGAGGCCAAAGAAGTAATCAGAAGCCTCCAGTCTCCATCTTATACAGCCGTAAAGCATTGTGATTAGCATCTCATGCCCCAGAAGATCACTTGCTTCCCAGGCAATATTCAACAAGCTATATATATTGCTTTGTTTTTGTTTGTTTTTCTTTTCTTTCAACTTTTTCCTCATAGATTTTTCTTATTCTTCATTTTTCTAAGTATAAATATAATTTTTCATTGTTACTTTCTTTAATAATAAGAACTTCATTTTTGCTAGTGTTTCTGCCCCTGTTATTTGGTTTTTCCTCCAATTTTATCCTGTAAGGTTTTTTGTTTGTTTGTTTTGGTTTGATTTATAATATTTTTGTTTTTCCTCTCTATTTGGTGGAGGTGGAGTAATGTGTCTGCTAAGGCTGGCAAAGAGTTGCAGACCTCAAGGAACCACCCAACCTAGCTCTCCCAGAGGTTGGGGAGTTTTTAAGGTGTGGATCCAAATACCCTACTGTACACTTTTATTACTCCTTCTCTGTCTTTCTGTGCCTCTTTTCTTCTTTTCAATCCTTCCCTTTTATTCACCCCCTTTCCTTTCTCTTTTTTCTTTTCATTTTTTAAATCCCTTTTCTCTTCTTGCTCTTCAATCTTATCATTCTTTTTAGTCCTGTACCAAAAGGACTCATCAACACCTTAGGTCAGTGACACAGTAACTTAAAGAGCAAGAGAAAGTGAAAGAAAAATTAGGGTAAAGAAACAAACAAAAGAAAACACTCATGAGGAAAAACAGCAGAAAAATCCTGGCAACATGAAAAATCAGACCAGAGCAAACCCCTCCCCCCAAGGGACCATGACATAGCTACTGCAAAGGATTCCACCTATAAAGAAATGTTAGAGATGACAGAAGGAGAATGTAAAATACAGCTGATAAAAACAATGAAGGAAATGGCTGAGAAAGTGGAAAATAACCAAAAGGAAATCCAAAAACAGAATCAAATAAGAAAGGAACGATATGAAGACTATAGAAAGGATATAGCAGAGCTAAAGGAATTGAAGCAATTAGGGAACTTAAAGATGTAATAGAAAGTACCAATAATAGATTAGACCATGCAGAAGAAAGAATCTCAGAGGTAGAGGACAAAGCTCTTGAGATAATTCAGATAGTGAAAGAGGCAGAAAGAGAGAGAAAGCAGAATGTTCACCGACAGAATTGTGGCACGACATGAAGCGTTCAAACATATGAGGTATCCCAGAAGGGGAAGAAGAATGTCCCAGAGGAATGGAAAACATATTGGAGAATATTATAAATGAAACTTCCCAAATAGCACCAAAGATTCTGACACACTCCTTTCAGAGGGATATCAGACCCCAGGTCACCTCAACTCAAATAGAGTTTCTCCAAGACACATTGTGATGAACCTGTCCAAAGTCCAAGACAAAAAAAAAAAAAAAAAAAAAAAAAATTCTGCAAGCTGCCAGGAGTAAATGCCGATTGACCTACTCATGCAAATCCATCAGGGTTACTTCCGACTTCTCAAATGAAACTTTTCGAGCCAGAAAGCAATGGTCATCTAACTCTAATGTACTTAAACAGAACAATTTCCATCCCAGAATTCTATATCCTGCTAAGCTAAGCTTTAATTTTGATAGAGAAATCAAATCTTTTACTGATATGCAAACACTGAGGAAGTTTGCCACAACAAAACTAGCTCTACAGGAAATACTTCAACCTGTTCTACACACTGACCATCACAATGGACTATCAGCAAAGTAAGCACTCAGAAACTAAAGGACAAAACCTAGCTTCCACAATGATGCAAAGGAAAAAACAGCAATGGACTTCTATAAAATAAGATGAATAGAACTCTACCACACTTATCAATTATCTCAATAAATGTTAATGGCTTGAATTCCCCACTGAAGAGACATAGATTGCCTGATTGGATTAAAAACACACACACACACACAAGCCATCCATTTGCTGTCTTCAGGAAACACACCTAGCCTCAAAGGACAAATGAAAACTCAGAGTTAAGAGATGGAAGACAATTTTTCAGGCAAATGGAATTCAGAAGAAAAGAGGGGTTTCAATCTACTTTTCAGATATAAGTGGATTTAAAGCAACTAAAGTCAAAGAAGACAAAGATGGACTCTTCATATTGGTCAAGGGAAAAACACAGCAAGAAGACATTTCAATTCTAAATATTTATGCACCCAACTTAAATGCTCCCAGGTTCCTGAAACAGACCTTAATTATTCTGAGCAATATGATATCTCATAATACCATAATTGCAGGGGACTTTAGCACTCCTCTTACAGAGCTGGACAGATCCTTTAAATAGAAACTAAACAAAGATAAAAAGGATCTAACTGTGACCCTAGAACAATTGTGCTGGATAGATGTATTAGAACACTCCATCCCAAAGCTAAAGAATATACTTTCTTCTCATCAGCCCCTTGAACATTCTCAAATCATGTCCTAGGACACAAAATAAACCTCAAAATAATCAAAATAATTGAAATTTTACCTTGTATCTTCTCAGACCACAAGGCATTAAAGTTGGAACTCAATGCCAACAAAAACATTCAACCCCACACAAAGGCATGGAAATTAAACAACCTTATCCTAAATTACAAATGAAAACATTTATTTGGGTTAATTATAAATGTATTAAATATTATTTCATTGTAAATGAAAACATTGAGTGTAGGAAGAAGTAAAGGAGGAAATCATTAACTTCCTTGAGCATAACAACAATGAAGACACAAGCTATCAAAACCTGTGGGATACAGCAAAAGCAGTCCTGAGAGGAAAATTTATCACTTTTGATGCCTACATCTGAAACACAGTAAGAGAGTGCATCAACAAACTCACAAGCCATCTTATGGAATTGGAAAAAGAATAATCTAAGCCTAAACTAGGCCAAAGAAAAGAAATATCCAAAATTAAATCAGAGATTAATGAAATTGAAAACAGAGTATCATTCATAAAATTAATAAAACAAGGAGCTGGTTTTTTGAAAAAAATAAATATAATAGACAAACCTTTGGCCAGACTAACCAGAAATAGAAAAGTAAAATCTCTAGTAACCTCAATCAGAAATGATAAAGGGGAAATAACAACAGATGCCGCAGATATACAAAAGATTATCTCTGAATACTACAAGAAAATCTATGCCCAGAAATTTGACAATGTGAAGGAAATGGATCCGTATTTGGAATCACACCCTCTCCCTAGACTTAGCCAAGAAGAAATAGATCTCCTGAACAGACCAATTTCAAGCACTAAGATCAAAGAAACAATAAAAAATCTCCCCACAAAAAATCCCCTGGTCCAAATGGCCTCACACCAGAATTCTATCAACCTTCAAAGAAGAGCTTATTCCCATACTACAAAAATTATTCCAAAAAATTTAGAAGGAAGGACTCTTCCCCCAACACGTTCTACAAAGCAAACATTATGCTGATACCAAAACCAGGAAAAGACCCAACTTAAAGGAGAACTTCAGACCAATTTCGCTAATGAATACAGATGCAAAAATTCTCAACAAAGTCCTAGCCAATCAACTATACCTTTTCATCAAAAAAGTCATACAATACAATCAAGTAGGTTTTATCCCAGGGATGCAAGACTGGTTTAAAATATGTAAGTCCATAAAGGTAATTCACCATATTGACAGAAGCAACAACAAAGAACATATAATCTTCTCAATAGATTCAGAAAAGCATTTAATACAATTCAGTATGTTTTCCTAATTAGAACATTGAAGAGTATAGGGATATGTAGCACATTTCTTAAACTGATCAATGCCATCTATGACAAATTCACAGCTAATATTATTCTGAATGGAGTAAAACTGAAAGCTTTTCCAACTAGAATGGGAACCAGAAAAAACCTTGCTCTTTATTTCCTCCTCTATCACCACTACTATTCAGCATAGTGCTGGAACTTCTAGCCAATACAATCAGGCAAGAGAAGGAAATAAAGGGCATCCAAATGAGTGCAGAGGAGGTCAAACTCTCTCTTTTCACTGATAATGTGATTTTATACTTAGATAACGCCAAGACTCTGCCACAAGACTCCTGGAAGTGATCAAAAAATACAAATATCTCAGGATACAAAATCAATGTCCACAAATCAGTACCTTTGTATATGCCAGTAACAGCCAAGATGCGAGGTTGATTAAGGACATAACCTCCTTCACAGTAGCTTCAAAGAAAATAAAATACCTAGGAATATACATAACAAAAGAGGTTTCTATAATGAAAATTATGAAACCCTAAGAAAAGAAATAGCAGAAGATATTAACAAATGGAAGAACATACCATGTTCATGGCTGGGAAGAATCAACATTGTTAAAATGTCTATACTTCCCAAAGCAATCTACAGATTCAATGCCATCCCCATTAAAATACCAACATCATACTTTTAAGACTTGGAAAAATTAATTCTTTTTTTTTTTTTTTTTTTTTTTTTGAGACAGAGCCTCAAGCTGTCTCCCTTGGTGAGTGCAATGGCATCACAGCTCACAGCAACCTCCAACTCCTGGGCTCAAGCAATTCTCCTGCCTCCACCTCCCAAGTAGCTGGGACCACAGGCGCCCGCCACAACACCCAGCTATTTTTTGGTTGCAGCTGTAATTGTTGTTTGGCGGGCCTGGGCTCGATTCGAACCCGCCAGCTCAGGTGTATGTGGCTGGTGGCTTAGCCACTTGAGCCACAGGCATGGAGCCTAATTCTTCATTTTGTATGGAACCAGAAAAAACCCTGTATAGCTAAGGCAGTTCTTAGTAATAAAAACAAAGCCAGGGGCATCAGCCTACCAGACTTTAGGCTATAATACGAGGCAAAGTGGTCAAAACAGCATGGTATTGGCACAAAACTAGAGACATAGAAATCTGGAATCGAATAGAAAACGAGGAAATGAAACTAACATCTTACAATCACCTAATCATCTATAAACCAAACGAGAACATATACTAGGGGAAAGGATCCCTATTCAATAAATGGTGCTTGGAGAACTGGATATCCACATGTAAAAGATTGAAACTGGACCTGCACCTTCTCCATTCATAAAAATTGATTCAAGATGGATAAAAGACCTAAATTTAAGTCATGAAATGAAAAAAATCCTCAAAGAAAGCATGGGTAAAACATTTGAAGATATCAGCCTGGTGAAAGACATTATGAATAAGACTTCTGTGACAATTGGAAGATCAACAAAAATAAACAAATGGGACTTAATTAAATTGAAAGCTTCTGTACAGCTAAGGGGACAACATCCAAAACAAATAGACAACCAACACATTGGGAAAGGATATTTGCATATTTTCAATCAGACCAAAACTTGATAACTAGGATCTACAGAGAACTCAAATTAATCAACATGAAAAAAAAAGACAATCAATGGGCAAGAGAGAGAAACAGAACCTTTTCTAAAGAAGACAGACAAATGACTAACAAACATGTGAAAAAATCATCATTGTCCTTAATTTTTAGATATGCAAATCCAAACCACCCTGAGATATCATCTAATCTCAGAGAGAATGGCCCACATCACAAAATCTCAAAACTGCAGATGCTGGCGTGAATGTGGAGAGAAGGGGACACTTTTACACTGCTGATGAGACCGCAAACAAATACAACCATTTTGGAAGGAAGTATGGAAAATCCTCAAAGAACTCAAATTAGTCCTCCCATTTGATCTTGCAATCCCATTACTAGGCATCTACCCAGAAGAAAATAAATCATTTTATCATAAGGATGTTTGCACTAGACTGTTTATTGCAGCTCAGTTTACAATTGCCAAAATGTGGAAACAGACTAAATGCCCACCAACCCAGGAATGGATTATCAAGCTATGGTATATGTATACCATAGAATACTATTCAGTCACTAAAAATATGGAGACTTTACATTTTTAACCCTGAAGGAGGTGGAACACATTCTTCTTAGTAAAGCATCACAAAAATGGAGAAACAAGAATTCAATGTACTCAATTCTAATGCGAACATGGTAGATGAGCTAATACAATGGGTGGGGTAGGGGAATCAGGTGGTAGGGAGAGGGGAGGAGGAAGAGGGATGGGGTTCATGGTGTATCTAAGGTGACCAGACATCCCACTTTTGACAGTCCTGATTTTTAACAATTTGTCCCGTGTCCCTCAGCGTTTTAAAAAAGTCCTGATTTGGGGGGAAGAATGCAGGACAAGCTAGGGAACAGCGGGTGAATGGGAAGGGAATATACGGTTTTTGGCTGCCGTGTGGCTATTTTGCCAGCAAAATGAGTTTTATATTATTTTTGTTAATTTTATAATGTTAAACTTTAATAATAACAAATAATTGTTGAGAACTGATTATTGAGAACTGCTTATCAAAGTTTGCATTGTTGATCAGTTGTTAGAACTCGACCACCATTGTTTGGACTTAATGAACAATGGCATTTTTTGGCATTGACAATGAGGAAAACATTTTATAACTGTCTCTCAGATGATACATATCGTACTGCGTGCTAGTGCTAGTTAAACAAGTGATGTCAACAAATCAGCTATTCAGACAATTTAGGTAAGTTATTTATTTATTTCATGAATTTAGCAGACAGTACTCATATTATTTATATTTTATAGTGGCGGCAAAAAGTGTAGCGCCGGCCTTGAAAGTGACATACAAGGTATCATTATTAAAAAAAATATTGATAAGGAAAAGGTTAAATCTTGGGCATCAGCAAAAATCACAATAGAGAACAAATGGTTAGAAATATTTCATCACTTTGAAACAAACCATGTTCCATACAATAATGCACTAAAAACTGTAGGATACATGCTGTCCTTACCAGGAACTAATGCTGTGACTGAATGCATTTTTTTCTACAGTAAATAGAGTGTGGACATCAGAAAAATCACAATTAAGTGTTGAGACTTTGAAAGCCATTTTATGTGTGAAATATAATTTAACAAATTCTTGTGAAAAATTTCACGACCTTTTAAATGACAGCAATCTACTAAAAAAAATTCACTCAAATGAGAAATATGCCAAAGAATAAAATAATACTATACATAATTTTTAAAAATGTATTATATTTGTAAATTGTACTTATGTTGAAATTAAAAATATATTACAATACTATTTTTGCATTCTATGAAAATATTTGTTGCTCCATATAGACCAAATTTTTAATTAAGGACCACCCCACCACCCCCACCTACCCCCACCCCGGTCAATGGTGTCCCGCTTTACCAATGTTAAAATCTGGTGACCTTATGTATGGCACACCTCTTGGGGTGGGACACAAGTATAAGAGGGACTTTATCTAACAAATGCAGTCAGCATAACCTAATTTTTTGTACCCTCAATGAATCCCAAACAATAAAAAAAAATTTAAAAAGAATAATCTAAAGCTACACCATGTGACACTGTTCATGAAACTTGAGCCCAACCACCAAAAATCCCTCTTTAAAAAGCCCTGTGTTCATGCTTAAAGATAGGATGGTGGTCTTTGAGATGATATTCCACTGCCCTCCTCATTTGTTGCAAATTAATAAACTTTTCTTTATTTTCCTCAAAGCTTTTGTCCTCATCCTTCATTCTCACTGATTTGGCCTATGGGATAAGTACTGAACTTTGGGTAGCAGTGGGAGAATCTGATCCCTAACTCATTAATTCACAGGGATAGGGAAATAGGTGGAATATTTGTCTCCCTGCTGTGACTAGAAAATGCAAATTTAGAATCGGCACCTATGGCTCAAGTGGTTAAGGCGCCAGCCACATACACCCAAGGTGGTGAGTTCGAATCCAGCCCGGGTCCCCCAAACAACAATGATGGCTGCAACCAAAAAAAAAAAAAAAAATAGCCGGGCGTTGTGGCGGGCGCCTGTGGTCCCAGCTACTTGGGAGGCAGAGGCAGGAGACTCACTTGAGCCCAGGAGCTGGAGGTTGCTGTGAGCTGTGATGTTACAGCACTCTACCCAGGGGAATAGCTTGAGGCTCTGTCTCAAAAAAAAAAAAAAAAAGAAAATGCAAATTTAAAATAAGGGGCCTAATTCTCCATGTTGAAAATAGGAGAAAGGACTTCCTTTCCCACCATCCCATCTTTTTTCAGATTGTTTTTGTCCTTTTCAAATGTATATAAATGTTTACATTGACTAAATAAACCTCTCAAATCAGGAATGTTCCCTCAGGGACCTGGGAGTCATTTTTGGAAATAAATATCAAGGAAAGTGGCAACCCTATCTCCTTATTCCTGTGGAAGGGTAAGAGCCTAACTTCAGTGGCTGCCTTGCTCTGATTTGCAAAACTAATTTTTGCCATAAAAATATGAGAACTTTGTTTTTCCTCAGGACAAAGCCAACACAGGTGGTAAATTCATGATTTCAAGTCATCCTGAGGACTAGTGACTGAGTGCAATGAAGTGTGTCGTGGGTGCAGCTTAGCCACAAGAGGGGAGGAGCTTTCTTTCTGTCTCTGCAATCTCTTCGCAATTACCTGTGGTGCACATAGCATTCTGGTTTAATGGTTATTCAGTAATGAGTATGGTTTGTTTCTCTACTATGTTTGTGGAGAAGATTTCTAGGTTGGGGCAAGATTTTGTTTTTAATATATTGCCTCAATGATTTTTGGCGAATGATGGTGAGATGTCTGATAGTTCCTGAATAAAGCAGACAACTGAAGATCTGTGGACATACAGTGAAATAAAAGTCCCTGAAATTTCAAATGTGTGCCTTTTTTTGAGTACCAGCTATATGAACTACTCTCTCCAAATTCAAATTTTGCTATTGAGTAAGCCTGGGAAATATGAGCTCTAAAATCTCCGGGATCACCATTAGCTTTTGTGATGGAAAAATATGGGATGCAAGAATGTTGCCTGCAGGCCTCTCTCTCTCTCTCTCTGTCTCTCTCTCTCTGTTTCTTTAGCAGCTAATACCACTCTTTCACATTCAGAGTGAATGTGTACAGGGGAACCAAGTCCTGCAGTGGCTCAGGGAGAGCTCTGTTGATTTGGATAAATTACTGCATTTGCAGAAGTTCGTGGAAGGGTCTCATCTCAAGCAAATGAATTACTGTTTTTTATGAGATGAAAATTGTTCTAAGAGGAAACTTAAAAATGATTTAGATAGCCAGAGGGAAAGACTGAAAAAAAAAAAAAAATAGAAGAGGAAATGCAGGCATTAAGAGCGCTTTCTCTTTCACAGAAAACTCCCGCTCCTTTGCTGCTGTTGTTCCCCCTCTTCTGCTGCCTCAGACTGACTCCTGGGAAGGAGTAGGTGATGAGTTTAGATGAGTGGAGTCCCTACTTAGTGGGTTTCCCTGAGAAGTGAAATTAGGAGTCAATTTTTGTAGCTGCTAATGAGTTACTTGCCCCATTTAAGGAGGTGGAATTGTGTGGCTCCTGGGGTAGCCCTGAGTCCACTGTGTTTTAGACCAGATTCCACCTCCAGAGTCCCTTCTCATTCACACACTCCTTAGCTAGAAAGGCAGAAACAAAAAAGGTAAATAATCATTGAGAACTCAGATAAAAGACTGTGTCCCTGTATGAAGGCAGCAGGATGGAGAGTTAGTTGCAGAGTTAGTTGCAACAGTTGTACTTGGAAAAGAGCATTATTAGTTGATAAATACCAATGCAGAAAAACAAGGTACAATTTAATACTAACTTTACCTACTAAAATGCAAGGTAAACTAGCCCTTCTTATCTGGATTGCCAGCAAAGATGTTGCCACTGAGAAGCTACTTCAGGCACAAAGGAAACATTAAATGTCGATGTGCTCAGCTACTCGAGAGGCTGAGGTAGGAGGATTGCTTAAGTCCAGGAGTTCTGGGCTGGGTGGGGTCGGAGAGGGGGATCAGGTTGTCTAAGGCGGGATGAGTTGGCCCATGTCAGAAATGGAGCAGGTCAAAATTCTCATGCTAATCAGTAGTGGGATTGCACCTGTAAATAGCCACTGCACTCCAAGCCTGAGCAACATAGCAAGACCCCATCTCAAAAAAAAAAAAAAAAAAAAAATTCCAAATTAAAAGAAATTAAAAAATAAATACAATAAAAGATTTTTGCTAGTACCTTGGAAAGAGCCACAAACGTTTGTAGAAATGCTCCTCAGCTTTTTTTCCATTTATACCCCACACATAAGGATGTGCGCTGGGTTTTGTGAAGAATTCTGCAACCAGTTGATTTGCTTGTTTAATGAGCCAACGATCTGCCACATGAGGGGACCATGACTGAGGGAAGTTCCTACCACCACAGAAGAATAAGTACATTACAGGTCCCACAGGAGGGCTTGTCAGGAGCAGTACTTGAAGCTTTCCCCTGAAGGCATGCTGGGAACAGTTGCAAGGATGAAGCTGGAAGATAGGGAGTCCCCCACTGAGTTCCAGCAGCAGTTTGTGGAGCCAGGCTCCCTAAAGTTTTACTGGCACAAACCAGGACAGATCTAAAACATACTGTACTCTTGGCAACCTTTGTCTCAGCTTTCTTGCCACCTAGGCAAGAACAAATTAAGGTAAGATGGCAAGGACAGACTGCTGCTTAAATCCTAGCGGCAGTTACTCAGTTTTGAAAGGATAATCTAGAAAAAGACAAAGAGGGAAAAAGACAAAAGATTGCTGCATTGGCTGCTCAGTTAGAACTCTTTAAAGGGGATACTTCTTGTCTCCGCCAATCTATGAAGATAGCAAAGAGCCGGAGAAAACTGGAAGTCATTATTGCAAAACACCAGGGCATTGGAAGGAGACCAGGGCATTGAAAGGACTGTAGAAAGAGACTCTGGAGGAGTCTCCAGAAAGAGACTCTGGAGGAGTCTCCAGAAAGAGACTCTGGAGGATACCAAGACTGCAGAAACAGGAGAGTCTGGAAAGCCTCTCAAGATGAAACCCTCAACTAGGAAATACTTGGCAAATGGCTAAAAACTGCCCAATTGAGGGAATCGCAGAGGTGGGAACTGGTGAAATACTCGTGTCAAGAACTTTTACTCAGCCTTATCTATCCCTGCCTTTTCTGGTAGATATCGGCACTCAGTCCTGCTTTCTATCTGGCAAAAGATCAGTATAAGTTGTTAGTATTTGGGGACAACAGCTACTTGTTTCTTTTTCTCTTTGATTTCCAAAAAGGTGCTTTTACTGAAGTGTGTGTGTTCTTACTCTTATAAACCTATTGAGGAAAGATCTTCTGTGCAAATTAAAGACTACTGTGTTTTCTACTCCAGAAGGAGTGTTTGTGGAGTTCCCTGGGGAAAAAAGGGCACCTGACTGGGTTACTGTACCCCTTCGTGAAGAATAGAGATATGTTACAAATTGTTGTCTGTCAATGCACTCCAAACTGGAACTGAAACAAACTGATTCATCACTGACCCCTAAGGAATGATAACCGGTTTAATTCATGATGTTGAACCAGTAAAAATAGTTTATAAGAAAGGTAAACCATGACTATATATAAAACAATATCCTCTGTTGAGGGCTCAATTAGAAGGGATAAAGCCAGTTAAAAAAAGAGTTAGGGAAACGAGGAATAATTTAAAAGGGACATTTACCCAGTAATATTGCCATATTTCCAGTAAAGAAGGAAGATACTGTTAGGTCCGAAAAATCCTCCCAAATTAGCCCCAACAGATGAACTCAAGACATGCTCCAATGTAAAGGGCACGAGGTGAGATTTTATTCAGACTGGTCTGGACTCTCCTGGCATGCAAGCCTAGGACAAGCCCCGAACTCAAGGTAGAGCAAGTTTTTATGGGGTACAGAAAGCAAGAAGGGTAGGGTCCGTTATGGGTACACTCTTGATTGGTGGTTGATGATTTCACTAGTAAAGGAGGATTTGCATTGGTGGTTGATGATTTCACTAGTAAAGGAGGACTTGGATTGGTACAGGTGAGGGGTGGGGGATTTCTTAACCAGGGCTAGAGGTGGTGTAGCCTAATTAGGTAGTTGAAGGAGAATACCTGAATTTCAAGGAAGTAGAAACCTATTGCCTATTATGGGAGCTGTTCAAGGGAACTGATACTTATTGCCTATTATGGCAGCTGTCTGCTTAGGTGACTCAATTCAACGGCTTAATGGCTGTGCAACCAGGGATGGAGGAAGCAGCAGGGAGTGGCCCTGCAGGTTTCACTGGCAGAGGTTGGGGCAGAGGGGCTACGAATGGAACTTATGCGGTAAACAGCCAGGAATGGGACTTATGCTTTAAACAGCCAAGAATGGAGCTTGTGCTGTAAACAACAAAATGGAGCTAGTTTGGCTCTCACAATACATTTCATAAAGATATATAGATTTGGATGAGATCTTATAGAAATACTTTAATTTCTTGTCCCCTTAACTCCTGTGGTCCCTAACCCTACAATTATTCTGACTTTGAAAACATCATCTGCATAGAATTTCTCTGTGATCAATTTATGTTTTGCTTTTTGTTTTTTCCTGTCCCTCTAGTGGACGAGTCTAAATTTTTGTTTTTACTTATGAAAGAGCCCAGTGTTTGTGGCAAAGAATTCCTCCAGAGTGTCAGGACTCATCTATTGTTTTCTCTAGTTGTTTACAGAAATTTGTTCCATCAGAAGGATCTATGCTTAAATAATTTGTAGGTGATTTGCTGATAGCCTCAGAAACTAGAGAGTGATGCAAGATAGATGAGAGAATATATTGTCAGCTGAGGGCTGTGAAGTCTCACTAGGAGTCAACCGATTTTGCATATAAAATGACTTTCTAAAAAAATAAACAACTTAGACAATTTGGGGGATTAGTAGGATATTGAAGACAATGGATCCCAGCGTTTGCTGAGTGAGCAAAACCTCTTTGAGTTCTCTTAACTTCTGGTCTCGTCCTTAGAATCTGAAAAGGCTTTTGAAAAGCTGAAATTAACTATAGCCTCTCCCTTAGCCTTGGGAATTCCAAATTTTGAAAAACATTTTCACTTTTGTTGTTATAAAAATAAAGGTGCTGCTAGTGGTGTACCTTAAAAGTTGGGGCTGGACTGTAGACCAGAAGTTTATTTATCATTCTAGAAGCCACAGCACTGGAAATGCCTGGTGCCCGGGGTGGGGATGAGCAAGAGCTGGTATTCTTACTGAAAATGCCTGAGCTCTTACCTTGGGTCATCTGACTTATTTGAATTTCCATAAAACCTTACATTTGCCAATGCACCATTGAACCATAAGCACACATTTATGACCCAATCCTAATTTTGTACTCAGGAGGTGCAATCTTTCAAACCCTGCTACCCATTTACAAAATCCTGACTAAATAGACGATCGTGATAGCACCATGGTAATAGAAGATACTGAGTCCTGACATGCTTTACCACACTTCCAGTTCAAAATGCAGATTTAGGTCACATCCCTGGGATAGGAAAGGCCAACAGAAGGCTTTCTGTGCTGTGACGATGTCTCATGAAATTTTATGGGCTTATATTTTGTCTAGAATTAAATCAGTGAAGGAGCTGAGTTAACAGCAGTTATTGGAGCTCCTCCGATTCTTGGTTATGGACTGTTAAATGAAGTTTCTCCTAAAGGTGCCTCTTTATGTGTTTTTAAGTTCAGCTTAAATGTTTCTCCATGTGTAGTGAACTATAACCTAGCTGGATGTATAAACAGGCTGTAAAGTACTTTTGTAATGAACAGCCAAGTCTCAACCACTCACAGCAGCCACCTGTTCACACAGCGTTTAAATAAGACAAACGCTGAGCAGTCTGACAGGCTGCTTCAGTGTCTCACCTGTGTCTTCTGAAGTTACTTTCCCTCTGACCATACTGTGGTGCTGTGCTCACTCAGAACCCATTCTGGTTCTGGGCCTTCCCAATTCAGAAATCATCATTTGCTCAATTAAACTCTGTTAAATTTAATTGGTTTAAAGTTTTTCTTTTAATAGGACTTAATGAGTGCGTATGTGTGTGTGTGGAGAGAGAGAGAGCAAGACATACATAAACCGTAAATATGTGTTTGAGGTTTATCATCCAGCAAAACAAAAAATGAATTAAGTAGCACGGAAATAATCTCCTGTCCATTGGTGGCTGATTTGTTAGAGAATTTACAGCTCCTTACTCAGATATCAGTAGTTCATTTTGCTGACAGAGCTGCAAAAGATGCTGTTAAAACATGGCAATTTCCAAACTTAAAAGCTCCACTTTAAATACAACAAGAAATGTTTGTTCATTTTCAAAAAACATGCTTTGCAAAAGAAAATGAACGAAAGGATTCTACAAGGGGCTGGAAGAAATTCAGCGGGACTATAGGAATTACCTAACAAATGAATTTCGATGTCACCATCTCCATTTACTTGGTCAGTGGTGTGTCATCAACAAAACCACCTGAATAGAAGAGGGATTTTAAAGGTGCTAAACTCATACTACCCTTACTAAAATGGTAAAATTATTCAAAACATGTGAAAAAGAGATGTGCTGTTTTTCAGCAGAATTCTGTACAAGCCACTCCCAAGGTAAGTCCAAGTTCTCCCTGACCAACTTTACCGGGAACCTGACTACATTGGATTTCATGGAATCAATGCCTCATAAGGTAAGAGATTTTGTCTGCTTATGGCATGTGTGATATCTGAATGGCCCGAAGCCTTTTCCTCTTCAACGGCTGATGCTCAGGGCTTGGTGCCCGTAGCACAGTAGTTACGACATCAGCCACATGCACCGAGGCTGAAAGGTTCAAACCCAGCCTAGATCTGCTAAACAACAATGACAACTGCAACAAAAAAATAGCCAGGCGTGTGGTGGGCACCTGTAGTCCCACCCACTTGTGAGGCAGAGGCAAGAGAATCACTTGAGCCCATGAGTTTCAGGTTGCTATGAGCTATGACGCCATAGCACTCTACTGAGGGCAATAAAGTGAGACTCTGTCTCAAAAAGAAGAAAAAAAAGGGTGGCGTCTGTGGCTCAAAGGAGTAAGGCACCGGCCCCATATGCCAGAGGTGGTGGGTTCAAACCCAGCCTCAGCCAAAAATTGCAAAAAAAAAAAAGAAGAAGAAAAAAAAAAAACAAAAGCTGATGCTCAGGCACTACACATAATTCACACCTTGGGGATGCCAAATTACTTTGAATCAGAGGAAGTCATTTTATTTGTTGTCCAGGAATTATGCAGATGTTTGCAGATTCCGAAAAGTTGTAGTCTTCTGCACAAATAGAGTGAATGAAAGAAACTCTTAAAAAGAAAATAACAATATCAACAAAAAAACTCCAAGCCCCTCCTTGGATAAGATTTGGCAATTTCCTTGGTTAAATGGGCCTATAATTTAACCAGTATTTTTTTTTTTATTTAAAGTGAGAATGAAAAATCATTAAAATAACACTTGCAAGCAAACATGAAATCTCTTCCTTTGGATGTATGATTAGCAAGGCTTTGACTTTGGAGCTGAGGCCACATCCTGTTCTGATTTAACTGAATCCTCTCACGATCTTGTTCAATACTTAAAAGCTTCTCTCTCCCCCAGAAACCCTGAGACTTAATGTCATAGCTCTGGAAGGGCCTGATAGAGAAGTCTGCCACCCCTTTCTACTGGAGGCTTCCTCTATATAAAAGTGGACTGTCACATGCTGAGAGGGCCCTTTCAAGTGCTGCTGATGCCCTGTAAGGCCATCAAAGTCAAACTTCCAAATTCATGCTTCCCCTGTGAAGCTGGCACCACAGGGGGATTGGACTGTGGCTCCCACAAAGATCTTCAAACTTAAGTTTTCCACAGTAACTGATTGGTTTTGAACTCTATTGAAAGGAATTTTTTTGTTTTTTGAGACAGAGTCTCACTTTGTCGCCCTCAGTGGAGTCCTGTGGCATCCATAGCTCATAGCAACCTCAAATTCTTGGACTCCAGCAGTCATCTTGCCTCAGCCTCCCGAATAGCTGGTACTACAGGTGCCCACCACAAGATCCGGCTGTTTTTAGAGACAGGGTCTTACTCTTGTTCAGGGAATCTACCTGCCTCAGCCTCCCAGTGTGCTAGGATTATAGGCATGAGCCATTGTGCCTGGCTAGAAAGGAAATATTCTAGATAATACATTACTGCTCTCATTGGCTGCCTGACTGTCCTCTTCATGGCTGTGGTCATTCCAGGTGCTTTGGGAATCGCATTTACTAGAAAGCACACAGTGGTTTTGTTGCACTTCTCTTTCTTTCTGCACTTCCAGTAATGGCTCCTGCAACCGCATATTTCCAATCAGCACTTAATCCTGCCTTCCAGCATGGACATGGTCTGGATGCACAAGTCCAGCAATTCAATTTCTACCTGAGTACAAGTGGGACCTTCTTCACTAGTAATTTTTAATAATAACAAAGTAAAAGTAATGTATATGCATCTAGATACTCAAGCTCTAAATTTGACACACACACAAAAATGCTAACTGGTTTCTTTGGAAGGATGATGTAGAAAAGAAAAGCATCTAATTAATAGACCAACAGAAACTGTGAAAGACAGGTCTAATGTCATCAGATTAATGTCAGGCTGCAAGTTCTCTCCCATTCCGGTATGGATGGGTAAACAAAAGCGAGTGCCTGGTATAGTTAAAGGTTATTCCCCCAAGGCAAATATTATACTGAATTTTAAAATTCATCACACTGTGATTCTAGTAATTGCTTTGTTTGCATTTTACTATGGACTTGCCACATTTTTAGGCCTCTGCAAGTTGCCCAGAGCAAGGTAGAAATAATTAGAGGATTGTAATGTTACTTTACAGTAACACAGGGAGGTGATTGTAAGGGCAAATACAAATTAAAAATAAGAGGCTTAACTCTCCATGTTGAAAATAAGAGAAAAGACCTTCTTGCTTCTCTTCAGAACGTCTCTATTCTTTTCAAATGTATACAAGCATAAACCTTCATAATGGCTACCTAAGCCTGTCTGTCTACTCAGGAGTATTTTCTGAAGGACCTGGGAGTTATCTTTTGGAAATTGAAACATTAAGGGAGAGCATCCGTCCCTCCCAGTGTGCATGGGAAGGTAAGAGCCTAATGTGGTGGGCTCCTTGCTCCAATTTACAAAACTACCTTCTGTCATAAAGATGTGGGAAGTTTGTTTTTCTTCCAAATAAAGCCAACACAGGTGATCTCCCCACTTACAAAGATAAAGTTAGGACAAAATGTGACAAACGATGCTGTCATGTCCTCTTACTTGAAGACTACTGATTGATTGTTTATCTTGAGCCCATGTGTGTAATGGATTGTGTGATATCTCCTTGGCTATAAACCTACAGCTGTGAGCTTCCTTCTTCGTTGCTATCTCTTGGCAATTGCCTGTGATGTGAGCCACATTTTGGTTTAAGCGTTATTCAGTAAGGACACAAGTGTTTTGTTTCTCTGCTACCTTTGTGGAAAGGGTTTCTGGGTTGGGACAAGATCTTGTTTTTTGCTTTTTTAAAAAAACTTTTTGTGACAGAGTCTCACTTTGTTGCCCTTGGTAGAGTGCTGTGGTATCACAGCTCACAGCAACCTCCAAGTTTTGGGCTCAAGTGATTCTCTTGCCTCAGCCTCCCAAGTAGCTGGGACTACAGATGCCCACCACAAAGCCCAGCTATTTTTAGAGACGGGGTCTCACTGGCTCAGGCTGGTCTCAAATCTGTGAGCTCAGGCATTCCACCTGCCTCAGCTTCTGTGAGTACTAGGATTATAGGCGTGAACAACTGTGCCCGTCCACAAGATCTTGTTTTTACTTATGTTTTTCTAACACTCCCTCAAAGCATCAGCAAATACATTGCCTATTATGTTCTATGGTATCAGCATATTCTTAAATGTTCCTGAGAAAAAGGTGTGAATTCTGCTCCAAACAGCCCTATGATGGTGTGGCCAACAGTGATTAATCACACCTCTCTGTGCCATTAATAGACACCACCCCCATGCCCCTCACTCCAGCCACCATCCAGCCAACAGGTCACTTTAAAGCAGGTCACAGCCCAGCTTTGAGAAGTGTTGGGTTTTTGCTGTGTCCTTTCTCTCTTTTTGTGTATCCAGATTCTGAATAGGCTTACCAGAAGAAAGAAACTTGTCTGGCGGCATTAAGCACTTTACCTTTCTGTGGCCAGACTAGGTTCCCCATACTCCTGTAGCCCAAAGGGTCAATGACAGACTTCTGTGCCATCTCTGAGACCCACCGCAGCCTCAGTGTCATTTGCCTTGTGTTCTTAGCCTTTGCACAGCTGGCTTTCTGCAAACATGTAATGGCTTCTCCTGAAATGACACTGGGCTTCAGTAGGTCTCAGTAGGTCTCTTTTTTCCTTACAGTATCAAAAAACTTTTCTTCAGGGCAGTGCCTGTGGCTCAAAGGAGTAGGGCGCTGGCCGCATATGCCGGAGGTGGCAGGTTCAAGCCCAGCCCCAGACAAAAACTGCAAAAAAAAAAAAAAAGAACTTTTCTTCAAAGGATCAGGCTAAGGTCCTTTGGAGGGAAGGGAGGTGACCATTTAGTCATCCACTTTTGATGGGTCTTTGCCCCGTCCCTCCCAGGTTGTTTGAGGATACTTGCTTTCTGGGCTTGGTTTTCTAAGTCCTCATGGCATGGACAATCCCTGCCTTTCTGGCCTGACCACACTCCTGCCCCTGCCTCTGATGTTTAAGCATCTAGGAAGGGCAGCACTGGCACCTAGTGGGCACCCAAATATTTGTTGAATAAAGAACAGATTCCAGCTTGAGTTTAGCATCCTAGAATCTCCTACTGGTAAGCCTACCCACAAGCTAAGCAGTCTGTCAGCAACGCCCTTCCCTGTGGAAACCTTCCCTGATTTCATAGCACACTGTCCACCCTCCCTCCCCTGCACTACCATGGACACACGCCCCTGCCACATACATCCACAATACCCTTTATGTGCATTGTGAAGGGGCCGCTGGTCTGCCAGGAGCAGTGACTTATGCATGCACTCATGGTCCCACTGCCCTGGGAACCTCACCAGGGCTCCATCTGCAGCTGATTCATCTTTAAATCTCTGCATGCTGGTTCTTAGCAGTCAAGGGGGAAATGTTTGAGTCCAAGACTTATTCCCTTCTCTTTAGGCAAGAGAGGGGAATCTGTCTAGCCCTCACCATCCCACCTCCAAATCTCTTCTCTGGCCATGCAGCAGCCAACCTGTGCAGGAGCTGTCTTCAGAAGGAGAAAATGAGAGATTATGACAGTGTCACAGCACCAAGGCACATAAATATTTACAGCTTGGTTTATTTATAGACCTGAGGAGTGTGACAGTTCCGCTTCATCCCCTTGCTTTACCCACTCTGCACAAGGCCACCAAAGCCGCTTTAGCCACTTTCAGCCTCTCAAGAGGACCAGGGAGGCTGTCCACCGGTATGGTGGTGCTGACCGTCTTGGGACCCTAGGTTTTGGGCACAAGGAATTCCTGTGAGTCTGCTTGGTGTCTGCCTAGCCTGGTTCACCTGAAGGGAGGAGGCTCGGATGTGTTGCCTCACCTAGGCCATCCCTAGGTCCTACCCAGGACACAGTCTAAGCCCACCCATGGGGCAGAAAGGATGTTCTGTCCAAACGCCCTTGGCTGTAGCTCCTTATTAGAGGCAGGGCTTTGCAGCTTGGGCAACATACAGCTGCTTTTCAGAGGCCTTACGAAAGCATTTGGTCTGATTCAGGCAAGTAAATACTACGAAGTCCCTTCTTTTCCTCCTTTTCTTTCACTCTGAAACGCAGCAGGTTGAAAGGAGGTGGGCAGTAAAGGACAGATGGCCCCAGGAAAACTCTAGAGCCCCATACAGTACAGGTCAGATCCATTTGCATAAAATTAACATTTATTGAGCTATCCTATATGCCAAGCACTGTGCTGAGCACCATATTATTCAATTTACCTCTCAACAACAATAATAAAAACCCCAACAGTAAAGTGAATACGTTCAATGTGCGAGGCCAAATTGAGCTTCACGGTGTGCAGTTGGACTATGTGCAATTTCTTTTTTTTTGGAGACAGAGTCTCAAGCTGTCGCCCTGGGTTGAGTGCCATGGTGTCACAGCTCACAGCAACCCCAAACTCTTGGGCTTAAGTGATTTTCTTGCCTCAGCCTCCCAAGTATCTGGGACTATAGGCGCCTGCCACAAGGTCCAGCTATTTTTTTGTTGTTGTTTAACAGTCCCAGGCTGAGTTTAAACCCGCCAGCCTTGGTGTACGTGGCCGGTGCCCTACCCACTGAGCTATGGGTGCCGCCCTATGTGCGATTTCTGTGTGAACTATGCTACACTTTAGAAAGCCCTATGAAGTACATGCTGTTACCTTTTCTTAAAAAGAAACCAACTCAGTTTGATCCCTGAGTCCAAATTCTTTTTTTTTTAAGAGGCAGAGTCTCACTTTATCGCCCTTGGTAGAGTGCTGTGGCGTCACAGCTCACAGAAAACTCCAACTCCTGGGCTTAGGTGATTCTCTTGCCTCAGCCTCCTGAGTAGACGGGACTACAGGCACCCACCACAATGCCCAGCTATTTTTTTGTTGCAGTTTGCCTGGGGCTGGGCCTGAACCCACCACCCTGGGTATATGAGGCCGGCACCCTACTCTGAGCCACAGACGCCTCCCTGAGTCCAAATTCTTAACCACAATGTGTACAAAGTGTCTCTAAAAATTTCCCCAAAACCCAACTTTCCGAAGGAAATGTCAACCTCCTCCAGTCACCTCGCCACACTGAGATCCAGGTAAATGAGCTCAAGCCTACTGCACCTGGCAGGTCCCATGCTCCCTGACTGTGTTCTTTAAGGACAGAGAACTTTGTGAACTTCTCACTCCACCAAACACAGTTGAATGCTCGAGGTCGTACTTTCAAAGTCCATTCAGAAACTCCCAGCCCTCCCCAAGGATGAATCCAGAGGATGATTCATTTTGTGAATAGATACCTAAAAAACCAAAACAAAACAAAAAGGAATTTCATTCTATGACTTCCCTCATCTGTGAGCTTCCCCAGGAATACCCTGATGCTTCACCTAACTGGCCTCTTATGGAAACTGAGGAGAGACAGGGGGTCTTGGAGAGATAACCTTGACCTTTGCATATGCTTAAGAACTAAGCAAAAAAAGATAAATTTCATTTCTGAAATTTCAGTGTAGTTCAGGGGGGCAAGATTTGTTTCCCAATAATTCTATGTGTATAATAACCTTCAAAGGCAGTGCCTGTTGCTCAAGCCGAGGGAGCAGGCAGAGAGCAGAGGTGTTTGGTTTACTGTGTTGCAAGATGGTCTGCTCCTTCCACGGGGCCTTTGCATTGGCTGCCTGGTCTCCCTGGAAACCCATTATCAGCTATCTGTGTGGGTGATGCCTTGCTCCCTTCACCTCTCTGCCCAAACTTCACCTTCTCAGAGAGGCATCCTGCCTGAGATCTTCACTCACTTTCTCTCCCCACTGACCTTGTTTCATCCTGCCCCATAGGTAAGGTCCCTATTTAGTATGTACACACACACACATGATCGCTTGTCTGTCAACGTGTTGTTAGTCTCCTGACACTGGAATAGAAGCTTCACATGGGCAAGCCCTGTATCTTTTTTCTCACCCAGAACAGGACTGGGTCTATGGTAGGTATTCCATAGCGTGTGTTAAATATTTGCTTCCACAGTATGTTTTTTGTCCTGGGAGTTGCATGCGTTCTGTTCTCACAGATACCTGCATGCTTCAATGAGGTTTTAATCTGTCCCCATCTGGTTTCCCTGTAGTTTCCTCTTTATGTAATATCCTCCTTGGGGAGTCAGAGTTGCCTCCAGTTTTCATGATGAGAGAGATGGAAAGGCATCCATTTCTGATTCCACCACATTCCAGGAGGACCCAGAAGTGATAAACCCTCGCCTTCCAGCCTCACCCAACCTCACACTTTGAGTGATGCACTCCTTAAGGGCAGTCATAGTATTTGTTCTTTTGCTTTGTTTTGCTTTTTGCCCAGCACCTTCTGTTGTACCTGGCACATAGCTGATACTCGAAACAGTTTTGTTAACAAGAACATAGGTCCTCTCATACCCCACACTAAGAAGTATGTTTCAGGATGCCTGACTGCCGGAACACTGAGCTCACACCTCTCTCCCTCCTCCCTGGATGCTGCTGGCTCCACCCTGCCTGCAGTTCACTGTGACATCCTCAAGAGGCTTCCCTCCCACCATACCAAAAGGAACTGCTTGCCCTTAATGCGCGCACACACACACACACACGCACACACACACATCCCCCCTTGCTGGTGGATTTTTTCAAAGCATGCTTCACTAATTGACATTAACAGATAAGAACCATAAGTTCAGCTAATTCATTTTAAAGATGACACCTGGGCAAGTTAATGAGCATTTGCCCTCAGATAACTGGAAGAGCAGAAACACCAAGAAAACTGCCTGCAGCATGCTGAGACCCTTCACCAGCGCCTTGTGACTTCCCTGAAGAAAAGTCAAGAAGCAGCTGACCCCCAGCAGGGCAGTTCCTGGCAGGGCCTTCTCCCTACCATCCCCCACCCAGGGCAGCCTCAGCAGGCCTGTGATGTGGGAAGGAAGGATGATGGACCTGCATCCCCTACCCAGCCATGTTCACTGGCCCTCATGGGACACTTTGGGCTTCCCCAGCTCATTAGTTTTTATTTGGGGGTAGGCAGGGGAGGATTTGAACTCAAGTTTGAAGAAGAAGAGAGTCTGACTGACCCAGCTAAAAAACTAACATCTCTGTCCATGCTAGGGGCACCAACCAAACTGATTTCGTTTCCCTTGAGCCAACTGCCCAATCTCAACTCGATGGTCTGTTGCTGCAGGTAAGGGAGAGGTGGGCAGAGTCAGAGGGATCATGACTGCACAGCAGCCCTTCCAGCAGGAGCTGGCTCTATCTTCCCATCTTCTGGTCCTCTAGAAATGGAGGAGAAATTACAACTCAGATCTGCTCACTCTTGCAGGGCCCTATCACTTTCTACCACTCCTACCCCTTTACCCCAGCCCCTGCCTCCCAGACAGAAGGGAAGAGACCTCTGAGCACTGGTCCAAGATCTCCCAGGTAGGGCCGATTTAGGGATTTCAAAACAGAGAAAAGAGGCCACCAAAAAGCAAAACCAAACACAAGAACTCCCGACTTAGACCATTAGTATTCATTTAGATCTGCCTATATTTGCACCTCCCAGGGTGTCAGGGAGCAGTACAGTTTACAAGCTTTTAATTCAGGCCCAGTGCCCTTGTAAGAAGAGATCAGGATGCTAGCTATCCATGTGAGGACACAAAGAGTCAGTAGTCTGCAACCTAAAAGGGGTCCTTCCAAGAACCTGACTATACTGGCACCATGATCTCAGACTTCCAGCCTCCAGAACTGAGAAGAAAAAAAAATGTTGTTTAAGCTACCCAGTCTGTGGTAATCTGTCATAGCCCAAACTGACAAAGGCATCCACCCTTTTTGGGCTCTCAGGAAGCTCCAGCTGCCCTCTGACCAGAGCCCTCTGACCAAGCTCATGAGGGCCCCTGGAGCTCCTCTCCTCTTGTCTCCCCAGCATGCCCTCACACTGCCTAAGGCTAGAAGATGCCCCTGGAGGCCAGACCTCACACTGCAGGGCATCTAGCCTGCTGCCTACACAAAGCCTGGGATGCACATTGGCTCCCACACACCCCTTGGAGCTGCTTTCCTCCCTTATGCATTGAGGAAGTGCAGCAAAGCAGTGCTGAGGAAGGTGGCTTAAAGCAAATATATGTGTGTTTGAAATATTTCATACTTTGAAGAAATCGTTGCTAATCTGGGTACTTAAACTGTTTTCAATAGCTACTCATTTGTGACACAGCTCACGAACTTGACACCTAGCAACTTGGCAGAGAAAGATGCTAAAAAGAATTTCTGTGCCCCTAGGACAGACAAGGTATAGCAGGTCTGAGTTAAGGCATTTGAGTCCTAACACTCAAACACTAGGTACTGGTGACAAAAAGGGAATCAATACAGTGCCTGCCCTTGGGGAGCACTCCACTGAAAGTATGAAGTTTAGTGGGTGGTACCTCCTACCCCGGACTATATGCAATTCAAGTTAAGCTATGCTAAAACCATAAAATGACAACTAAAAATGTCCTTGTATGTTAAAAATCAAACTGCATCTTAAAGTGGCATTCTGGCTTTCCTAGATGCATGCTTTGTCTTCTTGTTGGGTCATCCAGTGCTGGTCTAGACTGTGGGCTCCCAAAGGGCATCACAGGGGTGCCTCACAGTCACCTCACACAGAACCTGGCAACTGCTGTGTGCTGCTTACATCCCTGTGGAGTCAAGGGGAACTGGCTGTCCCTAGATGGAACTGATACTTGAGGGGGAAGGGGTTCCAGCCTCTTCCCATCAGAAGTCATTTTTTCTCATCTCTGGAAGTGCAGTGGGCCCTTAGAGACCTGCTCTGTCTATAACCTGTTGCTCATGGATGTGTTTGCTGGGCACCTCCTCCCAGGATGAGTACATGGTTGACTCACCACTGAACACTGACCTAGCTCAGTTTGAGGCAGAATCAGATTTTTATGCACCCATCTGCTTTACTATTATTTGAGGCTTCATACCTTTGTGTCTTGAAGGCTGTGATTGTGATGTAATAAAAAATATATATTTGGTCTTCATCTCTAGTCAGAAGTATAAGAGCTCCTAAAACCCTTGGAATTTCCTGAGGGATAGTCTAATAGAGGGAATGGCCTCTGTCTCTCACCCTTTTGGAACTAAAACCAGCACCTCTGCCTCAGGCCAGCAGTCAGGCAGGGCAGGGGAGTCTTTTGTTCTTGGCAGTACAGGAGATTGCTCAGTGAAATCCTCCTGAAGGAGGTCCAGGTGGCAGAGGTTCCAGGAGGTCCCAGGAGTTCCCAACAGATTCTGGAGATGAAAGGATCATAACCATCAACTATAGCTGAACAACAATCACTTAGAACTGAAAACCCACCCTTTTAAAATCTCTGTATATCTGCTTACGATTAGGAATGTGGAACTTTGAGATGATAGTTTGACATTTTCCTTTCTGCACTCAAAAAACCTGAAGATCTTTGAACCCTTTCTCTGGAGCATTTACAGAGGTTCCATTACATAGGCATGATTGATTAAATCTTCTCCAGTCTCTCTCCTCTCTCTGGAGATCAGGGGTAAAGCTGAAAGTTCCAACCCCCTAATGTTAGGGTTAGTTCCCCTGTCACCAAATTTATTCCAAAATAAATTCTCTTTCCTTTTCCTCAACCACTGTTTCTTATTCTTCTGATGCTGCCTCATAGACAAGTGCAGAGCTTTCAGTAACAATAGGGTGAGAGGACACTCTTGTTATTTACAGTAAGCACATTTTCCTTTCTAACCATACCAGAATTTATGCTGATGAGCTGACTGTCGGAGGGTGGGAGCTATGCCTATGTAATGGAACCTCTGTAAACACCCTAAAGAAGGGGTTCAAAGATCTTCAGGGTTGTTGAGTGCTGAGAGGGTAGGTGGAGCACCTCAACCTCCCATGGGCAGAATCTTGCACTTGGAACCCTTCTGAAACTTGCTCTATGTGCCTCTTCTGATCGTTCATCTGTATCCTTTATATTACACTGTTAACAATTAGTAAAGTTTTTCCTGGAGTTCTGTGAGCTGTTATAGCCTGAGGATGGGCCATAGGAAACCTAATGTGCGGCCACATCCATCAGAAGTACTGGAGGCCTGGGACTTGTGGTTGTCATGGGAAGTGAGATGCTGTTGTGGGACAAATCCTTAGCCTGTGAGGGGTAGTCTAATAGAGAGAATGGCCTCTGGGTCTCTGCTGGCTTTCAGGTAGCCAGTGTTAAATCAACTTATATTTTAAGGTATCCAGTTGGTGTCCACAGAGAATTGGAGAATTTCATGGTATGGGAAAGCAGTGTTTGGTGTCAGAAGTGAGTACAGAGAACAGTTTTTGTTTAAAGGCCTTTGGACCACTGAAGGCCCCTTAAGCTCTCACCAGCCTTCACTTTAGGCAGTAATAGCCTCAGCTGGGGTTGGGAGAAGTAAAAGTGGACACAGGATAATATGGCAAATAATGTGGGTTGGCTGACCCAAATGCCATTTCCATCCTATTTCCTACTGGCCCTCTCTTTCATATAGGTGGCCATGAAACACAGTTCCAGCTAATGAGACATAGATGGAACTCTGCAGTGAAGTTCTTGGGAAATTTTTTGTGTTTTTCTATAAAGGCATCACCCTGGTCCTTTCCCCTGGTTTCTACTGTGAATAAAACTTGATGTCTGGAGCTTCAGCAGTCATCTTGAAATCATGAGGAAATGACCAAAAAAAAAAAAAAAACCCTCAAAGCTATCAGCTCTAATGGCACTGACCTATTGAATTAGTAATTGCTCAACTCTGGACTTCCTGTTAAGTGAGAAAATTAAATCCTTATTTGTCTAAGTCTTTCTAGTGTACTTTCCATTATTTTCAGCTGAAAGCAATACAGATAGGCACTTGGAAATGTTATCAAAACTGCAAACATGTTTTGATCTAGGTCCTGTTGCTCAATGCACAAAGACCTAATTATTTGGTCAATAAGGATTGGCAAGGAAGAAAGGAATTTTTAATATGACAGATGTCAGGAGAATGGGAGAAGCTGACTGACAGCTTCTGGCTAATGTCTAGGTCATGGACTTTTTAAGGAAGGGTCATGCACCTTGGCACAGGGCAAGTAGAGATAGATGGTGACTCTTGGAATTAAGAAGTCTGCCCTGGGGCCTTATGAACCTTTGTCTTGCAGAAAATTCACCATTTAGGGGAAATAACTCAAAAGATCAAGTGGTTATTTAAGAGAGAGGATTATAAGAAACATAGAGTAGTTGTGAAATTTCTGTAGAAGCTCCATAGTTGCCATCTCCCTAAATTGACCACCTCCTTAAGTTGACCTAATATTCATGGATTAGACATGTATCACATGTACATATCCGTAAAGTAGGCCTAGTTCCTTATGTTGACCACCTCCATATGTTGACCAGTTTGTTATAGTCCCTTGGGTTCCTGGAACTACAGTTTCTGGTTACAGAAAGCAGGAGAGGCACATACTCACAGCCATGACTGCTTGATGGGATTGGAAACAGTAACAGCCAAAATGGTTGCTGGGTTTGGACCTGCTGTCCTTCCATGTCTGAAAGTGATCTCATTCCTTCTCTAGGGTGAGAGTGCTGGGATGGAGAGCACTCTCACCCTGGGGAAGGGATGGATTACTTCCAGACATGGTTTCTAACTAGAGATCAAGACTCAAAGTCAAGCAGAGCAGAATGGCCAAGACACGAGTCCTGAGTATGCTGCATTTCCTGAGTTGTACAACAGCCATCATGGTGGGGTATAGGGCACAGATGGACAGAATGTGCAGATGGAGAGAGGAGGCAGATGACATCCTGGAATGTTCTGGTACTTGGGCACCTCAGGCTCACCTGAATAATCTGGGACCCTGCCTACTGTGAAAAGCAGAAGAGAAAGAGCTTTCTGCAGGTTCTATTCCAGGGAGACTCTACCCGTGGTCCTTTCCTCAGACTACCATTGCAATCCAGCCAGGCTGCCCTCACAAAGACTGAAACTAGGAGAACACCAAGGGAATACCTAGACATTGGCCACTTGAGAGCCTGAGGGTCACAGTCTGTCTGGCTGGGTCACTCAGGAGACTTGAGATAGAGAGCACTCACCCTTCTCTGAGCTGATTTTTCTTCCTCTGCCAAACAGTGGCACCCAGCCTTGTCAGTGCCCACCTTGGGACTGTTGGTGGTTTAAGTTGAGTTAACAAGTGGAGCTCTTGCTCACTGGTTCCTCACATACCCCCTCTTCTGCCTCTTCTGCTGGCACCATCTCCTCTCCTGCTCCACCTGTAGCCACCCACACCCTGCGACAATTCCTCCAGTCTCTCTGTGGGGCACAGAATTGAAGGCAGGTGTTGGGGGTATGGGAAGTGGAGAGTAAGGAGGCCAGGCACCGTATGCCATCTACCTTGGCATCTTCAGTGCCTGGAAGAGAGTTGGTGACAAAAGATGTGCTGCTTATGAAGCCAAATGGACCCTTGAGGTACTGGCTCTGAGCTGTGCCCTATTAAACAAGCAATGTGCCAGTTCAAAGAGACTCAAGTTCTTTACTTTCTTTTATTGAATTTCTTAAAGGGAGATGTGCAGACCACAGCAAATATTCTCTTTTTTTTTTGAGACAGAGTCTCACTTTATCACCCTCAGTAGCATGCCATGGTGTCATAGTTCACAGCAACCTCAAACTCTTGGGCTCAAGTGATTCTCTTGCCTCAGGCTCTCAAGCAGCTGGAACTAAACCTTCTTGTCACTATGTCCGGCTATTTTTTTTTCTTTCTTTTCTTTTCTTTTCTTTTTCCTTTCTTTCTTTCTTTCTTTCTTTCTTTCTTTCTTTCTTTCTTTCTTTCTTTCTTTCTTTCTTTCAGACATGGGGTTTTGCTCTTGCTCAGGCTGGTCTCAAACTTGTGATCTCAGACAATCCACCTGCCTCAGCCTCCCAAGTGCTGGGAATAATTATAGGCATGAGCCACCATGCCCAGCTCACAGTAAATATTCTTAAAACTTTCTCTTCCTCTGAAAAGGCTTATTTCCTCATGCCCATATCCCTAGAGGGGTTGAGGGAGAAGGGAAGAGTGTCCACACTTGTCCAAATTTGACTATTACCTCTGTTTGTGAAGGTCCTTCTTTTCTGTGTTCCCTGGGGACAGGAAGGACACAGCTCTTTGGAGGGGCAAGAGAGGGAGATGCCTGTCTGCAAAACCAGAATTCTCTCTTTAGTGGCAGGGGTGGGATGGACTGGAGGGACCTCCCCTAATGATGGATGAGCAAAGGAAGGAAAGAGATGAGAAGGGAGGAGGGAATGGCCTCTGCCCCTCCACCAGCACACAGTGTGCACTGGAGCAGGCCACCTCTCCATGGACCTCACTTTCCTCATCTTTACAACCAGGTGTTCAGCCTGGTTCAAATCTAAGAACTCTTTCAGATTCTTGCGTGTCTGGATCTATCTCACTGCATTGATTTTGTCTTTTTAACTTTTCCCAAGAATTCCAAAGCCATATGAGTTTATCTTTGAGAATTGCAAGGGCAACTCCTGGAAACTAAGAGAGTTCAGCACAAGGCAGAGGTGAGAGTTGAGTCTGGGTTATCTAGTGACCATTGCTAGGCTTGCTTGCTCCGGTATGCCCTGTGGTGCCCAGTGCCCTTGGTGCCCCTGGGTACCAAGGGCCCAACTGTCTGGGTGGGGGTTCCTCCTGGTGTCTAGATGGGGAGGGTGCAGGGGAGAAGGATGAGAAAGTGAGTGAAAGAGACAATACTTTCCCACTCAGAAAAATCAAAATAATAACCTCACCTGAGTCTTGGTTCCATTCCCCTTGCCCTTTGCCGCCGAACTTCCTGAAAGTGTCACCTGCCCCTATGTCTCTATTTTCTTTCTCTCACCAGTCCCAGTGTGGACCACCTGTGAGTCCATCCAGCAGGCCCATCCCCTCTCCCCTTATAGCAAGCTGTTCCCAATGTAGCACACTTGTCCACTCCCCCCTCACGTCCACCTCCTCTCTGTACCTGGTGCTCCCATCAGAATTCATCATGGCATGTTCTACATGTTCCTCTGCTTGTTTCTCCCTCCCATGACAGCCAACACTAAATCATCGGCTCCACAAAGACAAGGTCATGTATTTGAGGCCCTAGCATTGTTTGGTGGTGCATAGTAAGTGCTCAAAACAATGTGTGGTAAACAAATTGATATAAGGCACTATCTCTGCTTTAAGGCTTTCCCTTTGGTTGGGAGAGAAAAGCTGTAGAAACATCATTACAATGTGTGGGAGGGGAGTGGCTCTCCCAGAGGGGCCTGTGGAGTGGAGGGGGAATTCCAGTGCCTGAGCTGGACTTGCTCCCTTCCTGGGGAGCTGCATGAAGAGGGCAGCAGGCCCAGTCTCCCATATGGCAGGTAGCGCTGGCAGCTGGGCAGTGCTCTATCACCACCTTAATGTACATGTCAAAAGGCCTGATGGTACCACCCAGCTTGCAGTTCCAGCACCAATGCCTGCACTTGCTCCACCTTCACTTCAGCAGAGGTCCAGGACCTGCTTTTATCAAAAATAAAGACCATGTCACAAGCTAGGGTGTTGTCTTCATGTCCCAGGTCTGCTTGGCTTTCCCCTTTTAGCTCAGTGATCTTAATTCTCTGTTTCTTGAATCCCTCCTCTGTGAAGTGGGGATAGTAGCAGCATTTGCCTTATTCGGAGGGGGGAGGGAGTATTGTGCACATTAAATGAATTAATGTGGATTAAAAGGGTTGGTGCTTAGTACAATGCCTCACTCATAGAAAGCCCTAGAAAGTACCAAGTGTTAGCTGTGATTGTACTCAGGGCATCTCTGCCATGGAGCCTTCTGTCTACAGGACAGAGAGGGATTAAGGCTTAGGTCTACATCTCTGTTAAACCTGTGCTTATGCCATTCATATTTCAGGAGGTGTGATCTGGCTCACTCACTGTATTTGAACCCTTGTGAAAATAAGCCTCAATACTGGGTAGTCATAAAATTTGTGTGCAATTTTAAATTGCACATGAACTTTGTGGCTACCCTGTATAATGGCGTTGAAGCAAACTTGGCTGATTTTGTAGTTCTCCAACCCTGGCTTAGACACATGCTTTTTCTCTCTTCTGTCAGATGAAGACATGTCCCCTCAGCACACTGTGCAGACTGTGCAGCTGTTACACAGGCATAGGAGGCCACCAGGCCACCTCGCAGTGTCAGAGAGTACGCAGAAGGCCGACGGGAGGATGGTGCCGTCAGGGGAGATGGGGTGGTGGGCAGGCCCACCCGCAGTGCAGCTCCTGCAATCCCATGTCTGCGCCTTCCACCTCTCATAAATGCCTTGGATCAGGCGGTGCCCGCCCAGCACTGCCCTCACTGCCAGCCCAGCACAATTGACCCCCCCACTCCCGCCCTCTCCTCACCACTCCTGCCCATGGCAATCACGTGCTCCTCTGAACTCCCCTGCAATTACAGTTTCAATAATTCATTTGGCAACTAATCATATCCTGCCTTGTGACATCTCCTCTATTCCGTGTTGAGCTGTTGTTCAGAAGAGCGATTGTTTAACTTCCCATGAGCAGCATATGCTGCCTTGCTAATCTAGTCGGGGTTTTGTTGTTTCTTCCTGCCAGTCAATCAAATCAGGAGAAGAGATTTGGGGCCTGCACCGGTGAGGGCTGAGAGTAGGCAGGGGTCCACACTTGGGAGGTAGTGGGAGCAGAGAGCCAGGAGCCCTCTGAAGACAGCTTCCAGAGAGTTCAGTTCTCTCCTCAGCTTTTTCCCTCCTGATTTCCCAGTTAGGAAATAGCTCTGGAGACAAAAAAAAAAAAAAAAAATCTCAGGAATTTTCCATGCATCTGTACAGTCTCCTTGAGTGGATTAGATTTCCTGTGAAAGCAATGACCATTCTATTTTCAGGGGAGGCTGCCTACATGATGTGGCAAACTCTGAAATGAGAGAGAGAGGCCAAGGTTTGAGCCTTGGCCCTGTCACTTACTATCTGTAATCCTGGGTGAGCATTTCACTCCTCTCAGCCTCAGTTTCCTCATCTCTATAATGAGAAGAAAATGTCTCTCCCTTGAAATTGTGAGGGGCATCTTGAAATAAGAACTTTCTCTGGGTATGCTTAGCATTTGTAAACCTCAATTCCTTTGATCTTCGTATTAGCCCTTACGAAGGAGATTGCATTAATATTTCCATTTTACACCAAAACATTAACAGATGAGGAGCACAAGAAATGTGGGGGTGGCCTGTAGGGAACACAAGGAAGGCTCCCCAAGAAAGAGAGTGAAGGAGGAGTGCCATGCCTCTGTGTGTCTGGATCTGGGTGGGGAAGAAAAGGGAAGAGGGGGGAGCAGAGACCCGGCAGGGGAGTGGCCTCTAAATATTCCCAGAAGTTTCCAAGTTGTAGACCAGAGACCTGCAGTGGAGGGTGGTAGTGGGGAATGTTCCAGATCTCTGTGACTGCTGAGATCAACGTACCTGCCTGCAGTGAATTTGACCTGGAAGAAGAGGAACAACCCCAAGGTAGGTCACAAAGGTCTGCAGAGAGTGAAAATTAAAAACAAACAAACAAACAAAAACTGTGGCCAGAAGGGTTCGCTCTATCCCATTCCTTTTTAGATCCCAGACTCTCCTGAAGCCAAAGTCCAGCAGGAAAGGAATCTGACCCAGCCTAAGGGCTACTCTCCCCTCCTGCCACTTAGGATGGGAAACGCCCTGTCCTCTCCTCCCCAGATGCTGCAACCTACCGGGACATGCAGACAGAGACTGACATGATGCCCCAGGTGCTGGCCAGAAGCAGATAGGACCTTAGAGGAAGAAAAGGAGTTAAAAGGACAAGTGATGGAGGGACGAGGAGAAAGAGGATGTCTGGGAAGGCTGTGTCCTGACTGAGGACATAGCCAAATGGTGTGCCCAAGAATTGAGGACCCAGAGGACCCAAGATCCACTGGACAGGCTAAGAAAGCTATTTTCAATCTCTGCACCTCTGGGGCCCAGTGTGAAGGCTGCTAGCCACATAATGGCTATGGGGTGCCCCAGACAGGGCTGTTCCTAACTAACAAATGCTGTAAGTTTAAAATGCACCAGATTTCAGAGACCTGGTGTGAACCAAAAGCATGTAAAATATCCCATTATTTTTTTATATTGATTACCTGTGGAAATTATAGTTAGGATATGTTGGGTTAAATAAAAATAGTATTAAACTCCCCTATACTTGTTTTGTGAAACTTTTTATCTGTTTATTAGAAACATTAAAATTACATACATGGATCCCATCAGGTTCGTACTGGGCAGCACTGCTCAGACCCTGTGGAGCTGGGTGGCTTCTGGCTGAGGGGAAGTGCTCTATTGCAGACTCTTCCCTGTCCCTCTCTCCTCCTGAGCAGAGTCCCAGGGACTCAAGGACCCCTGGAGCACAGCCTTGACCTGCAGGGAGAGAACAGTGGGAAGGAGAGAGGGAAGAAGTGAGGGAGACAGGGCCAAGAAGGGTGACTTCTCTTCTTGGGTCCATCTAGTTGGCCATCTGCAGAATCCAAAGTGTGAAAACGGGAGGCTAAAGAGGTGAGGGAAATACAGCTGCCCCTCTTCTGGGGGCTTCCTGTCAGGTGGGAGCGGGAGAAGCTGAGGCATCTTAAATGAACATATGTGAGAAAGTCACCCATAGCCTGGGGGCCCTCTGCAGGTGAGAAGCATGTTAGCTGAGGAGAAGAAATGAAGGGGCTAGTATTTGTTCAGAGCCTCTTTGTCTCATTCACTCCTCAGAAGATAATGACATTGGGGTTATTGCTCCTGGTTACAAAGGAGGAAAACCAAGGCTTAGACAGGGAGAGTAACTTGTCCAAATCAAGAAGCCTGCTGAATTTTCCTGAGCCCACCTCCACCTAATTCAATAGGCCATATTGGAGACCAGCTGACATGATGAATGGGAAATGCTTTATAAATGGAAACCGTGATGCCTCTGTGCCCAGCTTGTAGCAGACAACCAGCATGCCAGCCACTCCCCACAATCTATCTCTGCCTGGACCTCTCCCTCCTGGCCATCTCCACTTGGGTGTCTCATAGGCATCTTAAACTTATTGTATCATCCGGGATTGAGTGTACTTAAAACTAAACTCCTGATACTCCCCTCCATACCTGCTCCATCTTCTGTTTGCCAAGCCCAAGGGCACAGAAAGGGGGTTCATGCATCTTTCTGATCGCACCTTCACCTGAGGCACCAGCAAATTCTATTAGTTCCTATGTTCAAAATATACCCAGAATCCAAGTGGCACTGTCACCATGGTTGGAACTGCCACCTGTTCTCCCCCAGGTTTCTGGCATATCCACCCTATCCTTGCCTCAGTATTACACCGTTGTCAATCTTCCACTCAAAGGCAGGGTGACTTTTTTACCTTTTAAAACATATACCAACAGGGCCTGATGGCTCATGCCTATAACCCTAGCACTGTGGGAGGCTGACGTGGGTGGATTGCTTGAATTCAGGAGTTCTAGACCAGCCTGAGCAAGAGCGAAACCCTGTCTCTGCTAAAAACAAACAAATAAACAAACACTAGCCAGGTGTTGTGGCAGGCACCTGTAGTCCCAACTACTTGGGAGGCTGAGGTAAGAGAATCATTTGAGCTCAGGAGTTTGAGGCTGCTGTGAGCTATGATGTCATGTACTCTCCTCAGGGTGACAGGGTGAGTAAATTAATTAATTGATTAATTAAAATAACATAAATTTATTTATTTATTTATTTATTGAAAATAAAAATAAATAAAATAAAATCTGAAAATAAAAACATTAATTAATTAAAAAAACTCATAATTAGAGCACAAACCTCCTTAAACAGGCCTGTGGCCTCTGCCCCAGGGCCTTTGCACTTGCTGCTCAGTCTTTCTGAATTGCTCTGTCCTAGACACCTACAGGGCTGGGTCTCTGCCCCAGGGCCTTTGCACTTGCTGCTCAGTCTTTCTGAATTGCTCTGTCCTAGACACCTACAGGGCTGGGTCTTAGCTCCTTCACCACCATCCCTCACTCCAGGACTCCCTGTCCTCTCTCCTTTAGTTGTCTTCAGAGCGCTGAAAATTTCTACTATATTATTTATTTGTCCCCTTCTGCAATTCTTTCACTCCTCTGAAATGTTCAAGAATTTTTGTCTGTGTCTATAGCACAGAAGCTTTCAGAAAATGCTTGATGAATGAATGAATGTGAAGTGATTGACTAGGCCACCCTCCCCACCCCCACACCCCTCCCTGCTAAATGGCTCAAAGAAGGCACTGTAGTCCGGGAGAGGGGGCAGCTACACACTACAAACACAGTATCTTGTTGCTTATCCTGAGGCCTTTCCATCTCATTCTTTACCATGAAAACACTTCTTCACCCTTCCGCCCTTCCAGCACCATCAGTTCAAAATCAGTAAAGTAGAGCCCAGGAGTCTGGGATGACTCTGTGAGAGCCCATTGTTCTGCAGGTCTCCCTTAAAGCAGGGTCAGTCTGCACCCTTGTTGGAGCTGGAGATTCGGGAGACAGGGATGTTTTCCTGTCTCAGTGGGAGCAAGGAGCAGAGGTGTCCGTCCCTCTGCTGAGGAGCAGCAGAGCTGCTGTGTCTGAATGGGAGGGCTCTAGGGAGAGTGGCTCAGGGAAGGCAGCAGTGGTCAGATGCAAAATAGTCCTCACTGGACAGCCCTGGGAAAGAGGTATGGGAGGTTGGCACAGGGGGACATGGAGATGTCTCCCTCAGATAGGTAAGGTGGCTACAAATTGGGACCATCTGGGCCATTATTAGACATTCTAAGTAGAGCCAGGCTCCCAGAACCAAGAAAACAGCCCTTCAAAGGGAGGGGGAGAGAGAGAGAGCGAGAAAGAAAGAGAAAGAAGAAAACACAAACACAGCAGCCAGCAACCTGCTCACACAACCCCCCCCCCCAATCTAATCATAAAAACATTCCAAACAGGCTCCAGAACTGTCCTTCAGAGGGATGTTTGAAATATATACATATCTCGGATATCTCCCTGAAATGTTAACTGTCAGGAAATGGCTCTCAGG
Source organism: Otolemur garnettii (assembly GCF_000181295.1). NCBI lineage: Eukaryota > Metazoa > Chordata > Mammalia > Primates > Galagidae > Otolemur > Otolemur garnettii. The sequence continues at coordinate 17,527,014 of NW_003852411.1, forward strand.
AAATGACTCTGCTTAAACAGACTCTCCTGGATGTTCATTTCATGAATGTTGAAAACAGAATTTTTATAAGACAAAGTCAAACAGAACTGGTGATAATTGTTGAAATCACTTTCCTGTCCTCTTCCCCAGTATCCCTCCTCCCCATGACCCTCACCCCCCAGAGACCACTGTGGCTCAGATGGTGGTCTTTATATCACATGGCATCAAGGGTATAAGGAGAGGGAGGTAAACGTGGGGACAGCCCAACCTCAGGTGCAGTAGGAAAATAGAGAAGTATTGAGCCCAAGAGCTATAATCTTAGTTCCCACAGGGCTGGAGAGCTTGTCACCTAACCATCCTGGGCCTTGGTCTTCTCATCTGTAAAGTTGGAACAACAGTGATCACTGCACAGGGCTACAGTGAGGATCTGAGGGTGGGATGTAAATGAGGGATGAGTCATCAGGTCTTCGTGGAAGACTTTGAGAACTCTTTTCTTCCTGGGCTTGCAGACAACCCTAGAAGGCTTCGTCAGCTTCTTGTACCTGGGCTGTATTCCCCTGGGATCACTGCTATTCTTTTCTTTAAATGTTTTGTTTTGGTTGGGTGTAGTGGCTCACTCCCATAATCCTATGAGGCCAAGTCAGTAGGATCACTTGAGTTCAGGAGTTCAGGACCAGCTTGAACAAGAGCAAGACCCCACCTCTGCTAAAAATAGAAAAATTATCTAGGGTGTGGACTAAAAGATCCTGGTAACAAGGCTTTAGGTTGGGGTAGTTTGTGTTGTTGTCAAGATATTCCCTGAGGGGAAAGATGATACTTCCTGATCCACTGATAGGCATTGTGGCAGGTGCCTGTAGTCCCAGTTACTTGGAAGTCCAAGGCAGGAGAATGGCTTGAACCCAGGAGTTTGAGGTTGCTGTGAGCTATGAGGATGCCATGGCATTCTACCTAGGGTGACAGAGTGAGACTCTGTCTCAAAAAAAAAAAAAAAAACCCATAAATAAACAAATAAATTATTTCATTTCTCTCAACTTCTTGACAAAAAAGGAGGTAGACTTAAAGGAAGACGCTTTAAGATGTAGTTTGGATGTTTCTTCCTTCAAATCTCATGCTGAAATTTGATCTCCAGTGTTGGAAGTGGGGCCTAATGGAAGGTGTTGGGTCCCAGGGTCGTTCCCTCATAAGTACGTGAATGCTTGCCCTGCAGGAGGAGGGTAATCTGTTCTCACGCTCTTACTTCCCTTCAGAGCTGATTGTTAAAAGGAGCCTGACACCCCCCCCCCACCGCTTCCTCACTCACCCTGGGATCTCTGCACAGGCTGGCTCCCTTTCACCTTCTGCCATAAGCAGTACTGTCTGCAGCACTGTGAGCAAATAGACCTCTTTTCTGTATGAACTACCTCAGGTATTCCTTTATAGCTCCACAAAATGGACTAAGGCAGCAGGCTAAAAAAAAGGGGGAGAGAGAGAGTAGGGAATGAAATGAAGGAGTTTTGTGCAGTTGACAGGAAAGGAAGGGACAGAGAACAGACCTGTATTAGGAAGTTCCTCTATGTCTAACACCCAGCAAGAGACTTTACAAACCTCCAGACCTCCATGTAGGAGGTGGGCACTCTTACCCCATGTTACAGAAGGGAAAGGCAAGCTCAGAGTTGACATAATTTGCCTACAGTTATGGAGCCGGGGATCAATCTAGATCTGTCTCCTCTGGATCCTGCTCTCATATCCGAACTGAAAGATCATCAGCACACTTGAACTCTACTTGGACACACTCTTCTTCCACTGGTTTGCTGTGCGACCTCAGGAAAATTGGCTCACATCTCTGGGCTTTTGTCACCTTCACCTGTAAAGTGGATGTGGACTAAAAGATCCTGGTAACAAGGCTTTAGGTTGGGGTAGTTTCTGTTGTTGTCAAGATATTCCCTGAGGGGAAAGATGATACTTCCTGATCCACTGATAGCAGGCTTGACCATGGGACTTGCTTTGGCCAATGCAACAAGGATGGAAGTGAATGGACTTATCCAGCAGACACCAGAGGAGCCATCACGTGGTTTTGCCATCCAGTCTTTCTTCACCAGATGGGGCCACCTTAGTCCCATGGGGTGAAAAGGATACAAAATAGCTCTGCGAAGCTGCTACCAACATGAATTAGAGCCAGAAATCACTCTTGGCTGTTGTGAGGCACTGAGGTTTGGGGTCATTTGTTACCATGCTGCACTCAGCTTATGTCAACTGAGACAAGGATGACATGAGAAAAGGGGGAGGGGGAGGAATGACTGACACTGACCTTCCCTGGGTAAACTGGGAGCCACCTGAGGAGAAAGTGGCTCATTGATATTCCAGAACAGGGTGTCCAAAGAATACGGTGCAGACTGACAGCATGGAGGCGGGGGTGGTGGGGCGGTGGGCGGAGCACCAACTTCATAGGACAAAAGAGCACCTGGCAAGAAGGTTGGAAGTTGGCGAGTCAGGCAAGAGAACAGTAAGGAAAGAAAGATGTGAGGTAGGTGCTTATGGAGCTGCTGTGTTACTTTTGTTCCTAACAGGAAACAGTGAAACAGTATTTTTCCTGTTGCACAAGGCTCTCACAGAGTAGGAAAGACTCTTACAGCTGGCTTAGGACAGTCCTCTTCATTAAGAGGTCAGGAAATTGAGGCCCTGAGAGGTTGGACACATTGTCTGGGGTCACACTGCAAGATAGTGTCAGAGCTGAGACTTGGGCCAAGGTTTGAGGAAGGCTCATTTCGGTTGCATTGTTCTATTTACCTTTAGTAATCATAGCAAAACCTACCCAAAGGCAAGGGTAAGTTGTTTGACTTGAAGGATAGCAAGAAAGGTGGGGGCAGGGGCCTCCGGGGAAGGGAAAACAGGCCATGTTCTCCAAGTCACAGGAAGTCAGATTGGAGAGTCAGGCAACTGGCACTGGGGAGTGAGAGAGCCCCAGGCTGTAACAGTGGTGTGGACTTTGGATGGAGGGAGCTAATGACAGCATGCAGCTGTCTTGTGTTGAGGCCTGGCACAGGCAGGCTTTGTTACCCACTTACCACATTTTATCTCCTGCCAGTCCTGTGACATAAGCATTCTGATTCCTAGTTAATATACAAGTCAATTGACGACCCAAGAAGTTAAACAATTTGCCAAGATCTCACAGGTTATAAGTGGCAGAGCTAGGGTTTGAACCCATGTCAGTGTGGCTCCAAAATTTCTGCTGAGGGAAAGAGATGGAGAGGGCATGGGAGCAGAGAGAGAACCAGAGGAAACAGTTTTGTAGAGCCAGGTCACATAGATCCCCAAAGTCCTGAATTGGATTGGTCAGAGCTTCTAGTCAGCAGCCTCCTGGCCGAGGACCCCTGGAGCCCACCGAGAAGGGCTCACACTCATGGTTGTACCTGCTTGGGTCCCCTTTGTCTCGTTAGGTTGTGTTGCTGGACTCCCCTAACAGTGACCCCCCCACATCCCGTACCACTCAAGGAATGAATCAAGGTTGTCAGTGTGTGCTCAGCTGCCTGGAAGCACTCACTTGGATTCCTGCGTCTCCAGGGCCTTCTGTTCGTGATACATCCCAGCCTTCAGATCCAGAGTCCTGGAGTTCTAGTGTGAGGGGTGGGGCCCAGGGAGGGCTCCCCAGGACCTGGCTGTGGGACTGCGCATTTCTCCCCAACTAGTAAACAATTTGTTATTTTCCCCTGACCACATGGAAGCTGGCCTGGGAGAACTCAGCGAGAGGGCAGTCACAGGGCCTTAGCAACAGACAGGGAGCCTGTGACACAGACCAGTGAGGATCGAGATGGGTGAGGGCTATGCTATTGATCACCAGACGATCCCCCCACCCCACAGCCTTTCTGAGGGGCTCCCCACCCCTGTCCTCTCACACAACAAGCAATTAAATGGACTGAGCCCATTCACCCACATTCCAAGGGCACGGAACATACTTGTGATTGTGGGAAACATAATAGGCTCTTCAAAGTACATGACTTTGCTACAAAACTTGGATATGTAAGTTATAGTTCTATTTTTCTTCTACAACAGCGAAAAAATACCAGAATTTTCCTCAAGACAGAAAGCAAGCACTGCAAATGTAGAGCCTTCACCCCTTCTCATCCCTTTATAGCTGGAGTCAAATAAGCTGAAGAAAACTCCCTCAGGTCAGGCTGAGCTCAGGGCCCTTGGAGCTCCCTGTTCCCAGGAGTGGGGGCAAAAGGAAGGGGGACAACTGTGCGTGCACCAGCTCTGGAAGAACAGAGCAAGAAGGAGCCTAGGTCTACAGGGCCTCAGAGGTTCAGCAACACCCTCAAAATTGTGGGCATAATTTTGCACGTATGGCCCAGAGAATTTCGGAGATTCCTAGGGGGGTGCATGCATGTTAAGGACCAGGGCCCGTGCACCCCTCCTCTTCACTGATGTAGGAGTGGGGACTCCTGCTGCTGTCTGTAGGCATGACCATGAGAAGAGGCCCCCACATTTGGCTTGTCCTCACCTGCTCTTAAGCTCCAGCACCAGTGAACAGCTTCGTACCCTCTCTCTCTTTTTTCTTTTTTAGAGAGAGTCTCATTCTGTCACCCTGTGTAGAGTACTGTGGCATCATCATAGCTCATAGTAACTTCAAATTCGGCTCAAGTGATCCTATTGCCTCAGCCTGCTGAGTAGCTGGGACTACAGGTGCCCACCACACCTGGCCACTTTTTCTATTTTTAGTAGAGACAAGGTCTCACTCTTGCTCAGGCTGGTCTTAAACTCCTAAACTCAGGCAGTCCACCTATGTGTGCCTCTCGGAGGTCTAGGATTACAGGTGTGAGGCACTCACAGCCTCGATGCCTTGTCCCTTGAGTACAGGAGCCCCTTGCACTGAGTCCGCAGGCACTCAGAGCCATCTGAACTGTGACTCCCACCCCCTCCTGGAATAAAACCCTAGCCCCATACATTTCCAGCTTCTAGCATGTGAGATGGGATGCCTGGCTTTGTGAGAGTGGCCTCTCCCTGCCTGAATGACCTCATTTGGAATGCATCAGGACCCCCTCTTGTGAGTGGCTATCTCTGGCCTTGTTCCCACTGTGGACAGGGAGGGCTGGGTGGCCTGTGGCCAGGGCTCTGGGTGGAGGAAACACCCAGTGGCTCTGATGAGGAGGAGGATTAAGTAGTCTCCACTCAGCTTTCCTTGAAGGAATCACAAGCTAGGTTTAATTCTGACTTTCTATAGTCTTTGGAGAAGAGTTGCCAGGTGACAGAGGGGCCTAGGAATGGTGAGGTACAGAAGCTGGAAGTAGCCCAAAGAGAGGAGGTCTGGGGGTGAGAGGCGTGGATGGCTGCCACTAGTCAGCCTTCTCTGATGCCAGGAGAGCCTTGGGTTTGACAATACAGGTTGGAAGCCAGGGACACTGGAGGGCAACATTTTCTTCTAGGTGGGGCCAATGAGGTGAACTGCGTTCTCCTTCTGGGGTCACCTTTACTCAGGTGAGAGCACCACTGTACAGAATGGCACGTGTGCAGGCCCAGTGGCCTGGGGTATGGACAGGATGATCAGAGTTTGCCTGCTGAACTGAGGGTTAGGGTGCTGTGGGAGTGGCCTTCATAACGGGACAATGAGGGCTGCCGCAGGGCATGGGGTCAGTGTGTGGCGGCTGCAGGAGCAGGAAAGCCAGAAGGACAAGCTCAGGCCCTGGCAGGTGGAGAATGACAGGGAATCAGATCAAAGTTTGGAGCCAGGCACATACTGCATGTCATCCATCTCCTTAGTGTGCCTCTGGGCCAGGGGAATAGGGCCTGAAATAGCTCTATGGAGTCTCCTCTGCCCCCTCCTGTCTGAACTGGGAATCTAGAGGGAGGAAGTTGGGCTGAGCAGGGAGCCAGGATGTTTCGGGTCTGGAGGCAGCTGTAGAAGAGCTTAGTCTGCTGAAGGCTCCTCGGGGAAGCAGAAAAAGTGGAGAAATGAGCCCATCTCAGCCCTGCCACTTCCCAGGTTTGTGACTTTGGGTGTACCACTTCTTCCCGAGCCTCAGATTTTTAGCTATAAAGTGGGGAACAAGCTGGCTCCTTGAAAGTAAGCCTGTAATACAGCCTCTGTTACTCAGGAAGCTCTTGGTGCAGGACAAGATGCTGAGGCCAACACTGCTCCTCCATCCCAGGCTTTTCAGGCCTTAAGGACACTATGTGTACAAAGAAGGTACGGTGGGGGGAGTGGGGGCAGTGAAACCAGGAAGGCAGCCTGGGCAACTGGTCTGGCACTGCCTCCTGTGCTGAGATGGATGTGGGGAAGGAGATCTGACCCTCAGCACCTGAGCTGGTGAATTAATGAGATACTGTAGTAGGGCCCCAGACTCTCTTAAGCCAGAAATTCTCTCCTGATGATGGAAATGTTTGTGATAGTTACAACTAGCCAGGTGGACTCTGTTAACCTGATAGTCTCAGCTTGGTTGTTGGCGCCCACACGCCGTGATCTAACCCATGTCTCCTCTCCATCAGACCTGGGGGTGGACCCTGCCACAGCAGAGCGTAGGTGTTCCCACTTCTCCGGAACCTGGCCAGCCTGGCGCTTGCCCATGATGAGCACCATCTGGCACTGGCCTCCGGCTTCTTCATGGCCCACTCTGTGGTTGGAGATGCTGGGTTTGCATCAACGTGGTTTTGAGGGTAGCACTCTGAAGGTACTTCTGGTGTCTCTGGTCCCTACAAGGATCACCTGGATATCTATTCTTTCTATGGCTATTGACCCTTTCAGCACAGCCTGTTTGGCCTTCAAAGCCTTTGTTCTGACTCTCCTTTGGGGAGAGGCAGAGGCTTTTTTCTTGCTTCCAGCACCGTATTCACCAAGGACTTTCACAGTGGCCCCATCAGAAGTTGGTTTGGGGTACAGAGGGGATGTTGGCAAAGATGGAGGGGCTTCTGTGGGGACAGGAGGCGGGGAGGAGACTACATAGGGATATTTCAGACCCTGTTCCCCTGGCTCAGAGGCACACTGAGGAGATGGAAAGGAGACTGCAGTGGGACCCCCCCCACCCAGCGCTTCAGTGCATTGACAGTTGTCAAGGAGCGCTGGAGGGCATGGGAGTTGCTGTGGAAGCCCATGTGAGCCTTCTCAGGGCCCCCACGATGTATCTGGAAATTCTGTGAAAGGAAAGATCTGGAGATGCAGGAAGCGCAGCCCCAGCCCTAGTCAGCAAACCTGCATGGATTCTGGGAATGGGGCTCCATTGTTCCTGTAGGCTGGTGAGGCCTGGATGCCTCCAGGAGCTTAACCTGGAGAGTCGTCTCCCTGTTTCACACCTAAAGACCCAAGGAGGCCTAACAGACATTCTGGGGGAAAAGCAAATCCATGCATTTCTTTCTAATCTGAACCAGGAGACTTTTTTTTTTTTTTTTTTTTGAGACAGAACCTCAAGCTGTCACCCTGGGTAGAGTGCCGTGGCATCACAGCTCACAGCAACCTCCAACTCCTGGGCTCAAGCGAGTCTCCTGCCTCTGCTTCCCAAGTAACTGGGACCATAAGCACCTGCCACAATGCCTGGCTATTTTTTGGTTGCAGCCATCATTGTTATTTGGAGGGCCCAGGCTGGAATTGAACCTGCCACCTTAGGTGTATGTGGCTGGTGCCTTAGCCACTTGAGCTACAGGCACTGAGCCTGAACCAGGAGACTTTGTTAACTGGTCACTTGGTCTCTTTTTAGGCCACGCTTCAATCCCAGCCATTAATGGTCTTTAATAAATTATGAAGGTGTTTGAACTTCACAATTCTGACAGTTTATACCAGGGAACCAAGCCACAGACTATACTTAAAATTGAAGACTCTTGTGAATTAGATCAACAGGGCTAATGGTTCTTTGCCTGGACCCGTCGCCACTAGAATCCTTGCCCCATCTCCTTGCCTTATTGCCTCAGCAGGATGTCATACTCCAGAATGATTCTCTGGCTAGACACTCCCTCATCAATCCCTTACCAAAACTGGAGCTCTGATACATGATTCAAGAAACTGACAGAGAGGCCCCAAATCTGGTCAAAGCTTTGTCACCCTGACGTCCAGTCCCGCCTAGATGTTTGTTGTGATTCCCAGCACCCGCTGGGATCCTCTGCAGGCGATTTAATCTGACAGGCATCACCTTTCCCTGACGGGGGAACTGTAGACTGCTGGTGGCTTCAGGAATAACAGCAGTCACATCAGACACGGAGATAAGTACACACTGAATGTTTAAACTTCAGGGACCAAATTACAAATTAAAGAATAATTAGCACATTTTAAATTGCTCTCTCCTACTGTGAACAATAGGCACATATGTAAACCGCCTGTATCACACACGTAAGCCACACCCTGCAACAGGAGAGGGGAGGCGTCTCTCTCCACGAGCCAGTGGAGCAGCCAGATGTTTATAAATCAAGTCAGGAAAAAAGGAAAGAGCTGTGACCAAATCTAACCGACTTAACATTTCCTGCATGTCTCTCTTTGCGGTTATTGTCTTATCAAAGATTTATATCTGTCTCATAAGTATCTTTAAATCCTTGGTCTCTTGTGAGGCGTAAAGCCAAGAATTGACATTTCTTCAATGTAAATAGGAAATATTACACAATGAATTGAGGTCGGTTTTTTAAAAAATTGCTTTCTTGACTTTTAACCCTGTAGTCTTGCTGACTATTTAATTCTACCTGCAATTGCTCAGAAACAAGCCTGTGATTTCTTCAGTATGACACTGGGCTTGAAAATAAATCACCTACCCCTCCCAATAGTGGCCCAGAAACACTGATGCCAAGTTGCAGACAGACCCCACAGTTGTTAGGGGGAGGGAGGTTGGGTCTCAGTGACAGTCACAGGCGTGTGGGGGTATGTGGCAGAGCCTAGCTCTCTGTTAAATCAGAGTCAGGCAATTGAAGACCCTCCTCAGGGAGCATCAGTAGTGGGAGCAGGTCCCCAAGCCCACACTACCTTCGGAATAGTTCGGCTGTGACTGCTCTCAGTCCTGTGCTGGGCAGTCTCACTGAATACCTCTTCCAAGGCTCACTGGCCCTCAGCAAGAAGGCGGATGCCCAGGCCTAGGGGGCAGGGTCCCCTGAGGTCACAGAGCTCTGCAGCCACAGGTGATTCTGGCTCTGGGGCCCCAAATGGCCCAGCACTGGTGCTGGCTTCACATCTGTGGGGGGCCTGGAGCCGGGGTGTGTGGGGTATGTGTAAGAGGAACAGGATGAGGGGATGGGGCAGAGGAAACTGGATGCAGGGAGCAGCAGTGGGGACCGATCATGCCCTCTCCTCACTTTTCCTCTCCTTTCTCAGTCCTCCCTGCCACTGACCCTGCCTTCTGGGACTCTGGCTGATGGGAGGGAGGGGTCTGGCAGGCTGGGGATGGCTCCTAGGCACTGCTCACAGGGGTGGGAGGACATTAGGGGACAGAGACCACTCAGAACACAGTGGGTCTAGGCCTGGAGTGGAGGCTTCTAGAAAATCTGATGGGGCAGGTAGTGTGTGAATGTGTGTGTATGAGACTGAAAGTGTGAGTGTGTGTGTGTGTGTCTGTGTGTAGGGGCATAATCAGCTCTATCACAGCCAGGCTCACCTGAAGTGACCCTTAAGTTTGGAGCTCTGGGTGCATTTTGTTCACCGTTCATACTTAGACCTTCAGCTTACACACCCATTTACAGAGAGGCTGCACAAAGCAAGAGGCACCTGCAGATGAGAACTGGGAGGTGTCTGCTTTTCTGAGTGTCCTCCCCCATCCTTTCTCCTCAGGCTCCATTTTTCTGAACCTGGTGTCCGGGTTTCTATGCCTTACTGTGGGCGCAGTTGCCTGTGTACTTTAAGCTCCCCAGGGCAGGGGCTGTGTCATCCTCACACTGTCCCCCCAGTGCCTGGGACAGTGCCAGGCCTTAATGAAGAAGAGAATCGGCCCCTCCCACCTGTCCTGTCCTCGCCCCTCCCTGCCCCCTCCCCCAGGCCCCAGATGGTGATTCTGTCTTCTCTCTTTGGCCTTCTTCTTTCTTGTTCCCAGGCTCCCCAGTCAAGCGGGTGGAGGAGGGAGAGAGACAGAGACTTGTGTTTCTGTGAGTGTCCGGGGTGCTGGGCCCTGAGCCCGTGATGTGCAGGAGCAGGGATCTGGGAGCTTAGAGGGTACTTGGAGGAGGGGCTATTTCTGGATCAGAGCAGAAAGAGATGCTGAGGCCGGTGGGAGGGTATTTATAGAGCCAACCTTGGAGAGCCAGGATGCTCATATCCCTGGAACCCTCCCCTGCTTAGAAGTTTCTAAAGATAGATCAATGTGGCATCTGTTATGAGGCTAGGTACACTAATTCCTAAATCCACTAAGAATTTTCTTCTAATAAATGCCCACCAGCTCTCTCCGTTCCACTTCCTCCTTCTTCCCTCACCACCCTACTCTGTCCTGTCATACTCTCAGGGAATAGTGGGTGACAGTCCACTGCCTGGGACATTAAGGGAGTAGGCAGGGGAGCAACTTGCTTAGGGTGATCCAGCATCTCTGGGTAACACCCAATAAAGGCCAGAAACAGCAGTAGGTGGAATAAAGGGGGAGGCAATGAACATCTCTGAACGCCTGTCACCATGTAAGCACTGTGCTGGTGACATATAGTATGTCTCTGAAGCCTTGCACCATCTCTGTGAAGTAGGTGTTATCATACCCATTTTACAGATGGAGAAACTAAGGCTCAGTGACTTGCTTGACTGCTGTAAACTGGTGTAATGAACATGCTACCCACTGAGGCCAACCTTAGAGACTGGAGAGGAAAGCAGGAGAATAGTGATATTTGTCCTTGAATTTCAGATGTGCATTTAAAGCTATTATCCCCAAAGCTTTATTTGGTGCTTCTTTGTGACTGCTATTCTCTTAGCTTTTGCCATGAAACTAGAATCATTTCTACAAATCAGGCATGGAGGCACAACTTTTAGGGGGTGACAGATTTTCCTCTCACCCCAAATGTGGGCCCCTTCTTAGATATCTTAAGAAACACCCCTCCCACTACCTCTCCATCACTCTGAGCTAAATGGGGAAATAGAGTGAGTGGGTGGGTATTTGTGGAGAACCTGTCCTGCAGTAGGAGCCATCTCTACCTCATAAAATCCAACACACTCCTGTCCTGTCTTACCATCATGGCAACCCTATAACATAAGCATTTTTCTCTCCTGTTCACTGATGAGGAAACTCAGGCTTGGAGAGACTGTCACTTGCTCAGTGTCCGATAGAGCACGCCTATTGCGCCTATCGATTTCCTGGCTCTGGCTACATCTGGATATGTGATCGAATCCAGCCGCAGCCTGTTTGATCTGTTGTTTACTGCTTCTCCATCGACTGCTCCACATTTGACAGCATCATGTGTACAGAAAGTAACAGGATTTGATGGGGAAGGTGACCCCAGCTCAGCCAAGCCATAGCCTACTTGCCCCATCCCAGAGCACACACTGCTTCTGGCTCAGGCATAGAGGGCATTATAGACCTGAGAGTTTGAGCTTGAACTGGGTGACCTACACTGCCAAAGGCCTGTGCTGTCTGGGCTGGAGGACTCCTCTTGAAGCTATGGCAACCTGACCTCTAGGCACTGGTTGGCAGGTCTTGGCACTTTTCCTGGGAAGGATGGACTAGGAGGCTAGGATGGCAGGACCAGCTCATGAGACAGGGAACTCGTAGTCTGTGGTATCCCAGCTGAGAACTTCCTGACCAGTCCTTTCTATTTATTTGGTTATTTATTTATTTATTTTTGAGATAGAGTCTCACTCTGTCACCCTGGGTAGGGTGCCATGTCATCATAGCTCACAGCAACCTCAAACTCTTGGGCTCAAGTGATCCTCTTGCCTTAGCATCCCAAATACCTGGGACTACAGGTACCTACCTCAATACCTGGCTACTTTTTCAATTTTTAGTAGAGACAGGGTGTTGCTCTTGCTCAGGCTGGTCTCGAACTCCTGAGCTCAAGCAATCCACCCATCTCATCCTCCTAGAGGGCTAGCATAACAGGCATGAGCCACTGCAGCCAGCGACCTGTCCTTTCTAGTAAATTAAACCCAACTCTTCCTTAAGGGACTGTCTGAGTGGAAATCTCATTTCTGTCTCAACATGTGCTGTGTATGCTATACATTCTAAAACTACAAAGTCAATGAACTTTGGAGTACACAGTCTGAACTCCTAGCCAGTTCTGTAATTCCTCTCCACCTTCCCACTGCATCTTTCCCCTGTGTGGTCCCACTCCCTGACTCCCGCTTCTGGACTTGGCCCTGGAAGTCTTGAGGTCTTTAAAGAGGACTCTCAGGGCCCCTCTGGGTCTTACTTTCTCTAAACACCTGGAGGACTTCAAGTGACCTGTCCCCCAGATTTCTCACCATCCTCTAAACATGGCTTCTGCATGTAACTCTTTAACATGAGGGAGACAGTGAATGTGCATGTTTTTTCAGCAGGTGGAGAAAGTAAAACCCAGTGTGTTTCCCAGATGCTGTGCCTTCAGGAGACAGTGCCAAATGGGGCTACTTGTAGTTGTCTTGGAGCATGTATATTCCAAAGGTTTAAATGACATCATGGTGACAATTACTAAGAGAACACAAGGCTAGTCTCTGTTACCCTTGAAAAAATGACCATGGCTCATTAAAAACAAATTCAAGCTAGGAAATATACAAATTAACCAAACATAGTTTTAAAATCCCTTTCTTGCTAACATAATTACATCTGCTAGGCAGGAGGCTTGGTAGTACAGGATGTGTGCAGCACTGCAGTGATCTGTCCCCAGTGCAGGCTGGGATCAAAATAGAGATCCCTGCAAAGGTAGTCAAAGGTCAGGCAGGATTGGCAGGGGATATCTGGACCTTCCAGGGAGAAGCAGGTGACAGGGTGTTGTGGGAGCCCCACTGGGGCTGCATGTGTCTATGTGCAGTACTACAATTAACCCTTGGAGAGCCCAGTCAGAATGCTATTATCACTATCATTTTATAATCAAGGAAACTGAGGCTCAGTAAGATCAAGGTACAAAGTTACAGCAGGTCTTGCCATACACGCTCCAAACTCGTTCTCCTTTCTTCTATCCACAATAAAACTTTCTTATTCATACACTTTTGTGCATGAATAAGAAATCTTCATCTCTTCTCTGTGAAAAAGCTCAGGTCTGCAGAAAGTTATGTGATGCCTGAGGTCCAGACCATGCCTCTGACTCCTCCCACCCTCACCCCCAGGCAGGGTAGGTGAGCCCCAGGCACTCAGAAAAATGTGCTAAAGTGAATCTGGTCTATTCTGAGCTCTACGCAATCCCCTGGGGTGTCCAGAAGAGGACGCAAGAGCCATGCTTTGTGATTCTGCAACCTGGGGCTACAGATACCCCCTTTCCCACTGCCCTACCTAGTCTGCAAGGATGTTCAGAGGAGGGTCTTTGAAGAAAGATACTCGATACTGTGGCATCATTATTATGATCATTATTAAAAGCCATTGATTTTGCCAGGGCCCCTGTTACTCAGAAAGAGTCTCTCTATCTAGCCCGGCTTGTGATTGTCATCTCCTACACATCCCTTGCTCTTTGCTGTGGAATGAGTTCACCTGTTGAGCTCTTGCACAGATCACAGTTGAACTTTGCATTAGGAAGCAGATTTAGCAGTTGCCTCTGTTTTCCTTTGTGGGGGTTTCTTGTCTCTGTGCTCAAATGTCATGACTGGGACCAGCTCTGTCATGCATTTGTTGTGATTTGGAGAAGGGAACAGGTGGTGGGAGAGAGCCCAGGGGGTTGTACCTTTCCCGACAGAGCAAGGGGTAGATCCTGCCACTTAATCCTGCCCATAGTCCCCATGGAGCAAGACAGGGATTGCTGGGGGTGAGCCTAACTTTGGGAAGTTTTGCCCTACAACTGAAGGTGAGGCAGGAGTGAGGCACTCTATGAACCTAGTGGTCTAGGTTCCCAAACCTTACTGTAAATCACCATCGACTAGGGTGCTTGATAAAAGCATAGATTTCTGGATCTTGCGCTAAAGATCCTGCCAAAAACAAGACTCAACGCAGCTGACTACACCAAGGCAGGTGCTAAAAGTCAGTCTTTACAGGTATCAACTCTTCAGTCCTGTGACTACCCACAGTAAGTACTGCTCTCTCCACCATCCAGATGAAGACACTGAGAGACTGACAGAGACAGGCAGTAGAACATCAAGGGGCAGAGCCATGATTTGAAGAGTCCCTGTTCTTTCCTCTGTTCCTTGGTTGGAAGGTTTGTGAAAGGTCCTAGAATCTACTCTTTTCTTTTTTTTTTTTTTTTGAGACAGTCTCATTCTGTTGCCCTTGGTAGAGTGCCATGGCATCAGCCTAGCTCACAACCACCTCCTGGGCTCAAGTGATCCTCCTGCCTCAGCCTTCCAAGTAGCTGAGACTACAGGAGCCTGCCATGAAGCCCAGTTAATTTTTGTATTTTTAGTAGAGATGGAGTCTGGCTCTTGGTCAGGCTGATTTGAACTCCTGAACTCAAGGGAGCCTTCTGCTTGGGCCTCCCAGACTATTAGGATTACAGGTGTGAGCCACCACACCTGGCCCATAATAAGTGCAGGCAATCTAGGGCTCACAGTTGGAGAGTATAAACATAAGTAATTCAAAAGCAAAGCTGTTGGAACTTTAAATTATATTGAGCCTTAAAGGAAGTGTGCTTGTGGGACCTGAGTCATGTGACAGGCAGCTGTTACTTTGTTCCTCTGATTATAGATTAGTCTTTTCTGCAGCTATTTGTAAAACGTAAAAGCAAAGGGCACCAGAGAAGGCCGCTTCCCACTTCCGTCTTCACAGTTGATCTTCATTCTAGATTAACTTCCCTCTTTCTTCTTTCACGCAAAGACCTCATAACTATCACATCCTCTAAGATGGAATGTTAAATATGCTCCTTTAAATTGGAAGAGGAAAAGAAAACAAGCTGTGACTAATCAAATTACTCTAACTCATAAACCAGCCTTGTGTGGAAAATGTTGTAATCCTATTTAAATTCTTTGTTTTCTGCCTGTATAAGCAAGACCTGAATTTGAAGTCCGAGTTACCCGGATGGCTATTCTTAGCTTTGTGCTTGAATAGACTCTTTTAAACTGGATTGTGATCCTTTCGCTTATTTTAGGTTGATGAAGGGGCTCAGGAAATTTCACCCCCAAATATGACTCTTTGATATAAAGAAGATCTTGAGTTAAAGGCCCTTAGAGATCAATAGGTCTTGGGAGGGGCTTTCCCTCTATCTGCATAAATCAGACTGACCCATCAAAAAGAACAATTGACTTCCCTTCTCCTTCCTCTTATCTCCATATATTGTGGGAAAGAAAATCAAGAATGCAACCAGACCGGGCCCAAATCATTTTAAACATAATACCTGTCTCTCAGGTTAATGTAAAAGTCGATCTGTTCCCCTCATCCATTTGTCCTCCTTAGCACCATTTGTTACTCCTAAATAAAATTACCTATATTCCTCATGTCCCCCTCCCCTCCCAAAGGAGGGTGTATAAATTTCTGGACTTCATTGGGATGTTGGGTAATCCCTCTGTGATTCTCCCTGTGTGCAGTAAGTAAACCTTTCTCTTATTAATGTGCCTTCATTGTGAGTTGGTCTTTCAGAATCTTTGAACTTTAGGGGAAAGTTTCTCTCTCACCCCCACCTTGACAGGAGGCTGATCTCTAAGGCCAGTGATGCTCATTACGACACACCAGGGAGGTCCATTTAGTGGTTTAATCTCCTCTTTAAAATGCCCCAGTGGCCCTGGTCTTTTTGGGATCCTAATCTGCTCAGTGACACAGTACAGAGAGAGCAGACAATGGTGAGTCCAGGAGGAGCAAGTTGGATTAGTCTGAGGCGTCTACACGTGATACCATAGGAAGACCTCCACCTGTTATACCCAGAGCGAGTGGAATAGAGAAATGCCAGCACACTGAGTCCAAATTAAGCAAGGGTCCTTTATCCATCGGCTGGGTGAGAGCAAGCTGACACCTCAAAGTCTCTCCACCCCTAGAAGCAGGGGTGGAAACCTTTTATAAGGGGCTTTCAGTAGGAGAAGGGGAGTCCTCAATGCAAGCCAAATTTGACAAGAGCCAACACCTGGTAAGGGGAGTCCTTACAAGAACCGGGGTCCTTGCTGGGGTTTTGCAGTTATTACTAAACTCTTTTGGCCGAGCTTCCTGCCTTAAAGGGGTAGTGTTGAAAGCCCTCAGCAAGATGGAGTTGGGGCATAACATGCCATCTTTGTCCACATTAGCAAAGTTCTGCTGAGCCACTGAGTACTGAACTCCGTTAGGCACTGGGAACATGGAAAGCAATGAGACTGGGTCCTTAAATTTACGCATAGTAAATGAAACCCACTTGAGTCTTTTAACTCACACAGCAGCAATTCTGAGGCCTGGCCATGGCGTCCGCTCTTTGACTCTCTAGTCTCATAGCATCAGACTCCTCTGTGCATACTTTATATATTAGTCCAGGTCTCCCAAATGTCAGTCATTCACATATCCTCTGCAAGAGATATGATAGCATCTGAGAACCCCCTGCACAATTATTTACGAATATATTTAAAATTGACTCATGCTTTTTAATTTGCTATTAATTTTTTATTTTTTGGCAGTTTTTGGCTGGGGTTGGGTTTGAACCCGCTATCTCTGGAATATGGGGCTGGCGCCCTACTTGTGTGAGCCACAGGCGCCGCCCTGCTATTAATATTTTTAAATAGAAATTTTTGTGCAAGTTATATATTTTTCCTAGTGCACAGGACCATAATTGCCAAGCATAGGATCGAGTCAGGGGTGATATTCTGTCATTCACTGTCCTTGTAGCCCCAGAGCAGTGGTTCTCAACCTGTGTTCCGACAGACCCACAGGAACTATATTAGAGGGCTGTGGCATTAGGAAGGTTGAGAACCACTGCCCCAGAAAGCTCTCTGGAGTGGTTTCCCAACTGAAGGAAGTTAGGACTGAAGGAGAGAAGGGGGAACTTCCTTGTGCCTCATCACAGTCCCACATCCCATGCTTTGGAAAACTCTGCTTAGGCCAGACTCTGCAGCCTGTGCTTTCTGGAACAACCTATGTTGTTCTGCTCCTCTGAGTCTTTGAACGCCCTTTTGGCTCTTCCTGGAGGTCCTTGCCCTGGTCTGCCTAAAGAACTTCACTCTCCTTTGAGATTTTGCTCCACCATGGACTCTTGTTGATACCATCCTGGTCACCTCCAGACAGAGTTGTTCTACCCATCCTTCTTCCAGAGCACTTACTACATGCTATATCTCTCCATGCTCTGTTAGGAAGGCAAGGACTGGCAGAGATGCTGCCAGTCATCTCTGGATCCCTGGGGCTTAGTAGCTGAGCAGAGCTTTTTTTTTTTTTTAATGATAATTTTGGAATGGTTATCATGTGGTGGGGTCCATGCTAAGAGCTATATATATGCCATCATATAATCCTGGAGCAATCTTTATCCCCATTTTACAGGTGAGGAAACTGAGGCCCAACATCATCTAGAAAGTATAGTGGGGATTCTAACCCAGGTCTGTCAGATTTGGGGGCCTATACAGCTAAACACTCCCCCATTCAGCAATGGTCATTAGAGGACAATGCATTTGGTGAATGAAGAATTGCACAAATGAATGAATGAGTGAGTGATGGAGTGAATGATAGAACACAAAATGGTGCTCCCTAGGGCTGTGCATGTCCAACCCTAGTGACCTGTCATACACTAGCCCTGATTCGTTACGTGGGAGGTGATTGTAGGGATGTGCTCAGGGAGAGAGTAGCATGCTCTGCTTTTAGGATACTGAGAAAGGCCAGTGGAAGTGAGAGGGGACCAAACATCAAAGGTGGCATTTTGCTTCTTGTACTCCATGCTCAGCTCCAAAGGATTAGTTTTATAAGAGCAGGGCCTGAGTATTTCCTCACTTTCAAAGCCAATTCCTGGCAAAAACTGACTTTTTAGTGAATGCCCACACAATTCAGTCATTTAGTCATAAGGCTGCTCATCTTATTCACCCATGCATGGTAAGCTGGTACTTGGTTTCACGGTCTGCTTTTGCAGAGGACTCCATGCCACCAGCACTCAGTGGAGAATCATGAGACCCAGGCACAGTGGGAGCATTTCCCCTGGGCCTCAGTTGCTTTTACTATAAAATTCAGCTGTCAGCCTGGATTCTCAAAAGTTCCTCTCCCTATGACATTTGCCAGTCAGCCTAGGATCCAGTCATGGGTGGGGCTTGCGGAAACTCCTCCCTGAGACACAATTCTGGTGTTGCTGAATGGGACTGGGGCCATTAAAACCTTGTCCTCATGCCCCCCACCTCTAGCAGGTGACTCCTGGCACAGCTGGGAAAGTGAGCTGCCTCTTTTGCCCAGACAGCAGGCCTTGGAAATAATTCAGGAATAACAAACAAAGCAGAAACATTTGCATAAGGAATCATGCAGAACAATACATGTTATTTAAACCATCTCTGGTTGGCAACAGAAGCAAAAAGCAGCTGAGATAAATCTGCAATGCAAATCAGCCTTATTTGGAGCAGAGCCTCAGCTGGTTTGGGGGGTGGGTCGCTGCAAGAGATGGGGGGAGGGAGCATTATTGGCTGCCCCCCAGCCCCCCTTCCTGGCCACGCTTTCTCCCCCTGCCTTTCCCCTGCTCACGTACATTTTCTCATTTCTCTCCTTCCCTCCCTTCTTCAGAGATTAATGGAAACAATTTGTCTTCTAATGTGACTACAGCTTATGAATTCTTTGTCTCACTCTAATCCTTTAAATTATCCACATAATAAAATATGTATCCAGTGATTTCAGGTCATAATTTGGTCTTCTAGGGAAAATGGGGAGGAGGAGGTGAGCTGAAGCAGGCCCTTCTCACAGTTTGTTCCTCTCGATTTGTCTTTATTTGTCATCTTTTTTGGCTTAATGATCTTCCCCTTGTCTTCTCCCCACTCCTTTGCCCACCTACACTTCTTTGGTGTGCCTGGGGTCCTGGGGCTTGGAAACGGGCATCACAGAACCTGGAGGTGGGAGGCAGCCCCGCAAGGCTGTAAGATGAGACTGTCCCTCCCCCATTTCTGACCTGCTCCAGGCAGGGACAGTGGCCTCCCTCAGCTCTCCAAACAGCCCTCACTCAGCAGTGGGTGACTTCACCTCCACCTCTGCAAGGCAGTCTACTCTGAAGAACCAGGCTGAGGGTTTGCTCTAACTACCAAGGGTCCAAAGGGTCCTGTAAACCAGTGGTTCTCAACCTGTGGGTTGCAACCCCTTTTTAACAATGATAATACACTGCAGTATTAGGAAGGTTGAGAACCACCGCTCTAAACCCTAATCTCCCCAGTCTGTGGGTGTTAAGGGGGTAATAATTCAACATCCACTGATCTGGGTGTTGGCTCTTACCTGCAGACACACCCTGCCAGTGTTGTGGGGAGACTCACCATCAGTCCTCCTTCAAGGCCTTTAGGGGTGGGCCTTTCAGCTGCCCACCCTGTGAGAGGTGCTCTAGAGGGCTGAACATGCAGCTTTTCCTTCCAAAGCCCTGGAGAGTTCCATGTAGAAACTGGGCAAGGGGACCTGTGGGGCCATAGGGTGCCATTATGCATCTATGACTGGCAGGTGCAGAAGGGATGAGCCTTGGGCCACTGCTGACCTTCTGACTGTGCCTGCCTGGAGGGGAACCTTTTTATAATTGACATAAAAGCTTGGCTCTGCCCTTGTCACCATTCTGGTTGCACATTGTGTCCAGGGCCCCAAAGCAGCCTTGCCTGTACTCCAGGGACTCCAGGCATCCTGAAAAAACTGTTCCTTCAGCATCTGCCTTTGGGATTTGCACACTTGTCCCCCCAGCAGCCAATAGCCAGGGGTGAGCATCTGAGACGGATCAGTCCTACCCCACCCACCAGGGGTGCAAAGCATCTTCCTCAGTCTCCTTCGGCAATTCCCCATCTCCGCCAATAGCCGTCTATATCCCAACACTATTGACATAAACCCCATGCACCAGAGGAAGAATATTGTCCAGCTTTGTGTCCTAAGGAGCCTGTGAAATCAAAAGCCTGGGGATGGGTCTGGGAGGCCCAGATGCGCCTGGTACATGGGAGGAACTTGGCGCTCTCCAGGGCAGTCTGGAAGGTCTTGGAGCCATGAGGACAGGAGTCCAGGAGTGGGCCACAGGAGCCAACTGGGTAATCGCAGGCCTGTCTGTAGAGTAGGCAGGTGCCTGAGTAGGCAGGTGACTACAATGAAGTGAAAGGGTAACAGTTCAGGGACAGGTGAGGCCAGGACCAACTGCAGTCATGCCCTGACTCTCTTATCCGCAGGTCTGAAATATAAAACCAGAAAGCAGAGTCTTTATGTGACTCATTTAGAGGCAAAGCCTGCCCTGCACTGAGGCTATTTATAGTCTTTTATTTATCCCGCTTGGTGTGAATATTCATGCCTCTCTCTGCAGAGGTACGCACAGGCCTGATTGCAGGGAGCTGCCCAGACCTTGCTGGAATGGAATGCACCAGAGGGGACTTGCACAAGCCACAGTCCTGCAATCCGAACCCTTCCAAAGTCTGAAACACACCAGGCCCCGTGGGCTCAGGATGAGGGGCTGTGGGTCGGCATACACATGGAAGCACTTTGTGTGTAGTAGGGTTGGGAACAGAAGGAAGGGCAGGTGCGATGGCCCAGAGCCTGCCTGGATCTGGGAATGGGGAAGAGGATGCCTAGACCCAGGGGTCAGGGCAGAGAGGGCACTCTCTCTTCTTTATTTTCCAGGAATGGTGATGAGTTTGGAGTTAGACATTTTGTCAGAAACTATTAGGGAGAGACCCCTGGCTGCACTGTTGCCCCTGAGCAAACAGGCTTATTTTGCAGAAAGGGTTTGGACCAGGCCCCAGGAAGAGCTGCTGAGGTGGTGATGGCTGAAGGACAGGTGGCTTGGGGGCCTGGCTTTGTGTCCTCGCCCCATGGCTACAGGACTCTTCTGGGCCTGTCCTGCCTCTACCTGTGGGTTTTCTACCTGCAGTGAGTCTGCCTTACCTGTGGGTTTTCAAGCAAAAAAGATCAGGAGGCCAGGGCAGCAAAACACTCCTGATCCTTTGATCCCATGTCCTGAAAAAGAGCCTGCAGAGGTGACCAGAGGTAGGAGTTTCGGCAGCCTGGAAAGGAGAAGCTTCCAGATTCCTTTAGAGTCACTTTAGATGGGAAACTCAGACCCTGAAAGGTCCAGTGACTTTCTCAGGTGGTAATTTTGGCTTCTTCAGTCTCTGGGGGTCTTTCAGTGACCCACAGTCTCCTGAACTTGAGCACCTATGAGAGTCACTCAAATGCTCACCGAGAAGGTCAGTTTCTGATCTCACTCTGGGATTCTTTGCAGAGATGTCTGGGTGGGCCCAGGCCTGCGGATCTGCAGGTCATGGCGGGAAAAACAGGGCTCCAGGCAATGCCCCTTTCAGAACCAGAGTGGGGTCCTTCTCCAAGGCCCTCTGCTGCCCAACCCTGCCTCCCCTGGACCTTGCGGTGCTGGAGTGGACGGCGAGGTGGGACTGTGGCTTCTTAGAGATGCCAGAACATGGCAGAACACTAAATCTCATGCCTGTGATACCTAATGCCTGGTGAGCCCCATAGGGAGCTGTTCTTGTGTCTGCCTCCCCACAGGGACAGATAGTACCTTGCTGCCTGACATCAAAGGGTTTTTCTCCCAAAGAATATTCCAGAGTTATGGTTGGACCTTAGGACATCTAAGCATCCTGCCCAACCCCCTTTATAGGAGGAGAAACCAGGCAAAGCCAGGGACAGTGGCTGGCCTCACTTTGGAGCCCCTTCTCCCCAGGCTCTGTGTATCAGCCTCACTTTCCTCCCCTCCCCCATTCCAAGCTAAAAAAACTCCCTCTCTCTCTTTCCTGAGGACTCACACATTTTAAATATTTGGAGACTGTTGTCATGTCACCCTGTGGTTGTTGCTTAGCCCAGCAATCCAGCACTGTGTATTTAAAGACTTTTGTCTAATGCAGCCTCCCCGCCTGCCTTCTCCCTCCCTCCCCTCCAGTGGCTGTTGATCTTGAGATTCTCACTCACTGGGCTGGTCCCCTTCCATCCCCCTCTTGGGTATGGCGTGAATGGGGGGAGTTTCTGGAGACTGGACGTGGAGGGATTCTTAGGGGTAGGGGCACAGGAAAGAGTCCCTTGGCATGGAGGAGCAGGCCTGGAGCCCACTCTTCCACAGCCTCAGCTGGGCACTAAGCATGGGGAAGCCCAGGGTTTCCTGAGGGCTCTTCCCATCTTAAGGAAGTTAGAGGAATGTGCTCAAGGGCTCCAGTAGATCCAGTGGACTGAAGGCCATGAAGTCCTGCTCTCAGGCAATCCTGGGCCAGTTACTCAACACTGAGCCTCAGTTGCCTCTTCTGCAAAATAGAATAACAACCTCCTAGTTATAGGCAGGACAGAACTAGGACCTTCGTGGTGACCCTGACCTTATGCATTGGTGTTTTCTTTAATTTGTTTTTTATTTCAATTTTTTTTTTTTT